>NC_084960.1:22490187-22810757 GCF_949316205.1 Platichthys flesus
CTTGAAAAGTACATTTTTAAATATAAACAGAGACTATCTACATTTTCTTTACAAAATGACACTCTATGATTAACAGTAATTTTGCATGCTACAAAAGAAACGTTGATTGAATGTTAATTGAGCATGTGAATTTGTGCCCAGGGGGAAAAGGGAGTGACTGAGGTCCTTGAACTTCTAAAGGAGGAGCTGCGACTTGCTATGGCACTGTCAGGTAACACACAACCACACACTCACACACACAAACCAATACCCAACAAGTCTGTGTAAAGTCCTCAAATTGAACTGTGTGTGTGTGTGTGTGTGTGTGTGTGTGTATGTCTGTGTCTGTGTCTGTGTCTGTGCGTGTGCGCGTGCGCGTGTGCATACATACTTGCGCATGTCTGTGTGTGCGCGCGTGTGTCTCTGTGTGTAGGTTGCCACTCCGTATCTGAGGTGAACAGGTCGCTGGTCAGAAAACTGGATTTTACCTCCAGGATGTGAAAGAAGAATCTGTGGTTGGACTCACAGGACAATGCAATCTTGATAGATCCCTGAACCTGAATCATTTGTTACTTATTTGTGCCATAAATTGTATTATATCATGGGTACAGGTTTTTACTTTGACTTGTTACTATGATATTATCCTAAAGCTGTGTCGTGTTATATATCTTTAGAAATACAGGAGGTCCTTATTAAAAATCATGTTTGATGTGACTAACGAGCTTTGCAGTGTATTTAATGATATTGTTCTCATTCTCTTTCATCTTATAGCACCACTACTACTACTACTACCACTACTTCTACTATTACTACTACTCCCCAAAAATATGTAGCACCAGTTCACATGGGCTACACTGTAGCCGCCACAGGCCCATGTGGTGATGGAAGAAATTGCACAATATGACATGAAATGGCTACACCCTAATTACTATAAAATCCTGAGGCATTGTCTAGTTGAGAGGCCCAATCTAAATTTGAGTCACAAGATATTGTGATGACAGGATTTATGATCCAACATAAATAATAACAATACATTTTATTTTATTGTGAACACAGAAATAACTAGAGTAAGACCAAAGGTTCAATTCAAAGTAGAGAGGGTTAAGATGATATTAAGTTGCGAAAAGGATTCAAACTTGTTTTGATATGAGATTTGAACAAGACAAAACAACATGTTGGTGTAGTATTTTAATAATTTGCTAATTTACCAAACCATCCAACAACTGATGAATATTTACTAACTAATACATAAAATACTGTTTATATAAAAAGGTAGTCAAACTGGGCCATAGGACAACTACTGCCCCATTGAGGGCTTGTCTGCGCTTGGGGCTTGTACAATGAAGCAAAGTAGGTGGCTTATTAGGGTAACTTTGTCGAGAGTATCATTATGTATTGTTGTACTTTTTAATTCTACTTATATGACCATTGACCTCTTTGATACATGGTTGCAAAGAGTATCACAGGTGTCATCAGTAATAGATGGATAAAGACTGCTTACCAAAAAGGGAACTTCAGAAAGGTGCATGAAAAATATTGTCAGCCTATATGAATTAAGCCATTTTCTAAATGAATAAGTTTCAGTGTAGATTATTTCATCAAATACTTGAATTTGCACTCTAATCGTAACATGGGGTTAATGCCAGGTTAACAACATATACACCATACAGTCCCTGGTTTGTGTGTGAGTTGCAGTTAGTGATAATATTTATATGTATTTAGGATTATTTTTGTATTGAGTTTGGCCTATCTTTTACTGGTGATGGAAATACTTGAATATGTTGAAAAGCTAAATACAAGTATTTCAAAATACAAAAAAATATACAAATGCTGAATTATTCTAAGACACTGAGCCACTATCACCGTCAACACTGGGCAAAGTGACTCCAGCTCCCCCCTGTCCAGAGCTGACAACCTCTAAAATCCCTACTCATGTTTAACACAGAAAGTCTCCATGAGCTGAATGAGAAACCTCTCTTCCTTCAGATATACAACCACAGCTTTATACAGGCATATGGAATGTGACCGTGTCCACCTGTTCTCCAACTGCCAACAGCACCCTCTCCATTGCTTGACTGCGGTGCCCCAGCTTCACTCTATGTCTCAGAGGATACCATCCCCACTGAGAAAAACACTTCCAAAGTTGGAATTGCTAAACAGAGTTTAGTTTTAAGATCGAACTGAAAATCAGTCCAAACCCCTGTCACATGTTTACACTGAAAGGTATGACTAGGTGTTCTAGTGTTCCAACTATACAATTACAAAAATAATAAGATTTCTATATTAGGAATATATTTTAAAATACAGTTTGTAAATTTTGATTATAGAATTTGCAGAGAACTTTACAGAACACAAATATAATTTATTACATTTTTATGAGTAGCACATTTGCAGGGTAAAGGAAAAGTAAGTGGATGTCGAGATCTGGCAGCAGGCGGCAGGTCAAGGAATGGAGAGATTGAGGGAAATGAAATCACACTAACAAAGGTCATAAAAATCATTAAAGGACAAGGAAACTTTGCAAAAGGATGGAGAAGGTTAAAAAAAGGATTCGTCTCGGAAAAATCAAGATAGCGAAAGTAGTAAGAGTAAATTTCTCTTTTGCACCTCTCTATTATGTTAACAGTTGAAAAGACTAAAGTAGTATTCTCCACTGGGAAAGGATTAGAGGAAAGGGTTTCAAGCTGTATGGAAATACTTGATAGGTAGTTGAATCATTTCGATTCTTATCTCTCTCATCTCAATGAAACTTTCAAAATCAAAGGGAAGGGCCATTGCCATTGGAAGGAAATCAATACTTAAATAATTAATCAATAATTAATAATCAAGATTGGCAGCAGCACTGGGAAGATATGAGGCAGACAGAAAACAGGACTGATTATAAAAATCTGTCAAGACAAATCAGTCCGCGTAAGAGTTAACTGACTCCAAAATATGGCAGTGATGCAGCGCCGAGGATGCAAGTTGCCGTTAAACCCCAAAGAAGAAGATCTGGCGGCAGGGTGGAACAAAAGTTATATCTTAACTGTTGCAGTCCGGATGCCTTTGGGAGTGCACTTTTGTTAGTGACCAGTGTCAGCAATAGATGCATGGAGACAGCTGATGGCAGAAGGTGATCTTCGTGCACATATCACTGTCACGTAGGATATTTATAAAAATGCTGCCGATGGGTTGAGTGTGTCTAAGCTGGTCTTAAACGAGGTCGGCGGGTGAACTCTCTCGTAGCTTTCCAGGTAACGTCGCATCTTATTACTATCAACCTACAACCACAAAGTTTTAGATCCAGTGTTGAGTCATGAATGCAGTTTTATCGTTATTGTTGAGCGGTGCACGATTTGGATGATTGTGTTCCACATTCATTTCTTTATAAACAGTAGGCGGGTCAATGACGTATAAAGATTTTCAACAGGCCAATTTTAAAATACAAAAAACAATAAAATCTATTATAATTGTTCCGACATTAAAAATGTTGTGTACACATAAAATCATATAAGAATATATGTTTTGGCCGTGGCCTTAAAAAATGTCATTTGTTGCGACCGTGATTTATTATTATTAATTTCCTTAATATGCTTTTTTTTATTTTACAGTTTTACAATACTATAAAGTCATTAGAAAAAAAGTAGATGCATTTCTTTAGAGTTTTTGTAAATAATTCTCATTTTTGTTGTATAATGTCACAGTGTCCTTGTTAAATGTAGTTTACAGACTTATTTTTCCTGTAAAGCGCATAAAACTGACAATTTTTTTAAGAATTCCATTAATTTATGCATATTGTATCAGTGATTAATATTTCAGCCACAGAAAATGTATATTTCACTTAGAATTTGTTACAGGTCTTGCTATTACTGGTCGCACCACATGATGAGTGGTCGCTCTAAATGATATTATACCTCCTATTGTTTAAAGAGACCAATAAACAATAAATTCCATTCAAAAAATGTATTAAAACCAGATTTTATTCAAATTTGATAGAACTTTTATGAACACAAACATTAAATATACATTTTTCATGAACATTTCAAACATTTCATTAAACTTTACCTGTAAATGTGGTGCACTTGGTTTAATTTGCAGGCATTACTTTAATCCCAGACCTTTTTGAACTTTGCCCAATCTTGGGCTTCCTCTTCCATAACTTCAAGGACCTGGCCTACATATGGAAGCTCATCATAGGTTACAATCACATCAACCAGATCTTGTGGAATGTTCTCCGTTGATGGCGGCGTAATTTCTAGCAAAGCATTTGCCATATTTTTCATTTCCCTGTACGCACTTGATGAAGCTCTCTGTTTCTTTTTCTCTCTCTGTCAGCTCACTTGACTTAGCATATGGACTCTTTCCCTGCTGTTTTCTCCTCTGGTAGCTGAAATCATGATGCCATAAAATCATAAACTTGTTTTTGACTAATGATATATGACAGCAGATTAACGTTTTAAGGAAAAAATGCATTTCCTCCAGGTTATAAAAAACACATAAAGGCAAGAAGTACTTCATGTGGCTTTAGTTGTAGTTTTCAATTTTTCAAAGTTTTAACATACCTTTCTCTTCTCCGAGCAAGGTACTCCGCTCTTGCTGCAGGGTCAGAATTAATACGCTGCCTATGGCGAGCGGTTTTTATTTTGCTTGGAAGTGGCATCTGGTAAAATAAATTAAAACAGTTATACATATACATAAATAAATAATAAATGAATATTACAAAAGTTAAATTACATGCTCAGATTTGTTGGCGATATTTTATCACAATATTGTACAACATTAAACAAACCATTGTTTCTGAAATATTAAGAGAAAATTATCAAATTGCATACAAATATTTTCTAAATAATACTAAATAAGTACTTTATGTATATACATCCTTAATTTAACATAAAACCACTAAAACTCTTAATCTAGGACATATATCGCATGGTAGCACCACATATGATATTTGGTCGCACCACATGATAACTTCTAGTTCAGTCCAAATTAACAGGCACAGAATTGGACACCTAAAGAAAACAAGCTAGGTTAGCACAAAATGTCACTATGAAATTTATGATAAAAATATATATTTTAGGAATTAACTTAAAATTCATAGTTTTTTTGAGGTCGCACCACATGATATCCAAATGTGGCAACTACATACCAGCTCTTAAAAAGGTTATTTTTTTCCAAATTTGAGAGAAGACTGAGTCAGTTACTATGGAAACATAGTTCATGAAGCTAATTTGCTCATTTGCAGGTTCTCTTTAACTAAGGCCCTCTGACTAAAGGAGGTTTCAAATATGGCATGATCATTTCAGTCAGAGCCACATTATTCTACAAATATGTCTGATTTACCCATAATGTCACATAAACACAATAATCCTATGTTTTTAATAAGTCTTATTTATTTGCTCTATGTCCTGCGGCTGTGGCTGAGGGGTAGAGAAGGTCAGAATTTTGATCCCCAGTCTTCCCAATCTGCATGCTGAAGTGTCCTTGGGCAAGATACTGAGCCCCAAATTGCCCCTTATAGATCAAAAAAGTGCTGCTAATCGATGCACTGTGTGAATGGGGGAATGGCAAACTGTAATGTAAAGCACTGCGAGTGGTCATCAAGACTAAAAAAGCAAACCCTTCACCATTTACTTAGCTTGATTGTTACTTACTTCTCTTATCTTACAGAGGAATGTCTTGTTGTGGACTTTGATGTACTTTCTTCTTGATTGTAATTGCCAGTATTTTAGTTGAGAATTAACAACTGCATGGGGTCTGTTTAGGCAGAATGCTCCACCAGACAGATGACACCACCAGTAACTAGAAGTTATAGCTTTATCAAGGAAAGTGTCATAAATTGAGTAGTGTTTTAACAATAATGTGCAGGCTAAATCTCTCTCATATACTTGCATACTATTCTTATTTCTTGCATCTGAACTCTTTAGTATTTCCAACTCGACTGGGGAGAAGAAGGAGGACATGATGACACGTTATCTGTGTTTTTATTGATGAGGGTTTTTTATCTCCTCATGCACACGCTCCCCTTACCATAACAAACTCCAAACAAACCGTTTTTTCTGTATTAGTTGATACTTGCAATAGGGGTAATATAGTTATCAGGCCTTTACAAGTAAGAAGCAAGCATAAAGATACAATTGTTGGTGGTATTATTTATGTAATGTATTATAAATGAGGCTGCTATGATTCGTGAGACATGGGCCAAAACACGTCCAGCAGTTGAAACTATAGGTATAAAAATTAGAATATTTTCAATTGTAGTTATGAGGGATTGATAATATAATGTCTTATATTATCCCCTTCAATTAAGTTAAATCCTTATTCCCACTACATCTAAAACAGCATGTCCACAGAGAAGGGTTCAATCTATAATGTGCAATAAAATGTATAAGAATATTGTTCAATAATTAAAAAGGGCTTCTTTCCTAAAAATAATGAATGAACTTTTGTTTTGTGAATAAATTACCTGTCTATGACCTCTGTCACTGAAGGAACGTAGTGAGAGGAACAGTGTATAAAAAAAAGGGAATTTCTTAGACAGGCGAGACAGAGATGGAGACAATATTTCATTGTAATATTTAAAAAAGAAAAATTATGAATTGATGGTCATATGTCAAAATAAAATATGTCTGCTAACATGAGAATGTGTTTTTCAATCTTAAGATATTTTGATAGCTGTTTAAGGTATAGTTAAAATTATATTTAGAGTCCAAAAAGAAAAATATATATAAGGGCTCTGTCAGCCTTTGTGATAATTTATTTTTGTTATAGTTATTATAGGTATAGGAAAATGTGAGTGAAAATGAATTTGTGTTTTTGGTAAGAGAGGGCAAGGCCAAAAGCACATTTTGGGAGGTTGTATCAAACCTTTGCTTGTCCTGTCTTCCTAGGTACGCGGAAGCAGATAAATGGGGTGCTCTTCTATTGTGACCACGAATGATCAGCTATGGACCAGATCACTTTTCATCATGATACTGTGCTGTCAGATGTTCACATGCTCCTGCCTAATACAAGCCACCTTATGACACGCCTCAACCATGTTGGCCAGCCTGGTTTGTATAACATATTCAGGTTTCGAACTTACGTTGTCTACGTTGTCTTATGCATTTGTGATATATAAGTACTACATTTTATTCTAACCATATGTCCAGGAATCAGGAAGATTTTTCATTATTTCTTATATGGCTAAGACTAAAATATTAATTAGTTGGGAAATAACAAACAGATTGAGCAACAAAAAGTGTCAGCATCATCCTAGTGCTTAGCTGAACTTTCTAACTGTACTGTATTTATCTACCCAGTCTTCAGCTCCAACTTCAAGATCTTGTTGAATGATGAGAGGCTTGACAACAATGACCCAGGTCAAAGTTTAGAGCAGGAAAAATGTGATGACCCAAGGGAAGACTTGGAAAAAGACACAAATGCCACCAAAGAAAAGGTTGGAGATGAAGGTGGGGAAGGAAATGTGGAACTGTGCTTAGATGAGGATGGAGACCTTCACATTACACGTCGGTATGGAAAAAATGTTTTCTTTTAATGCAATTACCTTAAAATCATCCTGGCATGATCACAAGTACATGCCAGGAGCTTTAGTTAAGGTTCAAATCAAACAGCATTGGTACTAAAATCTTAGTTTTGTTTTCTGTGAAAATGGCAGTCTCTACGTTTAAAAGGATCCAGTTAGCAGCAGTTCTGTGGACAGGAACACCTTGTTCAGGGGTCATAGGAGAGTGGTCAGTCTGGTTTGAGCTGACAGAAAGGCTACAGTAACTCGGATGACCGATATCTCAGAATGCACAACACATCCAACCTTGAGGTGGATGGTCTACATCAGACAGGGACCATGTCAGTTTCCAGTGCTGTCATAAAAAAACAAGATTCTGAGGCTGCCATTGATACAGATTCGCCAACAATGGCAAGCTGAACATGACAGTGACTTTAGTTAACCTCAGTTTCCTCCCAAGCCACCAGATATGAATTCAGAGACAACACCCTGCAGAGTTTGTGCGTCACTCCTTCCTTAGTAATACCTTACTGCACTTGCAGCAGGCCTATTCGTGGCCTAATCTAAGGAGTAATTTGCCCCACAACTCATGACAGCTCATAGCCCCTAGAGCTAGCCTCCTAGCTAGCTAATTTCTTCCAACTGCAGCTAGCCCTTTTCTCCTTAACACCTACCTTTACATCTTCAATCATCCACCGTGTTGCAAAAAATAAAACCCCAGCAATTGAATATTATTCTCCGCTGTCCCTGTCTACATTGTGTACTGTTCGTCTTGTTAGGAACCATTGCCTAGCACAGCCTTATTCATTATTCATGTGCAAGTCGCTCACAGCCACACATACAAACCAACTCACAAGACCACAACGTTGCAATTAGATAGATAGATGGATATGTAGTGCAATAGTGCTTAAAAAGTGTTACCATAGAATGGTGTGCCTTTAGGCACTCAATACATTTGGTTATCAAAATAAAATATAAAACATTAATATTTAAAATATTAATATTAAATCATAACTTGAATTGGTTAAAGTTCTCGCGGGGCACCACCCTTCATAGAAGGGAAAAGATCGCCAATTTATTGATTAAGATCAGTCTCATGTAGATCTAGTTCAATTAGAAATCTAAATATGTTACCATTAAAGATTATATAATGAACAATGAAGGTTATGGAGTTCTTAACAGTGTGACGGTTGGCAAGATTCACTTGCAATATTATTGACAGAACATTTGTGAAAGAAGAACATTTATTATGAACATCATAAAGTATAAAAACACAAATTACTAAACAATCAAACTAACTAACAAGGAGGTGTGTGAGTGTGTGTGTGAATGTAAATTAGCATGCTTTAAAGAATGGTCCCTAAGATAAGAGCCCCCCCTTCTTCTGAGGTTGCTTTACGGCATTGCTCTACGGCTGAGGGGGAAGGTTTAACTAGGGGAGATGCCATGCGTGTCTGTGTGGATGTTAATCAGATAATGATAGACAGGGACAAAGCCTGTGGCTAGCCTAACTAGCATTAACCTTGATTTAACTTATACCTACAACGTCACAGCATATATCAAACGTATAAACACACAGAATTGATTAAACAGTCTTGCTTAGCATGTATAATCATAAAACCCAGATTATGTTACCAGTCCGAGGGAAAGAGGAAAAGAAGTTGCTGTTCAGTTTGCAGTTCTGTGACGTCTCCTGGCTTTGTGGTCGTAGAGCTCTGCATTCGCGATTCTGTCGAGCCGTGTGCTCAGATGCTGGTTGAAGTTCTCCTGCAGGACATTGCGTCGCTACGAGGAGTTTTGTAGAGCTTGAAGGGCGAGGAGATTTCCTTGAGAGGGGTGAGCTGGGAGCTGCACCTCTGACCTCCGGTTGTGGGTTGGATAGAGAAGGAAGCTGGATAGAGAGCTTGATCAGCCTTCCGCCCTCGGAGGGATGGAAGAAGAGAGCTGTAGCAGCCTTCCGCCCTCGGGAGGATTGGAGAAAGAGGAAGATCTTGGGGAGACCTCCTTATATTGGCCCCGGTGACCTCACGGGTCTTGGACCAGAGTGACCAATAGGAGTTGACCCTGGTGGTTCTTGACACCTTTGTGTGACATTGTCCAGACCCCAGGACATGCAGCATCCTGTTACATCCTCTGGGAGACTGAGTTCCTTGACTTTCTAAGATCAATGGAACCTGTGGCATCTTGGGGGATTGAGTCCACTCCAGTACATGCAGCATGTTTGTTTCAAGTTTGACTGAAAGGAGGCCTGTTGTTTGCACAAAAACCATGTCCCAACAGATACTTAATTAATCCCGTGGGAATTTAAGATCATCCAGTAGCTGGTACACTTAGCACATCACTAACATACATACATACAGAGAACAAATTTACAGATACAGGAATGGAATGCAATGATGTGATTGTGTCAGTGTCCTGTAGGAAAGTGTTCTTGTGCTGCTGGAGTGGATAGTACAATAAAATATAAAATGTATATATATATAATAATATAGTGGTAAAGTCTGTGCATGGGGCTAGTATAGCCAGTAAAGGGATTGGATAGTACAATAAAATATAAAATGTATATATATATAAAAACAGCAGAAATATATATATATATATATCTCTAAATATATAAGAATATGTAGTGGTATAGTCTGTGCATGGGGCTAGTTAAGCCAGTAAAGGGATGGACAGTGGTTTGGTATATAATAACTAGAAAATTCCTCCTGCCGAGAAATTTCTCGGCGTGTGTAACTCTCTAATAACCGCAGGTGTGCGAGAATGAGAGGAAGACATCAGATCTCAGGAGAAGGTCCCGAACAAAATGCTCTAATTCAAAATCTATAACTCCTGTCTGTGAAATGAAACACCTTGAGAATCACAAGGCTTGGACGAACAAGTACATATCTATATTCTTGCTTAGAGCCAAAAATGAGGCCCTGCGAGCAGTTTAGAAACTTACTTCTCATTTCATAAATCTCCTACAAACAAATACTTGTTACTATAAGTCCTATCTGGAAAATGAACACATTGACTTTAGATATCATTGACTGTTGATTATTTAAGGAATTCAACAGTTCCCCCCCTGAAAGACAAAGAAAAAAACTCAATGTTTGTGTCTTACCTCACTGGGACTTGAACACGCCATTATGAGTTACTGTCCCTCTGCTCATCTGACTGCACTACCTGCAGTGTTGATTACCACCTGTGAAGTCTAAAAATAGATCTGACTGTCCCCCCTCCCCCTGTGTCTGTGAGTCACTGATTACGCCAGGTGCGACGTGGATGGGGGAGACATCAGAGCTCAGGAGAACATCCTGAACAAAATGCTCTAATTCAAAATATAACTCCTGTCCGAGAACTGAAAACACCGTGAGAATCACAAGGTTTGGAAGAACAAGAACATATCTATATTATTGTTTAGAGTCAAAAAATGAGGCCGTGTGAGCAGTTTAGAAACGTACTTCTCATTTCATAAATTATCCTCAGAGACTTATCATTACTTTTAATGGAAGAGACATTTTTTCACACTCTAGCACCGTCATCAAACAAATACTTGTTACTCAAAAACAATGAGTCCTATCTGGAAAATGAACACATTTGAGAATCACAAGGCTTGACACTACAACCGGATATATTAATATATTTGTCCAAAAGTAATTTTTGGCTTCTGTTGGTTTTGAAGTCACAACCAGTGGATCACTGAGTCAGCGGCAGATCCACTAATCCAATCACATTGACTTTAGATATCATTGACAGTTGATTATTTAAAGACTTCAACAGTTCCCCCCTGAAAGGCAAAGAAAAAAATTCAATGTTTGTGTCTTACCCAGACTTGGACTTCAACACGCCATTTTGGGTTACTGTCCCTCTGCTCTACTGAAAGAACTACCTCCTCCTGCCGAAACGTACTTCTTATTTCATAAATTCTCCTCCTAAGATTTTCATTAGTTTTAATTAGAGACATTTTTTCACACTCTAGCACCGTCATCAAACAAATATTTCTTACTCAAAAACTATAAGTCCTATCTGGAAAATGAAAACATTTTGAGAATCACAAGAGTTTACACTACAACCAGATAAATGGTCTCACGCAGTTTTTATGCATGAGAGCTGAGAAATGGAGCCGTGGGAGCGATTTACGTTTTAATTTTCAGTTTTAATCTTTTCAGAAAAATCTTCTTGGGTATCTCACTTAACCCACTTGAGTGGGACAGAATCTGGAGGAGCTGGTATCATGTCCAAATTTAGAGTAACATAGCTGAAATATTGCAGCGCACACATAAACCCTTTAAACTCTAGACACCTTCTAGATCCAACCCTATCAGGCCTATGCTGGAATGGCTGTGGTGAGCTAGGCACTCGCATGCACGCTTTATGCTACTGTCCATGCGTTACGGCCCTATGGGATAAAGTCAGAAATAAACCTGCAAATTTAGAACATCAATGTAGTTTCATGTCTAGCTACATACTTGTGGGTATTTAGCACAGTGGCCCATCACTTGTAAGTCTGCACAAAACATTGTTAGCGTGCCTTGCAACAAAATATTAAAGCTGTTGGAACTAGAAAGTCAGAAAGGCCTGTTCTTTTAGCCTAAATAATTGGCTGGAGGATTTTTCTGTAACTTTTCATTTTGGATGTGGCTGGACTGCCCTGGTATATTCACATAAAGGTGGTGCATTTGCAGTTATTGTAAAAAAAATACTTTTGTTTCTTCAAGATCAGATTGAACATTTATCTTGAATACATCTCAATCTTTAAAAAATCTGAATAACATTTTTCAGAATATTGCTACAACAATATCTTTACATTAGATGCACCAAAATGGCTTCTATACAGGTCACAATGAGAGGTTACTTAAGATTAAAGAATGGTGGTGTCCCTTTAAGCAATCACAGACCTGCGAAGGTGTTGCATGTTGTTTAAGAAATATATGTTGTATAGGATTGTGGTTTGGTCAATAGACATGTCAAGTATAATTTTGGTTGATGGTGTTACTACTTACATTTCATATTATTCCTATCATTCCCCAGGCTGAGGAAAGAGGGACGAGGACGAGACTTGGTCTGCCCCATCATTCTCCAACAATCTAACCCTCTACTTGAACAAGAAGAGGAAAATACTGATGATAAAGCTGATAAGTACTACAAAGACATCATAAGGATTGGTGAGAACCTAGATTTCATTCTGTTTTTCAAATTTATCAGTCGCCTGTGTGACTGTTACACAGGAATTCAGTATGACCACAGAAAAGGTTCTACTCTGTTAGAAAGGTAAAAGCGTGGTGGATTTAATGGAGGACCCTAAAGTCCCAGTTTTTTTTCAGTGGATGAGAATAAGGTGTTTGATCGTGTCAAAGGCAGCGCTCAAATGTAAAACCACTAGGATCCTTTAAAACTTTAATTGGTGCTATGTCTGGTAAGTTCTAAAGCCAATCTAAAACCTATTAAAGACAGTTCTGTAAACTTGAGAAATTTACCAGAAATTGTGAACTGTTATTGATTCAAAGAATAAAATAGATAAAATCTCTTTCAGGAAATGTTTTATCTAGTGTTGAGATGTCAATGATTGGAAACTGGTAAAGTGAAACATGATAATTGTTAGAAGTGAGAAGATTTCGGCAGTTAGGTGAGACTCAGGTTTGAATACTCTATATTTTCCAAATGAAAAGAACAGTAAATCTCTTTATCAGTCACTTTTGGATGTTAGAGTAGATCGTTGAAAAAATTATTGATTAAAGTAAATCAAAAATCTATAGAAAGAAAATGTCTATCTGTTGGAACTGAAGACACAGTTGACTTATGATGGACCTACAAAGTGGTGGTTCCTCTAAGTTCCAGATGCGAATAAAATGCTCACAATATAGAGTCCTGATAACAGTTTGCACACACTTCTGCACAGTTATACAATAACTTATGCAAGTCACCTGTCAGATTCCTGGTTTTTCCGTCGCTACACGTTTACAAAGTCCAAAACATACTCCTCTCCCCTCTGCCGGACCAACCCTCGATTTTATCAGTGAGATATTTTGGTAAAGCCCACGAAAATGCAACAAAGGGCAGTAGCTTCAGCTTGAAAGTCAAACTAGCATCCTTAGGCAATAACCTGCTGTTCCCACTCCTGGGTAATTATTAGATGAATGAAAACAGGAATATGTAACGAGAGCCTCCACCTCTGCGTTCTTAGATTCTACACACAGATTCTAGAGTGGCTCGAAAACGTTTGAAAGCCCTTACAAATTAACTGGTATCAATTAAATGTAGGAATTCATTTTCCCCTTGCTTATGCGAACCTGTCTATGCCCAGAGGCAGAAATCTCCCAATAAGGATGTTGCCTTTACCTTTAGGATGTTATAATGTTGGTTATAAAGTGCTCTTCTTTATGCCAATCATTGTTCTGCATTTTTTCTCTCAAACTTCTATCAATCAATCAAATTTTATTTGTATAGCCCATATTCACAAATCACAATTTGTCTCATTGGGCTTTAACAAGGTGTGACATCCTTAACCCTCAACAAGAGTAAGGAAAAACTAAAGTAAGGAAAAAAACTTTAACAGAGTAGAAAAATTACGTAGAAACCTCAGAGAGAGCCACATGTGAGAGATCCCTCTCCAGTTTTAGCAGCATTGATAAGGGTAAACTTGAATTGTTGAAGTCTTTGCTGTCACATTCACATGCTCCCACTGCAGCATAAACAAGTAGAATGATACTCAAACTGTTGTACAGGCCACCAGTACTGATGACATTTTTCTGTTTTCCTTACTCTTTTTGAGGGTTAAGGGCAGAGGATGTCACACCTTCTTAAAATATTATGATTACAAACAATTATAATAACTAGTGCTACGTTGTAGCACTGAACGGGACCGAGCACATGCATTATCAGGTCAGGATTGTGATCATAGGTCAGTAGTTTGGGGGCCGGTTGGATAATGCAGAGGGGATTCAAAAAGTACTTCCTCTTTCATGGCGAATCAGTAGGTGGCAGGAGGGCTGTTCAGGCTAAGTCTCTAATCATGAAACAGAAGTTTGGCGGGGATAAGACAATGCACAGTGGAGTTTGATCTGTATATTGTAAAGCAGCCAGGAGCAGTTCATCAAAGTATAAAACATATCACTTCCTTTAGCCAGCAGGTGGCGCTGTGATTTTAATTCATGATATCTGTGTAGATGTCATCAGGCCGGGACTCTTGTCTTACATGTCTAGTTTGGACTCGATTGGACCAAAAATGGTCTTATGTTTTAATGGCTTGTAATAAAAAGTCTATGCCACACCACAGTCACACCGTGTGATGAAATAAGATATACCAAGGTGGTTTATATCTCCATCTCCATCTCCAGAATACAATTACTTTTTGGGGTTTTGAATTTCCTGCAAACTTTGATATGATTTGAGCATGTTTGAGCAAAGCCCAAAAGGGAAATACAAATCCTTCAAAATACAACAAGGCCTCCCACTGTAAGTGCTCGGGCCCTAATAATATTAATAACAATAACATTCAGAGAAAATACAGAAGTACTCTGTGAAATAGCACAGCAACGTCTTCTCTTCATCCGGAGGCTCAATTGATTTTGTGTATGCAATAAATTTATGATTTTTTACAACTCAGTCTGTCCTCACCTCTGGCTTTATCACCTGATTTGGATGTTGCACTATGTAGTAAATAGTCAATGATTTCAAATGCACCATCCAATGTATAAATCCAATCTTTTCACAGAGCACACTATGGCAACACCCCTGGAAGATGTTGGCAAGCAGGTCAGTACAAATTACTCCACTCTTTCAGTTTTTTGCCTGTTGCTCCTCACAGTTTTAAATAGTTTACCACATAGCATCCATAGGCCCCTATGCCAGTAAATGATAGAACAATGCTTTTTGTGGTGTCATTAATTTATTGATTATTGAGTTGTGTAAGTAGTCAATAATGTTAAGGAGGCAGTTACTGATGATATAATGTTTATCTCATCAGGTTTGGCGGGGGGCATTTCTTTTCGCTGACTTCATCCTGTCTCAGCCGGTCATGTTTAAAGGAGCTACAGTCCTAGAGCTTGGAGCGGGAACAGGATTAACCAGTGTTGTCATGGCAACCACAGCCAAAACAGTGTACTGCACAGGTAATTCTAATTCTCGCTCATCAACTATTGAATGTCTTAGTGTTTGAATATCTTAAACTTAGATTAAACAATTGATAATTCTGTGAACAGAACTGAATTGCATGGAAATATCATAAGGTCAGGTCAACTTAAAACTTTGCCTGTTTTTTCAACAGCATTTAATAGACATTTTCGGTGAATAGACCTGGCTTAAGTTCGAAAATATTTTATTATTTGATCACATATTATACTGATCCCAAGATCAACATTGTCATCATGTTCATTCACAGAAATCTGCTTTAAAATTTCAGCTGTTCAGAGATTCACAAGGGGTAGTCAATGGTGGATTATAGCATCTGCCTTCATGATTAGCTCCGGTTGTACTTCAACATTTTTATTTTTCTACATAATCGGTGATGACAAGGTGAAGCAGTGTATGGCTTTTTTTGTGCTCACCAAGTACGAATTGCTGACTATTAGAAACCGAGAGATCACTGGGCCACTAGAAACCAAGAGGTCACTGGGCCAGTAGAAACCAAGAGGTCACGGTGGTCGATTGATTCACTAGGAGCTAAATTGAAGCTTGTACGACTTCAGTGCACCTACCAGTCAAGTGTGCATCTCTGCCCTTTCAGCACATTTCAGTATAATGTATATGATAGAACATGACCCAGAGGCCAATGTAGTTTTTTTGATGAAAGAGCTTTATTTGTTTTTACAGATGTGGGAGAAGACCTTCTAAGCATGTGTAAGAGAAATGTGACATTAAACAAGCACATGACGGAACCTGCAGGTGAGAGAATGTTGTCAGATTACTTTCACCTTTTCCCTCATTTCCTTCTCGTTACTTCCTGTTCCAACTGATACCAAAGGCACTGTACACATCTTAATTGGCCTGTTGTGTGTAAGCAGTACTTCAGTATTATCTTAAATCTCATCCTTTACGTTTTACTTAATGTTAATGTGTGGGGACGTTAACATCGCTCCCTCAAAGTGACAAAATGTATTCCTGTTTATTAAGGAAAAAGAAATGAACAAAAATCTTTGTAATAAAGGTCATATGTCTGTGTACTTAAAATAAAGAAATATGAATACATTAACAATCAGGTCTGATCGAACTGCGAGACAAATAAATTAAAATGTTATTATATATCGCCAAATCACAACACAATTCACAATACAATATTACTGAGAAACACACAATAAGCAAACTTAATAAAGATTTTTTTTTTATCATTAGGTGGTGAAGTGAGAGTGAGGCAGTTAGATTGGCTCCAGCATTCCCTTTGTACAGGTAACACACCAACATTTCCTTGACCTGCTTCGGCATAAAACCAAGAATTACATTTTAGATTTTACATTAATCTAAAATGTAGTTTTAGATTACATTTAGATGAATTAGTAAAATCATTTACTAATTTAATGTTTTTAGTTGTGGTCAGGACATTTTTGCCTCAATCCAGAAAACTGGCCAACACACTAAACATATTCATTGGGCCAGAGCTATAAACATTTGATTTATAGCTCGTTGTGTTTTCAAAGATTCAATGTACCTACCAAATTCGAGACATGGAGGTGCTGTCCACATTTGATTGGATCACTAAGGATGGATGTTAATATCAGGTCTGAGAGGGATCTTTTTTTCCATTTGTTAAATTTTTCTAGATGCTGATGGGGAGTTTAACTGGACAGAGGAGGAAGTTGCCGATTTGTACGACAACACTAGCTTCATTGTTGCTGCTGATGGTAGGTTATTGAGATGAATTACAAATGTATCACATAAATCTCCTCTAGGTATACAGCACCATGCTTTATTGTAATGAAAAAGGACCATGGCATCTGTACAATGGCACTTTGATTAATTGAGGCCTGAGGTGGTTCTTCTTTCTTTCTATACAACAGACTGGCAGGATGTGCCTTTGAAATCTGTTAACTTGGAATGTGTTGGGGTGGGAGGGGAATTTAAAACTTTGTATTCTAATCATTCATAGAGAGGAAACCCTTTTTGTGAATTAGAAATGTATTCCTACAGTCTTATCTTTCTGATGCATTCGTGCATAGATCACAGCAAACATTTAGTCTAAAAACACTGCATACTGTATATCTGCATACTGGTGAATAGATAATGAGTGAATTTCTTTTTTTGGTCAACTATCCCTTTAAGAGGCCGCGTTGCAGATGAACAGTCAAATTACACAAATTCATCATATCTGTGTTAGATCTGCATTGAATTTGAGGCATAATATTGTTACTTAAGATGTCTAGATAGTTCAGTGAGTATGGACAGTGTATGGATGGACGGACAAAATGCAATCATAATGTGACCGGCTAATGGCTATTGCAGCCGCATTAAAACCAAAAACACTGGTCTCTTCCAGCTACTTCATAGAGAAGATTCGTTAGCTGGAAAAATTATTTTTAAATCTGAAGGCACTTTACAAATGTATGCCTCTTTACAAATGTTTCAAAAAATTGACGTTTGGCGTCACTATAGTACAATAGTTTACTGGCAAAATAATCTACAAAAAAGATTAGTGCATTGTTAAACGACATTTCTCTACATGGATAGTGGCATGATGAAGGTATCAAATTTGCCATGTGATGAATTTTTGTTTTTATGTTATGAATTTGTGTTGCCTTTAGAGCTGCAATATGAAAGACATTCAGATTTTCTTTCTTTCTGCAGTTTGCTATGATGATGACCTGACAGATGGCTTTTTTCGAACACTGTATCAACTCTGCAGCAACTTTACTCACGCCTGCACAATCTTCATCTCCATAGAGAAGAGGTATACGTTTTACAATTCATACTTTGTTAAAACAAGTATCACTTAACTGTTATTGTGACAGTGTGAATCTTACCAAAGGAAGTACTTTTTGTGTCACATGCTGCAATGGTTTTGCAGAAAAATCAGTTTCTATTCTGTGATTACAACAGCTTGCAAAATGTCCATTAATTTTCAGTTGTCACCATACATCAGTAGGAACCAAAATGATATTTCTTCCATGATCAGAGATTTCTTTTTTTAACAAATGGCTGCCAAAGAAGTTGTAACTTTTATGGTTAACACAAAGGGCTGGAGTCAATGTGCAGAAAACCGAAACGGAAACCAACTCTGATGATTAAATAGGTGAGCTGAAAAAGTCTCCAGGAAAGCTTATCAGAGTTCAAGTCTAAATCTGAAATCCTTCAGACAGACTGGTAACTGAGCAGGCAGGTATGCAATCAAGAGTCAACATCATAATGACAAAAACAGTATGTATGGATAATCAGAAAAACCCAGGAGGATCTTTAAGAAGGATCACAACTCTGTTTTTAAATCTGAGTAAAACACTAAGACACAACCTGATACTTGTGGCTCCAATTACTCTTACAGACAGGAGCACCAATGAACCAAGTGACATCCATGGGCTTAATACCAGAGAGATTAATTTCCTGATCTTCTAACCCAGGGGCAGGCAACCTTTACTATCGAAAGAGCCATTTTGCCCCCTCATCCCCCAAATTAAATCTGTCAGGAGCCGCAAAACATATTTGATAACACACGTTATAAAGTTATATAGTTATACAATATAAATAAAAACTATAATTTGTTGCAATTATTAAATTATAGAACGACAATAAAAAATACTGTTGACATTTAAATGCTATTTCTACCTGTTAAAAAAAAGGAAAACACCAAACTCTTATGAAGAGGAGAACAAAATACATATGTAGGCCTACTTTGAAATAAATGAAACTCAGAACTATGCTTTTTTTACTCATCTCCAGCTTGGTACTTTTCAGCAGATGCTGTGTGCTTGCTCTGGAAATTTCTTTAAACATTCAATTTTTTTTGTTGGCTAATTCCTCGCCACATATCAAGCATACAGGTAAGACAGCATTGTTGTCTGTCCACGAAGAATTAAACTATCTATCTTCCTCCCAGACTTTTCTTTTTGGGGATTTGTCCCTTGTTAGTTTACCGATGCCGGGGGTCAGACACTATAGATTAGCGACATGCAGGGAAGAGCGCCGGGCTGTAATAGGATGTAATGCATCTCTGATCAGCTGCGACCAGAAAAACTAGGCGTTCTTACTGTTTCCACTGTTAAGAAGCAGTCAGTCACTGAGCCGCTGCTTCACGTGAATGAGCTCTGATCTCACTGTGTCTCTGAGCGAGTGAGCGGGGCGGGGGGCAGAGTGCCGGGGCCTGTGTGTGTGTCCGCATTTCATGAAGGCCTGATACGATGATGATTTAAAAATGAACGTGAACTGTACGTTCGCTCACGTTCATCATATGAAAACTGATTCGTTAAGTTCACCATTCGTGAAAAATATGCGCAACATGCACAGCACTGTACAGGGAGCCACTGCAGAGGGGCAAAAGAGCCGCGTGCGGCTCCGGAACTGCAGGTTGCCAACCCCTGTTCTAACCAGTCAGTCAGAAATTAAGCAGCCTCTCAGATGAGAGGTGAAAAGTCTTCCAACTATCTCCAACCACTCCAGCATTCAAATTCAATTTTTTTGATAACCATGACCTAGATGAGAAAATCTTACCAGACTTCTAATTATTTTCTACCAACTCTGTTTAGGCTCCCAAAATCCCCCCATGCTGTACCAGAACTACATGTTGGGATTTGAAACATCATGCCATGGTTTGAGAAGGTCTATGCTGAACTTAGTATAGAAACATTATTGCTGGAGACTGTGGTTACCTGTACTGCATTATTGCAATGGGCAACGAGAAATTCAATCAATCAATCTATTTTATTTGAATTGCCCACATTCACAAATCACAATTTGTCTCATCGGGCTTTTACAAGGTGTGACATCCTCTGCCCTTAACCCTCAACAAGAGTGTAAAAAAACATTGAACGGGGTAGAAACCTACCCCATTCAAAAGAATGTAGAAACCTCATCCACCATCATGATCCACGATGTGGCCATGGGTCTGCGGACGATAAGGCAAAAGGACTCTGGGGAAGAACTCAAGTCAGTTTCTGGTATTGATGAGATATTAATTTCTTTGATGAGAAAAGGATGGAGAAGAGGAAGGAGAAGGTGGGAAGAGAAGCTCAGTGTGTCATGTGTCAACATTCTAGACCTACAGCAGCATAACTAAGAGCAGGTCTAACACAAGCCTGAACCAGCTCTCACTATAAGCTTTATCGTAAAGGAAGGTCTTAAGCCTACTCTTAAACGTACAGATGGTGTCTCCTTCCCGAACTGAAAGTGGGAGATGATTCCACAGGAGAGGGGCTTGATAGCTGAAAGCCCTGGCTCCTACTCTACTTTTAGAGACTTAAGGGACGACAAGTAAGCCTGAATTCTGGAAGCACAATGCCTAAGTTGGGTTATATGGCCTTCTCCAATGTGGTTACCTCCACCTCCAGCTTTAACTTGGTTTATGCTTTGTTTTTCTTTTCATCTATCAATCAATCAATCAATCAGATTTTATTTGTATAGCCCATATTCACAAATTACAATTCGTCTCATAGGGCTGAGACATCCTCTGTCCTTAACCCTCAGCAAGAGTAAGGAAAAACTACTAAAACCCTTTTAACAGGGTAAAAATACGTAGAAACCTCACAGAGAGCCACATGTGAGGGATCCCTCTCCCAGGACGGACAGAAGTACAATAGATTGCCTAGTGTAGGAAAACATCATCAAGATTAAAGTTTTTAGCAGCATTTGATGAGGGTAAACATCCCGAAGGACAACCCCAACATGACATGCCAAACAGTCCCGCTGCAATCACAGTCCATGGTCAGCAACCAGCAGGACCACCATCCACCATCCAGACCAGACGCCACTCCAGTCCTCAGTCACCGTCAACCGCCGCCCACCAGGACCCAACACGAGCCACTTCCGCGGTCCTGGTCCACCGCCCGTACCTAATGCCAATGCGACACAGGATCCACCACCACGATCAGCCAACACGACACAGAATCCGCCACACTGGATCAACCACCGCGACCCCTGATGTGCGATCCACAAACCGCAATCCATGGTAAATGGAATTGTGGCCACAGAGGCCCTGGATCTGCGGGTGAAAAAGCAAATGGATTTAGGGGAAGGGGGATAGGGATGGAGAAGAGGAAAGGGAATCTGGAAGGAGAAGCTCTGTGTGTCGTGTGTCATAAATTCCCTTTGCGTCATAGCGTCATCAGGGGTTTTTGCCTTGTAATCAATGATACAATGATACAGGCCGAACTTGAGGCTACACTGAGGCTCAAGGTAAATCTGACTGGCTACTGGTTTGTATAATAGTTCAATGAAAACCATGTGGCCCACTCAGTAGATCAGCCATCAATACCTCTATGCCTTTTTAGACTAAACGCATCCTATTTTAGAAAATAGAACAAGTTACGTTCTGCCGCACTAATTAGATCTAACTATAAGCTTTATCAAAAGGGAAGGTTTTTTACAGTACAGTTTATTTCCATCCACCCATTTATACAGTCCAAGTATGTGCAGCAGTCTCTCTATATCAGGGGTGTCCAAACTACGGCCCGCCTAAAAAAAAAAAAAAACACTAACAATTTAGTAGCACTTTGTAGTTTTGAAAACTACAAAACTAAATCTTTCCCTAAGAAGTCAGGGTTTCACTCAAGTAACTGCTGTTATATGACTTCCTCGCCCACAGGGTCACCTAACAGAGACTTTGCAGCACGGGGGATTTGTGGTGGTTGTAAACATTGAGAAAGGGATCTTGAAAACAGATGTTACCCTCCAGGGGTCTGAGACAGAGTAGGGGACAGGATATTAGTGACCTATTTCTTAACATCAAAGAGGCTGATCGATAAGTTTGTACCTCTCTAGGATGGGCTTGGAGATGTATAAAGTGCTGCTTTTCCTGTGTGTGATTGCTCATTGTATGAAATCTATGCCATGGTTTTGTACGGTGGTGCCCATCTGCAGATGTAGAATAAACTTCCAGAAAGACATTGTAATGACTTGTGCTTGACTAAGAAATTCCCATAACAAGGACGACCTCTCCTCCCCCAGGCAAAGTTCTGCCCATATGTTCAGATACTGAAACATGAATCTGCTTCTCTGTGCTGTAAACCTGTTTTGTGCCTGCCCCAAAAATCAAGAGTGAAATGCAGCAAGAACAAACTTTTCTATTATGTCTACTTTTAGGTAAATCTTCAGTGTTGTATTTCCAGTTACAAGCTCTGGTACTAATGATAATTTATTTTTGTGCCTTGATAATGCAAGGATGAACTTCACTCTGCGCGACATGGATGTTTCCTGCGAAGCTTACAATTATTTCAGCCACTGTTTGTCCCAACTCAACGACCTGATGGATGGAAGATGTTGCTTCAGAGTGGAACAACTCCCTTCTAACTATGCACAGTTTTTCTTGTACGAACGCATAGAGCAGCTGGTAAGAGAAACACTGACATACATCATAATCTCATTTTAATCTACAACTTGAATACAGATTAGTAAAAATAAACGTAACAGATCAAAACTCAGATCTACACTGTAGTACTGTGTCTGAATGCATACTCTGAAGACCCAGAGGGAGGGCTGATGCTGCTGCTCTGCTAATGTGCTACTTACAATGTAGATTGTATTAAATTGGGCTTTGTGTTGAAGATAGATGTGTAAACCGTAAAGTAAAATGGCAGTTGTTATACATGGTCCATGTTAAGCTGTCTTGATAATAAAATCAATTGTTGTGTAAAATGGATGATCATTTACTGAGATAAGAAGCTGTGAGGCTCAAAAAGAAACTTCCTGACCTTGCACTTTAAGCTGCAAGATTTTTCATTGAGAATATCTCAGTAACCAAACATAAAATACAAGTTACATTCTCTTCTCCACTTTTAAGTGGAAAATATTTAATTAGCTAATTAATATTAATTATATAGAGCTGCTCTTTCACATTAATTCTAATGCTGAACCTCTGTTGACATTATCTGGCAGAGCTCTGTGCTAGAATGCAACCGACCAAATAAGTTGAATAAGGCCATAAATGGGCTATACCCTTGTAGCTCACTAGTACACAGTTTGTGAATTGTCCAGAGAATTCACGGTGATCGGTTGAAGTTTCTTTCCTGCTCTACTCTGGTGTCACTCCTTGCCTAAACGTAGCAGAATCTTTCCAGTAGGAGTAAGTGCATCTCAAACAGAGAATCCTGTTGTGTGCTACTTTTAATGATAGAGCACCTTTATCTGTTCACTTGATATATTGTTTAACCTAAGGTGAAGAAGAGAGGAAAGTGGGTTTGAGGGTAAGCTAACAAGGAGTCTAATGTTACCATGTATAGAATTAAAATGTATGTATCAATCCTGAAATCTGAATTTTACTCTATGCCGAGTCGCTCAATGATATGATTGTTTATCAAAATAATGCCCTCTTTCCCATAAGATTGGAGGAGGGAGCCTAAAAGAAGAACCACGTGTGATATTCGAAGACAAAACTTTTAAGTCTGATACATTTAGAGGACCCAACTTACTGGCACTGGGTGGAATGTTGTCTTGTTCTCCCACAGTACATTTCCATTTTGTCTACTCATCAATAAGGATGTCGGGATTAATGATAATAACGGTTTCCTAACATCACGGTTTCATAACCGTAAGAATTGTAAAAACTACGTAGCAAACTATAGTGTCCTGCCCATAGGTCCTGCCTATCGCGAGTCACATAATTTCCGTTTGCACCGTGCGGGGAAATCTCCTCCTGTGAGTCACATGTTTTGTGTGTATGAAGTGCGGTTGTTTGTGTGTTCCCAAGAGGGAATTGAAGTAAAAGCCTTATTTCCTCCAACATTGGTCCAAAAACTCCATCTGAGGAGGTCACTTCACCCACCCCTCCACCGGTATAGTGAGTGAATTTTCAGTTTTCAGTGAACTATCCCTTTAAGATCTTTCTCAGTTGAATGGCTCCAACACTAGTTTGACTGTACTTACTTACCTATGTTAGCTGTTGTCCAAGTACTGGCCTGTCAACTCATTCTGCAGCTCCCCAATCCTAGAAAGTCTGGATGGATCAGATTTAGATAATTAATGAAGATAGTGTAAGGTTTTTATTAATACACATCATTTTATTTTCTTGCAGGAGCTGTGGAAGGTGTCTATGACTCCACTTCCATTTGACCAAGCCCAGCCTGATTGTGAGCCATTTTAGCTTGCCCTGGGTTCACATGGGAGCAACGAAACAGTACTGAGCATACAGATCCAGCTCACGGTTGAAGTTTTGTAATATAGACCGTTACAACAAAAAAAGTGTCAGCAATTTAGTATGTTCAAGATAGATTTTTCTCAAAATCAGTTTTCATTATTTATTGTTCAACCTGTTCCATGCATTCATACATGATCATAATGGAATTTATTAAACTTCGGTGATCAAACGTCATCTTGAGTTGTAAGTCTGTTCACTGCCAAATATGAATAAGATAAATAAATGAAATAAAAACTAAATAAATAAATACAATTGTACACTTAGTACATCAATTTTACACTCAGTACATCAAAATGCATATATATTTATCATTGTGGCTCCATGCCACTTTCAGCATTTCAGCAAGCTATTGAACTTTATTATTATAATTTATTTTCTATATATCAGAGAATGCTGAATTATTAGTTAAGGTTGATATATATATTATTTTGGTAACACAAAATCTAAATTATATATTCCGTCCATCAATCAATCAAATTTGATTTGTATAGTCCATATTCACAAATTTCATGTAGTCTGATAGGTCTTTAACAAGGTGTGACATCCTCTGTTCTTAACCATCAAAAACTACCAAAAAGTGGAAGAATATGAGGGATCTCTCTCCCAGGATACACAGAAATGCAATAGGTTTGAACTTATTGCATTTCAAACCTGTATGTATTAATAAAACATACTGATCCACAATCACCATGATCACGATCAACCACGACAGTCTACAATCACTATATCTGATTCGGCATCCACTGTCATGATCTATGGTCCATGATCACAATTTACTACCCAACTTCACAATCTGCAAGTACACACAAGTAAGTCGGTTTATTAAATAGGAATCTTCTTCTCAACAGACATTCTAACATTCACGGCCACCGCATGACTTGAGTTGACAGTTTTAGGGCCTGGTCACACATGCGCAAATGCAAATCTGTGGGTCATAGTTCACCAAAATTGAAGTCAAGGTGAAGCGATGCTGCAGATTTGCTCTTCCACAGGAAGCTAGCATTTTATTCACTTCCTCGCTTCCACAGATTGGAAGTGAACAGGAGGTGAACGTTTTTTAGTATGTGTGAACGGGCTCTTTTGTGGAGCCAGGGGCAAGCCCAAGCTGAATTCTGTTTTGCCGCTAAAGTGGAGGTGAATAAATATGACCTTTTTTATGTGCTAAGCTCTTTTGAACTACACATCGTCAATGCTGAACCATACTGAATATGGAATTATGCACGGATATTGAACAATATAATTGAGCCCTCCTACATGGCCCGTGATTTTAAAATATCGTGATCCACCACTGGGTGGAGCAGTTTGTTTGAGTTGTGATTGACTCATGGTCCCTCTGTCTCTCAGCATTCTCTTAAAAACACATCTGCTGTGGTTTGATGGTGTTTATAACAGACTGGAACGATGTCTTGGATAACGTGTTCAACATTAAACTACAAATAAAGATTTGTTTAAAAAAAGAGAGGGAGACGAGGAGAGGGAACAAGCCCCTCCCACGTAGAGAGCAGGCCCAGCTGCCTTAGACCGGACTCATCCTGTCACCCTGTGCGAAGGGGACCTTCTCAGAACCTGCAGCCGTCGCTGGATCGTCGGTAAGTCCTTTAAGCCTTCATTTCTGACACGGCTCATGGTCGACATTTCACATATCTGTCATGGCGCATTCACCCTACGTCGCTGAGCTTTCTCCTGAACCGTTAGAATCGGGATTCGCTTCAGTCTGCAACGGCCATGTCAAAACAGCTGCTGACAAATCATCGGTCTCTGCAGCCGTTAACTGCAGCCAACTAACTCGTTAGTGAATGTTATTCTGTTTACCGTATTTACTCTATCGATCCAGATCCTGCAGGGTTAGGGTCCGACCAGCCGGATCCAGAGGGAACCAGATTTTTCAGCAGAAGCGTAGACACAACAGCTGTTTAATCAAGTTTGAAAAGCCTCGGTGATTTGGAATCATCGGCTCTGACATGTAGACGAAAGGGATGTGTGCTGCAGCTGCTTCTGTAATCGACATGGATACAGAGCAACTGCTGCATGTAGCTTCACCTCGCTCAGGGCAATTAAATTTGTTTTAAAATCAGTCCAGCTGTATAGCAACATGAATCAGAAGTTTATTTAAAAGCACAGTGAAATTGAAACAGTGAAATGAATGTCTCAGTACACGACAAGGATCTTTGTTTAAACTTGTTGTTGAAGGGCCCCCTGCAGCTCAACACAGAGACTGTTTTGGCAGACAGGCGCACCTGACGTGATTTGCAACAGAATTGGACTTTTTGTTCTAATTGAAATTGCTAAAATGTAATTTTGTTTATTTCACATGCTGTTAGTTCTATACTATTCTTCAATAATTCAGTTTAGATAGTATCAAACTACTTTACCATTCTAGAATGTACTGGAATTGTATATGTTGTGCTTGTGAAGTTATTTTCAACACCTTATTGATCCCACGGCTCAAAAGCTTAAGCTGCACTTAAAATCTCCTTTTTTCTCTCACAATATTAAAACTAAAGCTTTGAACCCAAAACAATCCAGAATTTACTCCATCTGCATGAACAAACGAATGAGACTGTTTGTATCTTTTCAGTTTTTATGTATTCACTTATCGATAGAAGGAAATTGCCCACATGGACAAAATCATGGTTACTGGTGTGTTGATTTCTGTTTATTCGATCAAGATGGGTCACCTGAATTTGTTTTTCCTATTGCATGCCGCTCAGTTGTTAGGGGCTAGGACAGGTGTATTCAATAACATTTATTATTATTCATTATCTATCGGGAGCGGAAATTAAAAAAATTACATTTTTATCATAGCGGCCATGTGAAACATGTAATTCTACACAATAGACATCAACACAATACTGGATTACTCTGATTTTCTTTTTAAACCGTGTAGGATAATGTCTGTGTTTGCATATTTCATAATTTTAAACTGTTAATCTGAGTTTTAGTAATAGCACACAGGTTAGCCAAAATGCAAAGAATGCTGAATGGGTAATATAATAAGTCACTTGACATACTCAACCAGGGCAAATCTCAGACAAAGCTGCACTTAATGCAGGCACTTGCATGATCATTTTGTGATGAACTCTGAGGTAATGCTGATTTGGGAGTGTGAAAACTACCTGTTGGCTTGGATTAGCCTCTTTGTTACATTGCATATTTGTATCAGTTTGTTGCCAAGTTAATGCAGATTCTAACAAACCATTTTAAAGTGGAGCTAAAAGGATTCTATTACTGTGAACAATTATTTTTCAAACACTGGTGCAGTTGCCATTCTGTCAGTATTTCTTCACAAACTAGGAAATGTACATTGATATATGTTAGAATATCTAAGCTTCAGAATCAAATGTTGGGATACAGTTTGGATGGGCTGAATCAGCTACCTTTTAAGATAAATGCTTTTTTCATTCATTTGGAGATTCTCTGCTCAGACGCGTTCACAACAACAAGCATTTTGCTTAGTTTTTGTAGTGTATGTTGCATGTTAGAAGAGTCATCAACCCCTCCACTCGCAGTGAATCTTAGTGTAAGTCTGTGTGAAATATCATTGCCATGATCATGTTTGTGGTGTCAGGTGCATAGTAATGCAGAGTGCGCACTGAATAACACTTAAAAATAAATAAACCGTGTTCACCTGGCAACCTTTAAATTGATGTCCCAGGGTGGAGGTTAGGATACCACTGATTGTTTTGATCTAGGGCCTATCGATTATTTTTTCGATTAATCCAACAATAAATACAATATAAAAATCTTGATTTATATAATAATGAATTTATCAAAACTAATCTTCTCATAATCAAATCCGACAAAAAACTAAGTATATACTGCAAGGCATTATTCCACATAAAAAAATAGCCAAGTCTGAACTGCTAGTCAGCCTTTTACAGTTTCATATAAAATCTCTTACCCCTCCATCTGCATAGTGGTTAGTAGTAAGTTAACAAGTGAATATTTTAAACTTTCTAACCATTACAATGACAGAAATGCCGGATCCATACCACTCACTCACTCACTCACTCTCTCTCACAAACTCAACCATATAACTGATGAAAAAAACTTCCCATTTCGGACCACTCGTCAAGGAAGAAAACAATTATAGCACTGACAGAGTGTTATGCCCGGGGACAAACTGGTTGTCCTTAAGCAGACAACACAGACAATAAATGAAAATGAAGGTTAATAAGTATATATACCATGGCTATTTTAACAAAGCTGTAAAGTCGTCCTTAAAACAGCTGTAGCTCTGATCGGCTACAGGCTTTTGTGTTATATTTATTATTTATGCTTTTAATAAGTGTGTGTGTGTGTGTGTGTGTGTGTGTGTGTGTGTGTGTGTGTGTGTGTGTGTGTGTGTGTGTGTGTGTGTGTGTGTGTGTGTGTGTGTGTGTGTGTGTGTGTGTGTGTGTGTGTGTGTGTGTGTGTGTGTGTGTGTGTGTGTGTGTGTGTGTGTGTGTGTGTGTGTGTAAACAGAACTATTCCTGGGATGAAGCCACAACGTACAGGCTTATTGGGATCAAGTCTAATTCTCAGCATGCCTGAGTCATCACACACAAACTGATATCACATGTATTTAGTTATTAATCGATGATGTAGGATCATGGCTTCGTATCGTTTTGGTTACTTTCACTCTAATATCCTGATTGTTTGATTGAATTAAAAAAAAACATAAAATAACTGCAGTCCTGTACGTCTCTTAATAACGTGTGATCAGTGAAGGTGTTGAGTGAGCGCAGGTGAGAGGAGTGAGAAGAAAGCAGACTCTGAAAAATACTCTGACGCAAGACGACGGGACCTTTAATCATTTCTGATCCTGGAGCAGTGGTTTTATAAAAGCTATGAACGCAGCGGAAAAAATGATTATTTTCAGTCACTGTATCAATGCAGAGTCGTCGTCCTCCTCTCTGCAGGAGCTAAACATTAGCACGTGTACTGCTGCTCATTGGCTCTGATGTGTGTTTCAACCAAACCTGATGTGGGTGTAACTCTATTCCAGCCACATGATTGGTTTGTCGTGGCACTATGCTCATTATCATTGGCTGTTCGTTGATTGTCAATACAAGGACGGATGAGTTCTATAGACACATCTTAAACTTCTATCTAGAAAAGTTGCATCCTGTTAAGTATCGATATCGTTTTACACACACACTGCCTGTCGAATCGTTGGTTGAAAACTACATTCGTAACTCAACTGACAAACTAACTGGGAGAGGTGGTGGACTAGTGGCAGAAACTTGGACTATGGGCAGAAAAGATCTCTGGTTCGTCTCTGGTTCGACTCCACGGAGACACAACAAAAAGACGAACCTGGATTGATCTGTCCAAAAATCCAAGAGGATTCTCCCTACCCTGTCTAGTGCCCCTGAGCAAGGCACCTTACTCCCCCAACATCTGCTCCCTGAGAGCCGTACATGGTCGCTCACTGCTCTGTGTGTCTGCACCAGATGGGTTAAAATCAGAGGTTACATTTCCCTACCTGCATGAGTGTGCCTGTGCATGTCTGTGCATGTGTTTGGGACAAATAAATGTATCTTAATCTCAATCTTAAAATGCTCAAGTTTCTTTCGATTTGAAACAGTACAAAGGGGTTGAACTACCATCTCTTTATTTGACTGTTTCTGTAAATAACAGGCTCAAGTGAGTGCAGCACTATGTAAGCGTTGCAAGGGGGGGTTGTGTGATACCATGTTCTGTAATCTTTGCACAATTATGGCGTCTTCCACTCATTGATGGCTGACTTTTCACCCTACCTTCAACTGTAGCTGTTCAGAATGACTAAACATTTTTTTCAAGCATAACCTAGACGAGCCAGAACAGATAAAACCTTTGTTCATCTTACATCAGAACTTGAATGTAATCTAATGAATGCACACAGCAGGACAATAGAAATATGGTTGGAGTATCAGTAAGTCAAATTTTTAAATACTTTATTAAAGTGTTAACTGGCATTTGTGGTCGTGACTGACACCTCCAACACAACGTCAGGAATCAAAGTCCATTCGCAGGTCAATTATAATTAAGTGAGCATAATTGCTGTTACACCTCCTTTGTGTTCAGTTTCCAGTTTATCCCAGTTCAGACTTGAACGTGTCCATTCAACTGTCGACTCACATAACCCACCCCATCCCTCCCGGGCAAACCAGTGTTCACATACTCTAAACCAGTTTAATCCAGTTCACATGTTGCCAAGAAACTGTGTTTGTGTGTCTGTATGTGCGTGTGTGTGTGCCTGCGTGTAAAGGACCAAGGTTTCCTTTGCTGTGTGAAAGCTGGATTTTTCCTGTTCTTGCTGCAAGTATTGCATAATAGCGAAGATGATAGAGGAAAGAACGAACAGCCATTCATTTGATTGCCTTACTCTTCCCAGTTTTTTCCACAATTCTTCTTTTGTCATGGAATAATAGTACTATAGCTGTGCACAAGAATGTCCAAATTGTTAAGACCCAAAACCAGTTGTTACATTTCAATCAATTCAACATTGTCACGGCCATATTACTTAATCTGTCTGTCCAGGGTCTATTCCTAGATGAAGGCAGAGCACAAATGAGCTTGGTTCTTGGTGGTCAGCAAACATTTTGCAGATAGACTTTTGTTGATCCGTGCAGAGATTCATGATACAAGAAGTTCGTAAACCTCAACCATTGTCTCTCTAGCTTGAAATAAACATTTGTCAAAGTGTAGAGACCTGATAATTACAAACTGCTAACATCTTTTGAAATGGTCTCATGGGGTGTTAAAAGATGTTGACACCTTCTCTGCATTGCAAAAAAAGGCAATGCACCAGCATCGAACATCAGTAAGTCACTGTTGTGGTGGCTGATCATCACAAATGATCAGCCACCACCAGCTATTGCAGGCTGTGATACCAACTGCAGGATTGATAGAGCCTGAGATGGAACATATACGATTTGTCTCAAGAAAACATTAATCAAACATAAATTTGTTATAGTATGAGAAAATGACCAGTATGTGTACATGTATATATGTATATCAAGGGTGTATGAAGTCCTGGAGGTTTTTGTGTGTGTGCATAGAGGAATTGGAGTTGTTTAAAAGCTCTTCTGAGTTCACTTCTGAGTCAAGAAAGCAAAGTTATTAGTAATGTGTGCATAACTTTTGTTTCGGATGAATTAGTAAATCATAATATGCATTATCTCAAAGCACTTAACATATATGGTCAAGACCTTAACAATTATAGAGAAACCCAACAGTTTCCACAATGACCAAGCACTTGGATAGAAAAAACTCCCTCATTAACTGGATGAAACCAGTTAGCAGAACCAGATCAAAGTGGGCGGCCATCTGCCTCAACTGGATATGTGATGGGTAACTTATACCTACCCAGCCCTGCTTGTGAATACGCGGAGCTGGCTTAGTATAAAGCTCGGAAAGATCAAGATAATTTAGTGGATGTAACAGCAGCTCATTGGTTCTCTCTGCTCGACTCTACTCTCTCTCTCTTCCTATAGGTGACTTGGTGAATTAAGATCCTGATAGCACTTGCTGCCTCTGTCCTGCCATGGCGTCCTCCTTGTTCAGCCGTCAGCTTTCTCTCTCCCTGCAGAAGAACCTATGGCTCGGTACTGCAGGTAAATCAAGCTCTTCAAATACAGGTCAGCCTGCATGTGTTTTAATGACCACTCACTTTTATACATTTTTGTTTATTAACCTAGAGGTGTATCTTAATCATTAATTTAATGTCTTGTTACCAATTGCAATGGACTGCTGACTAAGAAACGACTGTCAACGGAACAAAATATATGTTGGAGTGGTCTTAAAATCTGGTTGGTTACATTGAAGCAAGTCTTAGAGAGCAGATTATCATTGAATTCGAGCAATCAAATTTGAGAAAAAAATCTAAACATTGTGTCGTACTTTATTCTGACTTAGATATCCTCAGTAAATATGAAGTTTTGCACATTCTGATTTAACCATGTGTTTGTGAACAAAGGAACATGACTGAATAATCAGTGTTAATGTGTAACTGGCTTCACAGAGACTGCTCACAGTGATGAGACAAAGGTCCTTTCTCCTGTCAATTATCAGTAGGCCAATCTATTTCGTTTAGATTTACTGCTTCACTTGAACCATTTAGCAGATGCTGTTAACCACCATCATGGTTTTAATATCAGTGGATATTTCTCTGAAAAGCATGACCTCCCAATGGAATACTTAAGCAATTTAACCCTAAGTTTTAATGGCCCCATATTGAGTAAAATACATTTTGTGGGCTTTTACTATCTGTAAATACTTGAAAGGGGTCATTAGGTACACTCAAATTATAAAGTCAGCTTTTTATCTCAGTCCATTCGAAGAAGTATGTCCTTAAAATAGCTTCCTGAATTAGATCTCTTCTGTATGGGTAATATTGAATATATAATAATTATTTTAGCAATTTCTTTTAAATGTACGAGCATAAATATACACAAAGAAGGGCATTTGTGTAACTTTATCTATACATTGCACAATATTCTAGTTAATATCAATTTATATTTACAGCATCTGTTCAATGCCCAATATTTAGCTTCAGTTCAACAATATATTCTGCAGAGGAGCTGCTACTGCAGCACAATATTTTACATATAGTCTTTGACTTGAATATGACAATAAATATACCTATTTCCTTGTATAAAAGTAATCTTGTGTACTCAAATAAATACCAGTAGTATACAGTATGAATCCCTGCATCTTCTGCTACTGCAAATATTTCACAATAAAAAAGCCTTTTTAAACAAAATAATGGATTCGGTTAACAGAAGAGCTGGACTGCTTTCATTTTGAAGCGCATACAGAAAGTGTTGCAACCATTTATGTTGGTGACATAAAGACAGATACACATTAAAACTGGGGTGAAAGACAATTTTCTCTGTTAATTCTGCTGTCAACCACAATGTTCTGTCATGAAGGTATTTTCGACAGTTCCCGAAACCGTATTAAAATAAAAGCACTCCAGCGTTTCACTTTCTGAATCCATCCGTTTGTTCTAAGGTTCTAAACAGACTGTTTTTCATCAATAGACCGGAAGATGCGGGTCTTTATACCCTAGTGTTAAGGTGCCTCTTTGTAAGTGACGCACATTTCCAGGGTTCAGAATCTGGGTGGGGACCTTTTGTCCACGGGAAATCATTTCTATGCGAAGCTTACAATGCATCTGGCTGTAGTGGATAAGATATAGGGCTCGGTATATTTCCTATATATGCATCTTTTCCTGCAAAGTTTGTTTTTATAAATCCCAACGTTTACGTGAGAAGTGACGTACATACGTTTCAGGCCCTGTTTTGTGCGTACCTAATGGTTATATATAATGGCAGTATAAATTTGTTATTATTTTGCTGTTTAACTATGTAGCATATATATTGAATATTTTAGACTGCTAGCAGTGCTTGTTTAGCATCTCTTTGAATGCAGTTCTAGTATTCTTATCTTATTATCTTTTCTAATCAGGGTGCAGATATGTCAGCAAAGCAGCTCCGAAGACCCAGGTGGAGTATGACTACGATGGACCTTCTATGAAAACTTCAGTTCCGGGGCCACGATCAAAAGTAATACACATTATTACAAACAAAGTGATTTAAAAGCACAAAAAATATATCACTAAGAATTACTTACAGGTTTTTTTATATGTAGGAGCTGACAAAACAACTCGGGGAAATCCAGGTGAGCTGAGTTTCATTTTTTTTTTGTGTGACCCATTGATTTAAATGAATTAATCATAAATAGCATTAGCCATTTGAAAATATGAAATTATAATTGTACCCCCCTATGAGCGTCTTATGTGCAACCTCTCAACCATTAATCAATTTTATAGTTCAAATCTATACAACTGTATTTCTTTAAGCATTTTCTACTGCTACTAAACATTTATGCCACTGTACAACTGAACATTGTGCAAGCTGCCAGCTCATCACAAATTAATGTATTATAAGACCAGGATATCAAACTAGAAATGGTGCCTATTCCTTCCTGTGATCATTTTTGGTGTGGTTCATAGGCCGAAAAAACTTGAAGCTTCTAAGTTACTTCCTGCTGAAGTCTTTCTGCTTTGGTTTCACTGCTAACATAAACACCATACAGTAAATGGTCTATTTTTAAGCTATTATTAAACCAAGTAAGATAGTGTTCTATAATTAATCCTGAGAATTCATTTATTTGTGATATTACAGAGATATGAGTCATTATTCTGTTGGAAACTTAATTTTAGCCCAATATCGCATTAAATCCTCCCCAATGAATTATAACCATGCAAGAAAATAAAGTTTGAACTGTCTATTGGGCATTTTTTCATTTCGAAATGGATCATATATGTGTCATATTATATAGCTTGGTGGATTGCTATTATAAGACTGTAATTTCAAAATTATAAAAAAAAAGAGAAAACACATGGAAGTGCACAAGCAGAACACCTGTGCCTTTGTCAAGCAGATTGTTTGGCCTTGTGAGCTTACATAGGACAGATATTGCTATTTTAAGAATGCACCTTTAATATGACTACCAACACCCCAGCACTGACTTTAGACGCGGTTTATGTTTGTCAGTGTGGCAACTATTCACTTGCCCATACCTAATTTTAAGATCAAGATTTCCATTGACACAAACTATCGTGCTATCATTAATAATAGTTTAACATCTGTAATTATCACTCTTATTATTGTCATAACAACCGGTCTGACAGAGCTGAAACATGATGGTTTCACAACTGTTCCTGGTGTGTCTCTTCTCCCCCTTCTTTTCCACCCTCCTCCCCTCTCTTCCCCATTTCTGCACTCACCCCAACCGGTCGAGGCAGATTGTCGCCCACATTGAGTTTGGTTCTGCTAGAGGTTTCTTCTAGTTAATGGGGGAGTTTTTTCTCTCAAGTCACCACAGTATTTGCTAATTGTTGGAACTGTGGGGTTTCTCTACAATTTTGAAGCTCTCAAACTTATTATAAAAAGTGACAAGAGATAATGTATATTAGGATTTTGCACGATACAAATAAAAGTGAATACAAACTATAGTGCATTTGCATTGGGAAAATGGGTGTAGGATTTGGCTCAGTAGCCTTATTACACATGTATTATTCTACATGTGTTGACTGAACGAGATGGCAACCATCTCTGGAGTTGTTTTTAAAGTTTACTTCTGTTTGACTGAAATTAATTACAAGTTCCACTCTGCAAGTAAAGCTAAGCCAGCATACAATGTAAAAATACATATTTAAAAAATGACCTTTTCGTCTGTGTCCATTCACCAAAATACTAGGCATTTTATACTGTCATGAGGCAGATGCATTTGTTGTTTGTGTGCGTCTTCTGTCAAGTTCACAAGGGAGGATTGTATTCTACTCTAAGCTTTTCAACGTTCTCTTCCCAGAATGTTGCTGCAGTCAACTTCTTCTGTAACTATGAGGAGAGCAGGGGAAACTACCTGGTGGATGTGGATGGCAACCGCATGCTGGATATCTACTCTCAGATCTCTTCCATTCCAATTGGTTAGTTGCAAAACATCCAAACATCCACAGCTACATGGATTCTATTAGTGGGCAGTATGAATAAACTCCTCTATCCTCTAGTGTTTTCAATAAATTTGAAAAGTGTTTTTCATATGAATTAATTAGTCAGTAATGTAATGCAGGGAATGAATAAAAACCTTAATATTTAAATCAATGTATCAAATCAATTAAAAAATCCTAAAAGTCTGAAACCCTTATAAAACAGTCCTGCTAACTTATTTGTAACTTTGCCTGTAATGATCATTTACTTTCAAAGATATTAATGGCCCCATATTGTGTAACGTACATTTTCTGGGCGTTTACTATCTGTAATTACTTGAAGGGGGTCAGTAGCTACCCTTAAAGTAAGAAAACAGTCACTAAGCAGACTTTTTCACTCAGTCCATTCTAAGAAATATGTTATCCAAATGTCTTGTTTCGTACTTCCTCCCCCATATGAGTCACGTAGGTTCCCACTCATCTCTCAGCCCCAACCAGCCATTACCAGCCCCCGAACCGACCACCCCTCCACACCGAAACGCGACATCAAGCAGACTTGTTGCTGAGCTACCACAGGCTAACCAGAACAAACACTAAAGAAACACTGAAGTGTGGAGGGATGCAAGGAAGAGAACGTGTCTGTGTACACGCCTCCTAAGAACGTTAATGTTCGAGACCAGCGATTACACTTTATTATATCTGACGTGCTGTAGCATTTCTGGAAGAGTTCTCAACAACTCCTCAAGGATACAGATTTCGCCACACTGCGGATCATGATCCTCAACCGGTAAGTAAACAAATGATTGAAGTATTGTTTTTCACAAGGAGGAAGCAGTGGACAATTCACTCTTGTTTTGTATTTTTAATGCTAATGCAAACACTAGCCCTAATTGTTGGCAACGTTGACACACAGAGCAGCTTCACTCTGAATGAACCCAGAACTTTAGAAACAACACAAGTAACGTCCTGGACCATCACGTTGTTGTTCCTCACTGTGGTTGTAGTTTAAAATTTTATGTAGGTAGCATAATAAAGGAAACAGGAACTGTGGCTCTAATTTATTATACAGGAGATAAACTTATCAAGTCATTCAATGTGGTTGTTAGAATAACAATAATCCCCCCGACAATAATAATAATAAGTTAAGGCTGCTGTGTCCTTGTATTGGCTTTACATGTTATAAATCCTCACCTGGTCCCTCACAATTCCTTTTATCTGTAGGGGACATCACATCTGATCTCTGGTGAACCACTTCTAAGATGTGTACACGCATGAAGAACATCCACTGAAACCAACAGTGGTTGTAGCCAGGTGTGTACTGAAAATATTTTACAGTGCTCCAACTATATTTCTATCATTATGTTTTCAGGGATCGCAACTGTGCATCATACAATAACAACACATAATGTGCGCCATTGGTTCACTGTAACTATACATATTAAAGAAATAATGCTCCGTTCTAGTAGATGGTCCTGAAGGATGTGGAGAAATCGAGGCCTACCACATTGTTGCCCTATGTTTGCCTCAAAGAATGTCATCTATCCTTTCTTTCACTAGTTGCAAGATCCTTTTTTGTTTGTCATGAGGCCATGTATTTGGTTGAACTGGTGTTCAAAGTCTCAATTCGGTAAATTACACAGATCTGGAGCTGCTGTCCATTCAGTATGAGAGACTACCAAAAGAAGAGGTCATCGCTGGCTGTGTCAGTCGAGGGGCCAACATAACTGCTGCTTTTATCAGGGAATTCCTCACATATGGGAAGGACTTCACAAGAGGGAATTATAAACCTCTCATTTCTCCCAAGCCAGCCCCAGCAGCAGCTGACGAAGCTCCTGTACGCCTGACCAACCTGGTAGGGGGATTATTACAATTTACCAACTGGAAATCAGGACCACACAAACATGTCACTTTTTTTTTTTTACATTTTCTACATTTAGAGATGTCAAGTCTTTTCTACAACAATGTGTGATTTATGCAGGTTGCTCTGCTTCTGTAATAAATTAATTTTCTACTGAAAAAAAGGTGCCACAAATGTTTCATTTCATAGTGCATATGAATTTGACGTATCTAGTAACAAGTTTAGATGGTTATGGTAAATATGCATTTCAATTTTACATAATTTTGTCTATACACTGGTGTGTGTGTGTGTGTGTGTGTGTGTGTGTGTGTGTGTGTGTGTGTGTGTGTGTGTGTGTGTGTGTGTGTGTGTGTGTGTGTGTGTGTGTGTGTGTGTGTGTGTGTGTGTGTGTGTGTGTGTGTGTGTGTGTGTGTGTGTGTGTGTGTGTGTGTGTGTGTGTGTGTGTGTGTGTGTGTGTGTGTGTGTGTGTGTGTGTGTGTGTGTGTGTTATGGTGCTTTCAAAATGGCTGACCAAAGTTCACACCTTCGTCAGCATGCTTTCAAAATGGTGGTTTGGCCAGACCCCCCCCCCCCCCCCCCTTCAGAATGTGTTTTACGACATGTAGCTGGGGTCTGAGCTAGGGAGGTGAGGACATATGCGTGGATGTTAAATCAGATAATGAGAGTCAGGGAGAACGCCTGTGGCAAGCCTAACTAGCTTGAACTTATACCTACAATATCACAGCATATATCAAACTTATAAACACAGACAGAATTTAGTAGTCTTGCTTATCTGTGACGTCTCCTGGCTTTGTGGTCGTAGAATTCTCTGCCTTAAGGCCAATTTATGCTTCTCCGTTTTGACAGACACGTACACGGACTTCTTTGCCGTGGAACGCCCTCTCCGGGCTCCACGGAGAGCTTTTCGTGCAGCTCTGATTTTTCTAACTACACATCAGCATGGCGGAGAGCCTACGGATAGCCATTGGCTGTGATTGGTCCGGTAACGACAGTATTTCGGAACGAAATCATTTCCGGATCTCAAACTTCCTGTTTTCATTTCCTATATCACAATAAACCCAAACACAACTACGATTCCATGATTAGTGTGTTAAGCCAGCGGAGTTGTCCGGCTTAAATTGGTTGGTTAGAGCCCTGACGGCATGTGTGTACGATCACATACGGTTATAATGAACTTCCATAACTGCGCTAGCGTCCCAGCCACCATGCTGGCTGGCAACTGCGGTGGTAACTGTGAAAAAACATGCTGTCACGACTTTAATTCCACAGCTATCATGAGACTGTTTGTCACACACCCTCAGGTTAAAGCAAACACTTGGTAGTAGTTAGTATCGGGAATCCCTGCTGACTGTGTGTGGAAGCTGGGGGGGAAGCTAGCTGCCTCCGTGTAGCTTCAAGCTGTTGAATGAACGCAGTTCGGAAACAAGACCGGGGATACGCTGCGCTAAGAAACTATAACATAAACATTATGACCCGCTGGGTGTCACTTTATTTTATTGCGTTGCCATCATAGACTGTGTGTGTGAAAAGCCGGGAGCAGGTAAATAATGAACGAGGACTTCTTCTGGGAACTCATGAGGTAAGCTTCTCTAATCTCGTCTTCCGCTGCGCCACCTATTGTTCTGGTGCCAAATTGTTTTCAGCCACGGAGAACTATAAATCAAAAAGTGTCTGTCCGTCCTTCTGTCCGTAACGGACTCGGAGAAGCATACATTGGCCTTTAGCGTTAATGTGGAGCCGTGTGCTCAGATGCTGGTTGGAAGTCCTTACCTGCAGGACTCCGAGACGCTGCTAGGAGTTTGTAGAAGCTTGATTTGAGAGGAGGTTTCCTTGAAAAGATAAGTTGGAAAGCTGGACCTCTGACCTCCGGTTGTTGGTGGGAAGAGAAGATGTGCTGGGGGCAGCCGGGCCCTCTCCTCAGCGATGCAGGAGAAGCGGCTGGCAGCCTGCTGTCCTCGGTGTGTGGATGGAAAGAGAAGTATTGTGGTTTTTCACACCTATGTGTGAAGATGTCTGGAACAGAAGGACTTGCAGCATCCTTGGAGACTGAGTTTCGGGAGGCTCGGCCCAGAACATGCGGCAACAGATATAGGCCAAAAAGGAGGCCTGTGGTTTGCACAAAAAACATTTCCCAACACTGGCCATAATTTCACACATTATTTATTATCAGAGAAGCCACTTCAGTGAATGTCTTTTACAGAAAGTTTGAAACATCTCTTTGCTTCAGCTCTTAACTAATTCTTGCACCCCTTTTTTATGTATCTATTATGTTTGTAAAGCACTTACAGCTGCATTTTTTAGAAAGGTTCTTTACAAATTAATTACTATTATCATTGTAATCATTATGAATTTACCAGTATAGTCTGAGCCTCAAAGGCCAAGGTCAGCCCCATAAATGTCTGCATTTTGCAGAGAGCAGACATTCAATCACACAGTTTCCAAACCAGGATGCTCTGTCATGCAGTTTGTGTGGGGACTGCTTAATTCTCCTAAGAATCGGATGAGCAGAACAAATAAGAAACTGGAACAACAACTTAAAGACTTTGAATACGGTGAGGATTATTTAACAATCCACAGTGAAGGATTATAATCTACCTTGTGTGTCTCCCTGCAGCACATTCTCTGTTTGTCGTCATACCACCATTCCCACAGCTCCACGCGAAAAAGCGCCATTTATAGTGAAATAATAGTATGAAAACTTACATGTGTCTTTGACAACAACAATAGGAATAAGCTAATAACGCAACCACATGATTATACACATAATTAAATCAGCATTATGTTTTCAACCTTATAAAGAAACTGGCGTCATATCAAATACAGTTTTTTGTAACTAAGTGTTTTCTGACATCAACGTAGCTTTCAAACCAAAGATTAGAAACAGTAAACTATTTTTATATGCAGCAGTACTGTAATGTAGAAGTTACTCCGTAGTGTAACATAGTGGTCATTGGAGTGATAAGAAATGTACTTAACATACAAGGGCTGCTCATCGAGTGTAGCAGGAAAATAGTAATTTTAGAATTTTGGAATACTAACAGTTAACCCACTATTGATATAGTGGTGAGTAGATAACGACAGAACTTTCATTTTTGGCTGAATTATCTTTTTAAGGCTTTGATTATGGATTGTGCAAGGGTATGCCTAAACTATCCTGTGCCTTCACCATTAAAAAATAAGATCTTTCATAAGAGTTTAAAAACATAATAAAAAAATGTTCTAATGGTTTTCAGACACCGCTGATAAATATTGTTTATAATTCAGTGGTTTCAGATCGAGGCTTTGGGCCTCCTTGACAGAAGGGCTTTTGTTGTTGCCAGGAACTCATTCATTTAATTAATTCAGTAGTTAGAAGGGCATGACAACTGGTATTTGGTACAATTGTGTACTTCTCAGAAAGCATAGACCTAAGTCGATATATGACAGACAATACTATGCCCAGTATTTCATTGAATATACAACTATTCAGTTCCACTTTTTGTTAATCTTCTCACTATTTTTGTTAATTCTATGACTCAAACTTACAAAACAAACACATGATAAAATGTCCTTTGACATGCATGTACTAATATTCATGTTTTGTGTTTTCTGCGCAAAATTGACATTCATCAGTCGATTTTCAAGTATTTGTGATTCTTTTTACAGTCCATATGCATGCAAAGACAAAGCACAAAATACTTCTTAAATCTGTCCCTGATTCAATTTGTGGCACAAGGAAGATATTTTAAAGCCTTTTTACAGATGAAGTGATGTGTTCAAGAGATTCTCCCTCCAGCATTCAAATGACTTGAGTATAAGGCCCTCATTTCCTCTTATTCCTCACTCTGGTGTGCTGGTTTGATTTCATGTATATGGTTATTTACCTGATCATCACCCTTCAATCATCAAGAACACTTATGAAACCATCATGTGTCAGGACCTCAGAGGAGGTGAAGACTTCATTGTTAACACTGAACTCTGTTGGTGGTATGTTGAACTGCACTACAATTTATGTAAGGTAGCCCAATTCATTAAGATAATATTCAAGATTCAATGCTTTGATGTCATGTGCTCAAAAAACAAGTCTTATCATAGTATAATATAAATGTTGAGCTTCAACACCAAGCCACAGAGCTTTCCCTACAGACATCAACAAATTTGGTATTGATTTGTGAGAAGGAAGCACAAATGGTCAGTAGCCAGACGTCTTTCCCAGATAAAACAAAAACAGTTCAGGTCTTACAAGTCTCTTACTTGTTTTTAACCAGAACCTATTGACTGCTACAGATAATCAAGAACACTTATGAAACCATCATGTGTCAGGACCTCAGAGGAGGTGAAGACTTCATTGTTAACACTGCACTCTGCTGGTGGTATGTTGAACTGCACTACAATTTATGTAAGGTAGCCCCATTCATTTAGATAATATTCAATGCTGTGATGTCATGTGCTCAAAAAACAAGTATTATCATAGTATAATATAAATTGAGACAATATTAGCTGAATGACATTGCTTTACCACAGCTGACAGGAATTACTAAAGCTTATTAAGTTTCACAGAAGGTAATAGGTGTCAACTGAGAAACATGGAAAGGTGAGGTGAATTCCCAGGCAACCAGGCAACTTGAGCTTGACAGCACTAAATTGAATGTTTGTCTAAATAGTTAAGGGTCAAATCTCTACTTTAATTGGGAGTGAGCTTTCAGATTCTGTGTTCAATGGGATATCTTTGCAAGAAAGACAAACTCACTGGATGGTTCATAGGTGGGTGTGAGAACATGATGCAGACCAGGGATGCATTTACTGTTTGCCATAGTATGTTGGAGGGCTATTCAGGCATTTCATTATTTATGTCACTGCAGCAGGCAGATCATTTAAAGCCGAAAGTACAGCAAGACCAGGGGAATAAGGGAGGTTGATATAGTTTAGAGATGCTTGAAAAGGAGAAATACTCGTAGTTGAACAGATCAAGAAAACTGTGCATATTTCAGACAGCACAACTCTTCATTTAGTTCAAAACTTGATTTGCCAAAGTGCAGTCATTGGCTTGTAGTGTTCTTTGGTTATAAACTGGTTAAATAAGCTTTACCATGAGGTCTGACTGCGGTTTTGGTAAGATTTTAAAATCTTGAGAATTGTAGGCATGTTCCAAGTAGGATTTGCCTGTGCAGGCTGACCCAACTTTCACTGTCACCACCCCCAAATGTAGTTAACCAGCCTGCTTACTCTACAAAAACAAATAAATCAGAGGAAATTTCAAGAGCAGCCGATTCATCATTTTTGTTACTTTTTAAACCTATTTTAAAAGAATATTATTCCAAAACAGAAGAGCTTCAACACCAAGCCACAGAGCTTTCCCTACAGACATCAACAAAGTTGGTATTGATATGTGAGAAGGAAGCGCAAATGGTCAGTAGCCAGACGTCTTTCCCAGATAAAACAAAAACAGTACAGGTCTTACAAGTCTCTTTTCTTGTTTTTAACCAGAACCTATTGACTGCTACAGATAATCCAAAAATAAAGATGTTTAGATAAAGGGGACATATTATGAAATTCCACTTTTGTAGTGCTTCTACACGTTAATTTGGGTATTTGGCATAGCTACCATCCCAAAAGCTCTTGAAAAAAAAAAACCTCCTGCTGTATGTTGTGGTTTCTCTATGTCAGAAACGATATGCTAGAGTGCGTCGAATGGGATCACGACCGAAAAAAACGTCATAGTCACACCATGCCCATGTAGGGAGTCTCGCTACATGGCCTTGGACGGCCGAGCTAACGCAAGCCGGGCTCCACCGGCCTGGTTCCCCGGCTAGGGGAGCCTGGTTCCCCGGCTAGCGTTAGCTCGCTGCTGCTACCCATCAGACATTTAAGTGGCTGCATAAACAAGGGTCCCCCGGGACACCTCTAAACGTTGACTTCACAGTGTGGCAGAAGCTGCTGCTGCGCTAGCTCAGGCTCCCACTGCTCCAACTGCGGAGCTGCGCTGGGGAGCTGGGGATCTCGCAGCCCGGCTCACCGGGGGTGAGGGGGGAGGGGCACTAAAAACAGATCAATCTTTTAGACAGGGTAAATAGGGTGCTGTTTTAAATGATCCTTGTGGTATTTTGACTAAAATATGTGACAGACATTTCATTAAGACCCCAAGGAACCATATCAACTGTGGTAAAATGGGCATAATATGTCCTGTTTAATATTTTCCTCTTCCATCTTTATCACTCTCATTCTGTCTTCCATTAGGTTACAACCACCCTGCTCTTCTCAAACTGATGGCCAATCCCAACAATCTGGTATGTCCTCACCACATTAAAGATAATTTATGTTATTAGCTTCATTATAGGTTTCCCCCAATACACTGCACTTCCTTGGGTTCTCAGAATTAGCCCCATCAAATTTGAAATTGACCAACAATTTAAAACTAAATTGAAACATGGTAACCATAATCAACCGACAAAAGCACATGCATTTTACTTAACATTTGTGTGGTTGTCAGTAAGGAGCTATTTATCTTATGTCCTGGTTATTGGTGGTGGTTACACAGATAATTATAGTTGCTTTAACTGAGGTGAATGGGGCTACTGGCTTTATCTACAGTTTAATGCCGACTCATTCATTTCTTTTTTTCTTTTTCAGAGTGCATTTGTGAACCGACCTGCCCTGGGGATCTTGCCACCTGAGAACTTTCCAGAAAAACTGACTGAAAGTCTTCTTTCAGTTAGTCTGTCTCACACACACACACACACAATCACACACTAATTTGTTATTAATCAGAAATGTTTCCACAACCGTAGCCTATGACAGACAAAGATACACAATTTCATGTCAAAGAGAAAATCCTGAACATTTAAGGCAATGGTTAGTTAGTGTTCCCTCTTTTGTCTTCCCTCCTCTAAGGTTGCTCCCAGTGGAATGACTCGTGTTCAGACCATGGCCTGTGGCTCTTGCTCAAATGAGAACGCCTACAAAGCAATGTTTATCTGGTATAGGGTAAGTGAGTGAACATACAGACGGTGTTAAATGTCACTTGGGTAACATAGTTTAGGCCAGTGGTCGGCGAAAGTTGGCCCTTGGGCCAAAAGTGGCCTGACAGATATCTGGCCTGTCAGATAATTTTAATTATTAGAATTATTTTTATTTTGTATTTAACTAACGGACTGAACCAAAGGTCCGTTGTTGCCATGGGTGCTGATCTCTGTCATGGCAGCAACTTTCATAGAATCACTTCCTCTTTTTCAAGAACTTTTTTCTTAGACAAAAAAGTTCTTGAATTCTTCAATTTAAATCAGAATTTAAGACACGTTAAAAAAAATAAAATAACCATCAAATACAACTCGACAAACTTTAAACATATCATGGACAGTCTGTCAGAGGAGTCCATAATATCTACTAGAATATCTGCAAGAGATTGTTTTTTTATCCATTTGAAAAAGCTGTCTGCCCAAAGGCAGTGCGTCAGGTTTTTGTGTGAAAGCCACAACTCAGAGGAAGGTCTTTCTGAATGACATTAAAAAATGTAGCTCAATCTGCAGCTTTAAAATTAAACCGATGACTGTACTAAAGATTCTCAAGTCTTTCCCCATGGATTTCATAACACTGCTTTTAATTTGTTTAATATATTCTTGTTGTGCCTGTGTGTGTGTGCATGCTCTTGGGCGGCTGTGGCTGAGGGGTAGAGTGGTCGTCCTCCCTCCCTGAAGGTCGGCAGTTCAATCCCCAGTCTGAACCATCTGTATGCCAAAGTGTCCTTGGGAAAGATGCTGAACCACAAATTGCCCCCCATAGAATAACAAAGTGCTGCGAATAGATGCACTGTATGGATGTGTGTGTGAATGTAAAACTGTACTGTATAGCGCTTTGAGTGGTCATCAAGACTAGAAAAGTGCCATATAAATACAAAACCAAAAACATTGTACAGCTTTCTTTGTGAGTACCAGTTTGAGTATACAATGTCATGGGAATTTCTCAATATACAAGCACAAGTCATTACAATGTCTTTCTGGAAGTTTATTCTACATCTGCAGATGGGCATCAAATGTACAAGACCATGGGATAGATTTCATACAATGAGCATTGACATACAAGAAATAGCAACACTTTATACACCTCCAAGCCCAGCCTAGTGAGGACACAAATGTTATCCATCAACCTCTTTGATGTGAAGAATAGGTGACGGATGTCCTGTGCCCTGCTTTATCTCAGACCCCTGGAGTGTAACATCTGTCTTAATGTTTACAACCACCACAAATCCCCCGTGCAGTAAAGTCTCTGTTAGGTGAATTTGAGGGTGAGAAAGTAACATAACATCATATGGTGGATCAACACCCTGATTTCTCAGGGAGATATTTGTCTGTCTAAAGATCAAAGTTTGTTCCTCATATTAATCATTGCCCTAATAGTACAATTTCTATCACAACAACCTACGGAGTGAGGACATTTTGGGTAAGTGAGTAGCTTTTGGCCGGTCCTCACTTTGTGACCTCCCTTTAATGGACTGTGTGGGGGTTTATACTTTGTTTTAGGGCTAGAATTAGGTTTAGGTTAGAATAAGGGTTAGGGTTAGGCATTTAGTTTGGATGGTTAGGGTTAGCTGTGCACTTTCATTGAAATAAACAAGAAATGGTTCAATAGATTTTAATTTGACAAGGCACTTGGATCGATAACTGCAACAGGAGAGGGTCAAAGAGAAGTCTACATCAGTGATGTGGATGACAAAATATATACATAAAATTCCCCATGTAAGCATTAGTGGAGTTCTGAGCCTCATTGTGTATGTACCGTGATCATTACAAAATAACCTCTGATGTGCTGTTACACACATGAGACCTGCATAAATCTACATTGACATCAACTGTGAAAACTTCCATGATTTTACACTGCAGAGCCCTCCATTAAGTTTTTTTATTTTTTTAAACGGAACATTATGAATAAGAGAGTTCTCAACTCTTACTGAGTTTCTTCTTCCCAGACAGAAATATCTGATTTAATTAGAACTTGAATATTATCTCAATAACCAAATGTGAATTAATCATCAGAATCAATGTTTAAGGTTCTGACTGTGTTGGCTTTTGCTGTAGAACAAGGAACGAGGTCACAACACACCATCCGATGAAGACCTCAGCTCCTGTATGATAAACAAGGTGGGTGAAAGAAATCTCAATACGTGTTGTAATATTTTGGGCTTTCTTCATACATTGTGTTCTTATTTGTTAATGGGTTTTTCTCTCTCTTCTTCTGTGTGTCCTTCTTTCTCAGTCCCCAGGTTGTCCAGACCTCAGTATTTTATCATTCATGGGAGGTTTCCATGGAAGAACTATTGGTTTGTTAATTGCTTTCATATTTAAAAATCAACCAGACAGCCATGTCATATCTAGTGCTCTGCAGCTTTGAAATCAAATGAGGTCTTACTCCTTAATTCATTAAAGTCACCTTTCAAGAAAATAAATTATTTTCTCATTTAAGCTTCTGAAACTCCTGAAATACTTTGTGATGAATAAGTATTGAGAATTGTGAGGCGGAGGGATAGTTATGACATAGATTTGTGGCTAACTAAACATTTGCATCTTATTCAGGTGCTTTGGCAACAACACACTCAAAAGCAATCCACAAGCTGGATGTGCCATCATTTGATTGGCCCATCGCACCATTCCCCAGACTGCAGTACCCACTGGAGGAGTTTGCCAAAGAGAATGCACAGGAGGAGGCTCGTTGTCTGGAGGAGGTAAGCCGTCTATGTGTAGTAGGGGGATTACAGAGTCGGAGCCAGGAGTGGTGGGATCGTGACATGAAAGGCTTCAATTAAACAGATTTGATTCAAAATTGCAGGATGTCGAGGGCTACTTACAACTATTTTCAGCACCTATCCACAAGATTTGCCCGCCCCTTTGCCTGGCCATAATTATGAGGAATGACGAATAAAGTGAAGTAATTTGAAATGCGACGTCAGTCTGAACCATGTGACCCATATCGGAATTCAATGCAACTTCAGCGTCACTCTATATCGACATTCTTCATAATTTTGCGTAGGAAAGAGTCGGACGGGAGTCAACGGATGAAAACAAACTTGTATCGTAACCTGTCTGTGATTGAAAACATATCAAAAGAAAAATGAAACCGTAAATGCTCACATCTGTGTCTTCTACGTTAATTACTGACTTCTTTTCCTTGTTTACTTCCATACACAACTTGGTGTGCGTGTGTGCGTGTGCCACACATAACCAGGTGGAGGACCTGATCATTAAGTGGAGACAGAAGGGGAAACCAGTGGCAGGGATTGTCATTGAACCGATCCAGGCTGAAGGTGGCGATAACCACGCCACCCCCAACTTCTTCAAAAGCCTCTGCAACATTGCACGCAAGGTACCATTTATCATTATGGCAACAGATCCTTTTAAAGGATTTAATGTTGTGCGCATTCTCAGTTGCATCAATTGACAGGGTTACTGCTTTACTATCTGCAGTTAAATTCATAAATGCTGAGTAATAAATTATTGTAGCTTCTCTTTGGCAAAGTGTATAAAAATATCAATCAATCAATCAAATTTTATTTGTATAGCCCATATTCACAAATTACAATTCGTCTCATAGGGCTTTAACAGGGTGTGACATCCTCTGTCCTTACTCCTCAGCAAGAGTAAGGAAAAACTACTAAAAACCCTTTTAACAGGATAAAACTACATAGAAACCTCAGAGAGCCACATGTGAGGGATCCTTCTCCCAGGACGGACAGAAGTGCAATAGATGCCACGTGTAGGAAAACACCATCAAGATTAAAGTTTTTAGCAGCATTGATAAAGGTAAACATCCCGAAGGATAACCCCAACATGGCATGCCAAGCAGTCCCGCTGCAATCGCAGTCCATGGTCAGCAACCAGCAGGACCACGATCCACCATCCAGACCAGACGCCACTCCAGTCCTCAGTCACCATCCACCGCCGCCCACCAGGACCCACCACGAGCCACAAGCGCGGTCCTGGTCCACCGCCCGTACCCAATGCCAACGCGACACAGGGTCCGCCACCAGAACCACGATCAGCCCACATTACACAGAATCCGCCACACTGGATCCACCGCCGCGACCCGTGATGCGCAATCCAAAAACTGCAGTCCATGGTACGGCCACAGGGGCCCTGGATCTGCGGGTGATAAGGCAAAGGGATTCCGGGGAAGGGGGATAGGGATGGAGAAGAGGAAGGAGAAGCTGGAAAAATAAGCTCTTTGTGTCATGTGTCATATAGTGGATTGAACTTCATTATATTAAAATGTCATTTGGCCGTGAGTACATCAAGGACACAATCAGATTGTTAAAATAATTGCAAATATCCCTAAAGGCCGACGCATGCTTCTGCAACTGCGTCGGCGGCTTTTCACGCAGCTGTGTCGCAGGACTCTTTGTCATTCATGCTTCCCCAAGCTTCCCCAAGCGCTGCGCGTCTTATAAGGGGCCCGGAAGGGCTCTTGCGCTTGCGGGGCCGTGAAAACACAGAAGCATTCGCGAGCCTTAAGTGAAAATTCGCTTGTATATGGTTTATCCATAATAGTAATTGTTGAGCTTTTTGCGACATTGATGCCGGTCGTTCTTTGGTCATTTATAAAGAAAAAAATCGTATTATTGATAATCCCATGAAATCTGTGCCTTTTAAAATCTAAAATAACTTTAACCGAGACTTTTTAAATATCCATGAAATAAAGGAAAAATGCTTTGAAGCGTTGCATGCGTTTTGCTTGAAAAAAATAAATAATGACTGAGGAGATATTGACACTTAGAGCTGTTCAGGCTTGGACTCTGATCATGAGACAGAAGTTCGGTGGTGATAGGACAATGCACAGTCTCCTTTGGCGATGGATGAACCTTCGCCGTACCTTAATTTTCACACGGTTTGAGGAAATGTCCCGAGAGAGAGAGAGAGAGAGAGAGAGAGAGAGAGAGAGAGAGAGAGAGAGAGAGAGAGAGAGAGAGAGAGAGAGAGAGAGAGAGAGAGAGAGAGAGAGAGAGAGAGAGAGAGAGAGAGAGAGAGAGAGAGAGAGAGAGAGAGAGAGAGAGAGAGAGAGAGAGAGAGAGAGAGAGAGAGAGAGAGAGAGAGAGAGAGAGAGAGAGAGAGAGAGAGAGAGAGAGAGAGAGAGAGAGACTCTGACTCCCACAGTCACACCACGGTCACACCATGTGACGAAAATAGATCTTTTAATAATTCTGTATCTCCGTCTTGTTGTGATGACACTCATCTCAATTTGAAGTTAATCTGTTGTAAGCCCTGGTACAAGTAACTCAAAGTAAAAATGTGGAATATGGCCACTAAATGCAAAATAGCAGGCTTCCTGCAGGTTTTTTCTAATTTCTCCTAAGACTTTTTTATTTGTCTGGTCATGATACACCTATGTATTAGTGGCCCTAATTACAACTAGGGCTATGTTGTAGCCCTAACGGACCCGAGCACAGGTGAATTCAAGTCTGTTGCGGTCGGCGAAGAGAGAATGATCGATGACCAACCGCACGCCTCCGCGTTGCGTGCATTTTAAGCTCTGCGGCAAGGATAAACCCATCACTTCCTGTAGCGCTATGTCATGGTGTCTTTGTAGATGTCCTCAGTTCGCGACTCTTGTCTTATATGTAGTTTGGAGTTGATTGAACCACATACGCCTGAGATACAGAAGCTCGTGTTTTGATGGTTTGTAATCAAGCTTTGATGCCAGGCCACGGTCACACCGTGTGATGAAATCAAATATACACAGTCAGTTTATATCTCCATCTAGTTTAGGTGACATTCCCAGAAGTGGAAGTTGATCTGATGAAAGGCCTACGCCAAGTTCATCAGAGTAAAATTGTAGAAAATGGCCACCAAATCCAAAATGATGGGCTTCGTGTTTGCTCTAGCATATCTATCCAAGAGACTTATTGTAGTGCCGGGGCTGCCCTTAAGGGGGCGATAGTCAGTTATTTTGCCACGCCTATTCCTTAAAACTGCTGTTGATACACACATGTAGTTTGAGGGCGATGGACCAATGATCACAGAAGTTACAGCGATTTCGTGTGTCATGGCGAGCTGATGAACTTTGAGCCACTCCATTAATGAACCACATGGTGAAAAGTCAGACTAATCTTAGGCCTACATTATCAATGTCTTGAGACCCATTTGACACAGTTTGACATGGTTTTGCAAAGTGGATGAGGAGAAATACATCCAAGTCTAAGACGTACCAAAAAAAAGACATTTCCTGCTGCCACCAGAGGGCGCTGCCATTTTAAGTGACAATGTCTGGTTCTTAGTCTTCCACGCCAATCCAGGAACCACCAACAGCCAATCATATTTGCTGTAGTTTACCGTGCTCCCAGGGCTTATACTGAATTTTTAAAGGAATTCCCTGAGTTTTTATCAAACTTAGTCCTAAAGACCGATAAAATTATTATTGTTGGTGACTTTAATATTCATGTTGATAATAATAAAGATTGCCTTAGCGTAGCATTTATTTCAATACTAGACTCTATTGGTTTCAGTCAGTGTGTGCACAAACCTACTCATTGTGGTAACCACACACTTGACCTTGTATTATCGTACGGTGTCGGAATTGAAAATTTAACAGTACTTCCGCTTAATCCAGTTCTATCAGACCATAATTGAATAACCTTTGATTTTTCAATAACTGAATTTATGCCACTAATAAAAAATTCATTTTCTAGATGTCTACCTGATAGTGCTGTAGCTAAATTTAAGGAAATAATCCCAATTTCATTTAAACCCGTATTAGCAGTAGATATACAAAAAACAAATTCTTTAAAACCCTGAGCTCCATTGAGATCGACCACCTCGTCGATAGCTCTGCAGACTCATTAAGATTAACATCAGACTCAATAGCGCCTCTAAAAAAGAAAAATGTCAAACATAGTAAATTAGCTCCGTGGTATAATTCCCAGACAAATGAGTTAAAACAATTATCAAGAAAACTAGAAAGGAAGTGGCGCTCCAGCAACAATGTTGAAAATCGAATAGACTGGAAGAATAGTGTTAAAGAATATAAAAAGGCTCTCCACAAAGCAAGAGCCGCCTACTATTCAAAACTAATAGAAGAGAATAAAAACAACCCCAGGTTTCTCTTCTGCACTGTAGCCAGGCTGACAGAGAGTCACACCTCCACCGCACCCAATATTCCTCGATCCCTAAATAGCGATATCTTTATGACCTTTTTTAATGATAAAATTCAAACTATTAGAAATAAAATCAACCATCTCCTGCCCTCAATTGGCACTAATACCCTCCCAACAACAGAGATCTCAGAAACGGCTGAGAATCCTACCCATTACTTAGACAGCTTCTCTCTGATCACCCGTGATCAGTTTACCAAATTAATCTCAGGTTCTAAACCAACAACCTGTATCTTAGATCCCATTCTTACAAAATTCTGCCCCTAATTGATAGTTAGTTACTTAACATTATCAATCTGTCATTATCATCAGGTTATGTACCACAGTCTTTTAAAATAGCTGTCATCAAACCCCTACTCAAAAAACCCACCCTAGACCCAGAGGTTTTAGCCAATTACAGGCCAATATCTAATCTCCCCTTCATTTCTAAAATCTTAGAAAAAGTTGTTGCCAATCAGCTGTGTGAGTTTCTCCAGGAAAATAATATATATGAAGACTCGGGGTTTAGAGCCAATCACAGTACAGAGACAGCCTTGGCAAAAGTCACTAATGACCTTTTAATAGCCTCAGATCAGGGACTTGTGTCTGTCCTCGTTCTGTTAGATCTCAGTGCAGCATTCAACACAATTGACCATCAAATTTTATTACAAAGACTCAAACAGTTAATTAACATTAATGGAACCGCCCTTAACTGGTTTAAATCGTATTTTTCTGATCGCTCCCAATTTGTGCAAATTAATGATGAGTCATCTGTGCGCCCCAAAGTTAACCATGGTGTTCCACAGGGCTCTGTGCTCGGCCCAATTTTATTCTCATTATATATGCTTCCACCAGGAAACATTATCAGGACACACTCTGTAAATTTCCACTGCTATGCGGATGACAACCAGTTATATTTGTCAATGAAACCTTAACAAAGTAATCAATTAACTAAACTTCGAACATGTCTCAAGGACATAAAAACCTGGATGACCCGCAATTTTCTCTTATTAAACTCAGACAAAACAGAGGTTATAATACTTGGCCCCATGCATTATCTAATGATATAGCTGCGCTAGACGACATTGCCCTTGCTTCCAATGAAACAGTCAGGAACTTGGGAGTGATCTTCGATCCTGAATTGTCCTTTAATAGTCACTTAAAACAAATTTCTAGAACCGCTTTTTTCCACTTGCGTAATATTTCAAAAATTAGACATGTCCTTTCATAAAAAGATGCAGAAAAACTAGTCCACGCCTTTGTTACATCGAGACTGGACTATTGTAATTCATAATTATCAGGCTCCAGCAGTAAGTCGTTAAAGACTCTACAGCTTGTCCAAAATGCCGCAGCACGTGTCCTGACGAGAACAAAGAGAAGTGAGCACATTTCTCCAATATTAGCATCGTGACACTGGCTTCCAGTTAAATCTAGAATAGAATTTAAAATTTTCCTCCTCACCTTCAAGGCCCTTAATAATATAGCCCTTTTACCTTAAAGAGCTGTTAGTACCTTATAAACCCGCTAGAGCACTCCGCTCCCAGAATTCAAGCCTACTTGTCGTCCCTAAATTCTCTAAAAGTAGAGTAGGAGTCAGAGCTTTAGCCATCAAGCCCCTCGGCTGTGGAATAATCTACCACTTTCAGTTCGGGAGGCAGTCACCATCTTTTCGTTTAAAAGTAGGCTCAAAACCTTCCTTTTTGATAAAGCTTATAGTTAGAGCTAATTAGTGCGCCAGAACGTTACTTGTTCTATTTTATGACACATGACACACGGAGCTTCTCTTTCCAGCTTCTCCTTCCTCTTCTTCATCCCTATCCCCCTTCCCCGGAATCCCTTTGCTTTATCACCGGCAGATCCAGGGCCTCTGTGGCCGCACCATGGATTGCGGTTTGTGGATCGCGCACCGGGGGTCGCGGTGTTGCATCCAGTGTGGCAGATTCTGAGTCATGTGGGCTGATCGTGGTGCTGGTGGCGGACCCTGTGTCGTGTTGGCATTGGGCACAGGCGGTGGACCAGGACCGCGGTGGTGGCTTTTGATGGGTCCTGTTGGGCGGCGGTGGACGGTGACTGAGGACTGGAGTGGCGTCTGGTCTGGATGGTGGATAGTGGTCTAGATGGTTGCTGAGCATGGACTGTGCTTGCAGCGGGACTGCTTTGCATGTCATGATGGGGTTGTCCTTCAGGATGTCTACCCTCCTCAAATGCTGCTAGAGACTTTGATTATTGATGATGTTCTCCTGCACGTGGCATCTATTGCACTTCTGTCCGTCCTGGGAGAGGGATCCCTCACATGTGGCTCTCTCTGAGGTTTCTACATATTTTTACCCTGTTAAAAGGGTTTTTAGTAGTTTTTCCTTAATCTTGCTGAGGGTTAGGGACAGAGGATGTCACACCCAGTTAAAGCCCTATGAGATGAATTGTAATTTGTGAATATGGGCTATACAAATAAAATTTGATTGATTGATTGATAGATGTCTTCATGTCGCGACTCTTGTCTTACATGTCTAGTTTGGACTTGATTTGACCAAATATGTCTGAGATACAGAAGCCTGTGTTTTGATGGCGTGTAATCAAAGTTTGACGCCCCGCCACGGTCACGCGGTTTTACGATCTAACTTTAGATCTCCATCTTGTGGTGATGACACACTTCTAAATTTTAAGTTGATCTAATGAAAGCTCTACGACAAGTACATCAAAGTAAAAATGTGGAATATGACCAAAATGGCCATTAAATCTAAATCTCCCACCGATTTCGGTGCTCGGGCCCTAATAATAATACTAATCATTTAAATTTCCATAGGGCCTCCCACCGGGGGTGCTTTTCCAGTCTCTTTTATCTAGATTGATGCTGCTTTTGATTGAAATTGAATAACAACATATTTTTTCTGTACAATCATTGCTGTTCCATCATCGAACTAATTAAAATACAGCCTAATACCTCAAAATAACTTTGCTGCACAGTCCCAAGGTGCTAGTATGTAATATCCACTTCAACCACTAGATGAAGGCAGAGTGCTTCCAATATCTTCTTTGGTATGTTTAGTATTTGCACCATCAGGCACAATCGTCACCTCGGCTGCATTAAGACCGGAATGGGGTTTGAGGCAAATTCGCGACATCAGTCTACAAGGGGTTAAGCCTAATATAAATAAAGTTATTCAGCAAAAACATAAGCAAAAAATTGGAATTTACTTTACTACCGCATATGATATGTAAACAGTCCAGGGACACCATGACCTAGAGTTTTCGTGCTCATGATCCAGATCTACGGTACACCGTTGTAAACCTGATAATTCAAACTAAAAGTTAGTAATCCTCCCTCTCAAGATTTGCCTGTAGTGTCAATGACAGAGACACACATCCCCCAAATTGCATTCATGATCTGTGCTTCTGGGTCACTTCCATGTCTCAGTCTGCAAGCTTTTTTCTCTCTAGCATGGCTGTGCTTTCCACGTGGATGAAGTTCAGACTGGTGGAGGGAGCACAGGAAAGTTTTGGGCCCATGAGCATTGGGGCATGGAAGATCCAGCTGACATTGTCTCCTTTAGCAAGAAACTCCTGACTGGTGGCTTCTACTACAAGGCTGAATTACAGGCTGAAAAGGTTTGACCATTTTAAATATTTTTTGCAAAAAGAATTTTGACCACACACTGGCAATTTTGGTAGCCCATACAGGCTGCAATGTATACTCTACCTCATAGTAATAATAATATTAATAACAACTATTGTATAGCACTTGTTCTAAAAAAGGTTATAAAGTGCTTCACACAAAAAAAAGCATGGCAAAATGAGGAATGAATTATAATATAAGGTATTCAGTTCAGGTCAATTTTAAGAACCAAATCATAACATATTAAGTTAAAGAGCATACATTTAAATAGAAACCCAACAGTTCCCACAATGAGCAAGAACTCTAACAACGATCTCAATCAATCATAGAAAACTGATTGATTTGAAAATGACACTTATACATTGTAATTATTGATGTAACAGTTGACTTTGATGTAGAAAATGCCATGAGTCATAAATGCTTGGTCAACTTTTGGTTCCTTGAGTGCTATGCCACTATCACTAAACTGTTACTTGTAAAAGTTTTGATATGGGCTGATTTTATTAACATGGGTTTGTTTAACATGTTTGTTTTTGTATCTGCTCTCATTTTTCAGGCATACCGCATTTTTAACACATGGATGGGTGATCCATCAAAGAACTTGTTCCTGGTTGAGGTTCTCAATGTCATTCGCAGAGAAAGACTTCTGGAGGAAGTTACCCGTTCTGGAAAAACTCTGCTAAATGGTCTTTATGAGCTACAGGTACTTAATTGTTTGTGTGTAGGTAGGCATATGTTTATTAGTTCATCTGTTCAGGTTGCCCCAATTCTACCAAAAGGTGACCCATTTCAAAGAAGCATAGATAACATCATGAGATGAGTAATAAAATATGAACCAAATATAGACCACTAGCTGTGTTTCTCACATATTTTGAAATTATAATATGTTCATATTATATATGCAGTCCTTCGCCTCATTTTCAGTCAGTGTTTGCTGTAGGCTGATTGTATTATGAAAAGATTTTAGTTAATCAGAGTTAATCCAATATTATGGTCTAAATTTATGATCACAAGTTTAGTTTTGTGTATCTTCTCCCCTTTGCACACATATAAGAGCAGCAAAGCAGCATGTAACCCTAGACAATTTTATTAAAGAACTATGGAAAAGAAACAGATGCACATATACATATTAATATATACAACTACTAAAAAAATCCACATACACTGATACACCCAATCCCCCACATCCGGGCCTCTTGATTAGAGTGTCAAGTACCAAACCTCTATAGTAGATTTCTCACTCCATGGACTTAGACAATGTCCAGTTAGGTCAGAAACCAAGCACAAAAAGAGAGGACTTGTAGCTACCATTTTTGACACTGCGGTAACCTCAGCAGTTAGTTTGCTGGTCTTGTAGCTAAAACAAGGCCTAACTTTCACACCATTAAGAACAAGCGAGCAAGGAAGCCTGATTTCTAACACTTTTCTGTCTTCAAGAATAGCAACACAAGGGAACATATCAAATAAAAAACTACCAATTGCTTTTAAAGACAGGTCAGCAATAATTTTCACTGAGTAAAGCCTGGACGCTGAGCATATGTTCACACAAACATGACCACCAATCAATTTTCTCTGCCTTTACCAACACTGAAAGCAGGTGCAAGACAATAGAGCCACATTGCGGCCTAGGGAAGAGCGGGTTGTCCTGGTGGTTCAATCCCAGTCCCCAATCTGCATGCTGAAGTGGCCAGGACACTGAACCCCTAAATGCCCTCTGATGACTGGGCTTTTCTCTTAAAAAACATAGCGCCAATAGATGCTCTGTATTTATATGTGTGAGGGCCTGTCAACACTGTATTTTTTCAATAAAGAGAATATCTATAAGATACTAGCTATAGTAGCCGTATTAAGAAAATCTGTCCACATACCTAACCTCTAAAATATCAGGCCTACTGTAGTTTCCTTTGATCATGCTTTGTGTGAATATGACATTAATGTGTGTGATCATGGCCTTAATGCATCTCACTCCAAGACTCAATACCCTGGCATACTGAGCCGCGCTCGAGGGCAGGGGACCTTCTGTGCCATTGATGTCTGTGATGATGAAACGCGCGACAAAATCTTGCTCAAGACCAGAGACAAAGGTATGAGGCACATTACCATTTATTCTTTACTTATTCTTGTGATTTTGAGGTATGCATTCATTGTGGCACCCGTTCATCTTCCGTGGGTACTGTAGTTCAAGTCACGGTGTGGCTCATATTGGTTCAACCCTGCAGGTTAGAATTCGGAATTCCCTGGCAATACAATGAGCATGACATGAGCAAGGTATTTTAATACAGCTGGAATAGAAGTAATAGAAGGCTCATCATCTATACCCCTCGACAAATGCGAAAAACTCATGACTGCAAAATATACATCAATACTTTTATCCACAAACCATTTCACTGCAGTTTTTTTCTACAGTAAAATAAATTTCATTTTGATCTCATCTCAGCACACTTGATTGTTTATGATGATTAAACATGTCTGTTATGGGCGGCTGTGACAGACATCACTGTCAAGAAACCTTGTCTCCCAGCTTTCTTCTTTCGGAGACAAATTTGGCATGAACGTCAGCGTCTTCATAAACTATCAGCGCACCAGAGAGGGCTTGCTTACCTGTGTTAATTTCGTTGATGAAAACTATGACGAAAAATTATTCGTTCATGAACAACAAAGTGCTGCTAATAGATGCACTGTATGAATGTGTGTGTGTGTGAAACTGTACTGTAAAGAGCTTTGAGTGGTCATCAAGACTAGAAAAGCGCTATATAAATATAAAAACCATTTACCACCAACATCATAAAGGGCCACAGCCTCCCAGCATGCAGACTTTTCACTCTGTAACCATCTGGCAGAAGGTACAGCAGCAGGGCTGCATGTACCTACAGACTTTACAACACATCCTACCATCGGGCCATCAGGTTCCTTAGCTTGTAGTCAACTTGTTATTTGTAACCTCTAAACATCTTTTTCCTGCCTGTTTATTTGGAAATGTGTGACACACATAGGGTGCAATAACTACACATACACATGTGTAAACTACTATTCACACAGACTCCATACACTTAAAGTCCAAGTACCTTTTGAAATATATCTTCTTAATTTTATATTGTATTGCATTAACATTTTATAGCAAATTCTTTTTACCTTTCTTGCATTTAACTATTGCAATGCTGAGATGACCTGTTTCTTCTTGTTCAACACCTTTCATTGTAATGTTGAACCTGTGTTAACTGTATATGACAAATACAATTTGGAACTAATTGTCCTGGTCAGAAAATTTGTGATTGGTCCTGTGTAAAATAAAATCACCACAAACATTCATGTGAAGTTGGGTGACAGACAGAAGAACTGTAATTAAACTGTATGGCAAAAGAGTAATTGCGTATTTCATTGACAGGTGTCCTCCTTGGAGGGTGTGGGGATCGATCGATCCGTTTCCGTCCAACACTGCTTTTTAAAGAGTACCATGCTCATATCTTCCTTAACATCTTCAATGATGTCTTGGCCCAGTACAAATAAATGTTGACCCTAAAGAAACCAGACATTAGAGCCTAAAATAATCGAGAGGGAAGGCAGGGAAACTCCTGACAGTCCATGAAATGATAAGCACAATCCACCTAATCACGTATGCAGATATCCCACATAACCTCTGATTAAGTTAGGTATAGCAGACTGGGTTAGTCATCTTTTTGGCCAGAAATAATTATAGTAATGTCTTCTTACATGTGCTTCCATACAAATTTATCCTGAAAACCATGTGGAACAGATACCAGTAGTTACAAATAATACAAATGTTAAACACAATAATCATGTTTCTGTAAATCTATTGAAGTGACTCCAACATTTGAACCTTTCTCATCTGGATTTGTGTTCTTGTCTTAACTTGTCTAGCAGTTCTTATGCAGACTTTCCATAAAAAGTAGCAGTTCAATATCAGACCAAAGCAAGGAGCAGCTGATGTTTTTCATGTAATTGGAAGAAATTGTTTTCTGTAAGGTGCTTTAAAGTACCTGTAAACTTCTGTTCATCTAATCTCATTCTTGGTTTCATTGGCGTGATGGTTTTTAAATTTCTTGCACAGAAAGATGACATCGCCTTTGTCAATCTGGCCAATAATCTAATAGCTTGATATCATTCATGTGTACAACAATAAAACTTATGTCTGAGGTTTAAAGGTCAGGAACCACATTTAACATGTGGGTTTGTTCCTTTAGAAGGTTGCACGGCAGGAGACAGATAGATTAATAGGAGGAAAAAGATGCCACCTCACTTCATGACGAAGTACGAACAATGTCTTGCATAAAGTGCTCATATGCCACTTACATCCCACTGCCTTTAACACAGATAGACAGTAAAGAAGGCAAACAATTATCTTGGAGACACATCTCAGTGTCAGAGACCAATCTGTGTAGGAATGCACAATATAGTTAAGATGCCAGCCTGCATGTCATTTGATGTTGCCCATTAGAAATGCCCTTGTTATTATTCTGACTGTTGTGTTGCTCTTAACGAGAATTACTTTTCAGCCTGAAATGTTGTAGCCCAGCAAATGTGAATCTTAAATTGACCATGAAAATGTTATAGATTAATTAGGGTCTGCATGTTACTTAAATCTGCTTCTTTTTTTTTTTGCCACTGGATCAGATAACAGTAGCCATTGGTAACCCTTAATAGAATTAAACTTTTGAACACATTGATTTTACTCTTGAACAAGAGCATCATATCAGTTGCCTTTTTTTCAGTAAATAACATTACTTCTGGAGTTCAACTCTCACTTTAATAATATTTCAAATTCACCACTTCTTATTTCTGATAGATAATTGGAAAGTCAAAGACAGCAGTCGTTATTAACTAAGCCAATCAGGCTTGTTCCTTTCCTTTTTTGGGACAGTCTCACATAGAATAAGCTTGTGCCATTTGTCAAGGGAAAGTTTCACGAGTGGTTTCTATACTTGATCTTTACTGCCCTCTGACACCAGAGAGAGAAAAATGTGCAGGTAGGTGAGAACTATGGCTGTTTAAGCTTTTCCCATTCAAGCCACGAAGAGGCAACAGTGAGCCCAATGCACACTTACAAACATATGTTAGAAGAAACTTAAAGGGGAGTTTGAGATGAAGTGAAAAATCAAAGTCTCCACTATAATTTAACCAGAGCAGCACAAAGCTGCTACCCTGATCTTTCTTTTGTAAATTTCTAGGCACTTTTCCTGTGCTGTTGGTGAGACAGATCCAGACTTATCTAAGTGTGGTGAAGTTGCTTAACTTGAAGCACAGGTTAATTATGTAGGGCTGTCTTGAGACACATTAGATCTTACATAATACAAAACTGTAATGGATACATTCTTAATGATTTTATCAACACAAAATGTGTCATTATTTACCATTTTTTATTTTGTAAATCTGTTCAGGCTGATGTTCTGATTTTGTAGAACCTTCATCAGCGTCTAGGAATGTTCTATGGAGCTTCTAGGCAAGTCTAAGGAATATCTAGCATTTTTTAAAGTGTTACCAAAATAATTTCCCTTTTATTAATTTCCTGAGATTCAATACAGTATATATAAATATATTTACATCCATGATGCAAAATATGTATACCATAGATGTAATGTAAATATTTGTTAAACATAGTAAACTCGGTCAGTTTTTCTTGTATGGAGTTGTCCTTAGTCCTAATGACTTGACTATTTGCCCTGGTGATCTGAAACAGATGATTATTGATGTAGTTATTTTAGAAGGCGCTATCTGTTGTCTATAAAACATTGTGTATGTAATGTGTTAAATAAATGAAGTTTTAACTTTGTACGGGAGTTTTATTTCTTAACTGCTAATGCTCTTTTCTTTCTTTTTTTACAAAAACAAATGTCTGTTTTAGCTGCAAGTAGCATTGCTACCTCATGCATTTTATTGATGCTGGTTGACAATGAACTTTCCCAACCACTGGCAGTAGAAAAAAGTTACTATTTCATTTTCGTGATGGTGCATGATGCATTGCACATTTTGCATTACTTCCCATGTCCACAAAGGATTTCCCGCTTTAGACATATCAGAATCAGAATTCTTTTTATTGCCATGTATATTTGCAAATACAGGAAATTGCCTTGGTGTGGTTGCTGCACTTTACAAACAACAACTTAAAAACAATATCGAACAATATAACAATATTAAAAAAAAAATATATATATATACAGTAGAAGAGTTACATGCGGTTTTAAGGTGCGGAGATTGGTGATAGTGCCAGTAATATAGAGTTATAAATTATGTGCAAGGGTGGGGGGGTCAGCAGAGTCAGTGTGATGCGGGGTAAGTGTGATGCAGGGGGCTTGTTTGTGAGCCTCACTGCCATGGGGAAAAAGTCTCTGGAACAGGTGGTGAGTGGGATTGGAAGGATCAGCGATGATCTTGCCTGCTCTCTTACTGGTCCTGGAGTGGAAAATATCTATGAGAGCCGGCAGGTCACAGCCGATGACCTTCTCAGCTGACCGGATGATCCGCTGCAGTCTGCCCTTGTCCTTGGCAGCGAACCAGACGGTGATGGATGAGGTGAGGATGGACTCAATGATGGCTGTGTAGAAGTCAACCATCACTTTACGCGGCATGCTGAATTTCCTCAGTTGCCGCAGGAAGAACATCCTCTGCTGGGCCTTCTTGATGATGGTGGTGATGTTCTCCGCCCATCTCAGGTCCTGTGCAATGATTGTCCCCAGGATTCTGAAAGACAACTGTTTTAACTGGGGAGTTGCACATGGTGAGGGGGGCGGTTTGGGCTGGGCTCCTCCTGAAATCTGCTACCATCTCTACAGTTTTTAAAGCGTTCAGCTCCAGGTGGTTCTGGCTGCACCAGGAAGCCAGGCTGTTTAGTTCCTCTCTGTAGGCAGCCTCGTCCCCATTAGAAATTAATCCAATAAGGATTGTGTCGTCAGCAAACTTCAGAAGTTTTACAGAGGGATGGCTGGAGGTGCAGTTGTTCGTGTAGAGGGAGAAGAGGAGAGGAGAGAGCACAACCCTGTGGGGCTCCAGTGCTGATGGTCCGGGTGTCAGAGACAAGCTTCCCTAGCCTCACGCGCTGCTTCCTGTCGGTCAGGAAGTTAGTGATCCACCTGCAGGTGGGCTCAGGCACGCTCAGCTGTGTCAGCTTGTCCTGGAGAAGAGCTGGGGAGATGGTGTTGAATGCGGAGCTGAAGTCCACAAACAGGACTCCCCTGGCGTAGGTGCCAGGGGAGTCAAGGTGCTGGAGGATGAAGTGGAGTCCCATGTTGACTGCGTCGTCTACGGACCTGTTGGCTCTGTAGGCAAACTGCAGCGGGTCGAGGAGGTGGTTGGTTATGGTCTTGAGGTGGTTCAGCACGAGGCGCTCAAAGGTCTTCATCACTACGTAGGTCAGGGCGACTGGTCTGTTGTCATTAAGGCCTGTGATCCTCTGCTTCTTTGGAACGGGGATGATGGTGGATGTTTTGAGGCAGGCGGGTACAACACATTCAGCCAGTGAGGTGTTGAAGATGTCCGTGAATACTGGAGACAGCTGATCCGCACAGTGCCTTAGTGTTGAGGGGGAGACAGCGTCTGGTCCAGCTGCCTTACGGGGGTTCAGTCTCTTCAGGAGCTTATTTACATCTCTCTCCTGAATTGAGAGAGGTGTGATAGGGGGGATGGATGTGTGATGGGGCAGTCTGGGGCCATTTGGTGGGGGGGGGCTATTATCTTTGTCCAGGCTGGGGAGAAGAGATGTGATAAATGCAGGGGGGGTTTTAGACTGTCTATCGAATCTACAGTTTTTTACAAGCGATTACTTGGCTAGAATAAGTCAAGTCAAAATAACTTCATTGGGCCTCAAACGTCTCCGTGACATTCACAGCTGCACAAGGCTGTACAAGACAGAGTCAGACAAAAACATTTGCACCTGCAATTAGTACAGCGGTTTTTGCATGAGCATTTAGCCAATTCCTGGCAACTTGCAGCAATTGGTGGAAGTGTTGTCCAGTTCACCAACCACCTTTGTCCTTGCAGTTTCCATCCCCATCCTGTAGGACTTGGTAAAACTGGTTGAGTGACAGTTGCTTGGCCCCAGACAGCTCCTGCTTGGTAGGCTGCATGTTTAATGTGTTCCTTGAGGGCTGCACTTGTTGGTGGTATGGCATCATATGGCCTTTGCTTGCGGGCGAACAGATGCAGTCGTGCATCATTCACAGATGTGGCTGCACTTGATCGGTCATACATTATGACCACAAATCTCTCCAGCATTTGGAGGTCATCATCGTCAATGGTGGTGGGCCAGTGACTGAGCTTCTTAAATGTCCCTGACACTTCATCACACACATTCCATGTTTGCCATACAGATTTCTTAGCCTTGCCACGTAATGCAGACACAATGTCACACCCACTAAATGCATGGAAAAATGGTAGGCCACTGGATCTTTCTGGCCCAATTGTTGAAACGATGTCATGGATTGGAATCTATCGTGAATGGGCTCCCTGACCAAAAGCAATCCACAGCTTCTCCAGACCTATTGCTATGTCCTCTACACGTAGCTAAAAGGTCGGTTTGTATATGGAATGAGAGCAGAGGGTAGTGCTACTCCTTATATGGTACCAGACAGCCAATCAAATTGTTCGTTCATTCTAGTCTTTTCGATGTCTGAAAAAATGACAAGCGAACAAATCTAGCGACTATTGAGGTTTGGGTTTGAAATGTCACATGCTACATTGCAAAAAAGCATCTATAGCGTCAAATCTAGCTACTATTTTGACTTTCCTCTACACATAGCTTAAAGGTTGGTTTGTATATGGAATGAGAACAGAGGGTAGTGCTACTCCTTATATCAATCAATCAATCAAATTTTATTTGTATAGCCCATATTCACAAATTACAATTCATCTCATAGGGCTTTAACAGGGTGTGACATCCTCTGTCCTTAACCCTCAGCAAGAGTAAGGAAAAACTACAAAAAACCCTTTTAACAGGGTAAAAATATGTAGAAACCTCAGAGAGAGCCACATGTGAGGGATCCCTCTCCCAGGACGGACAGAAGTGCAATAGATGCCACGTGCAGGAGAACATCATCAATAATCAAAGTCTCTAGCAGCATTGATGAAGCACAGTCCATGCTCAGCAACCATCTAGACCACGATCCACCATCCAGACCAGTAGCCACTTCAGTCCTCAGTCACCGTCCACCGCCGCCCACCAGGAGGACCCATCACAAGCCACCACTGCGGTCCTGGTCCACCACCCGTGCCCAATGCCAACGCGACACAGGGTCCGCCACCAGCACCACGATCAGCCCACATGACTCAGAATCCGCCACACTGGATCCAACACCGCGACCCCCGGTGCGCGATCCACAAACCGTAATCCATGGTGCGGCCACAGAGGCCCTGGATCTGCGGGTGATAAAGCAAAGGGATTCCGGGGAAGGGGGATAGGGATGGAGAAGAGGAAGGAGAAGCTGGAAAGAGAAGCTCCGTGTGTCATGTGTCATAAAATAGAACAAGTAACGTTCTGGCGCACTAATTAGCTCTAACTATAAGCTTTATCAAAAAGGAAGGTTTTGAGCCTACTTTTAAACGAACAGATGGTGACTGCCTCCCGAACTGAAAGTGGTAGATTATTCCACAGCCGAGGGGCTTGATGGCTAAAAGCTCTGGCTCCTACTCTACTTTTAGAGAATTTAGGGACGACAAGTAGGCTTGAATTCTGGGAGCGGAGTGCTCTAGTGGGTTTATAAGGTATTAACAGCTCTTTAAGGTATAAAGGCGCTATATTATTAAGGGCCTTGAAGGTGAGGAGGAGAATTTTAAATTCTATTCTAGATTTAACTGGAAGCCAGTGTAGCGATGCTAATATTGGAGAAATGTGCTCTCTTCTCTTTGTTCTCGTCAGGACACGTGCTGCAGCATTTTGGACAAGCTGTAGAGTCTTTAACGACTTCCTGCTGGAGCCTGATAATAATGAATTACAATAGTCCAGTCTCGATGTAACAAAGGCGTGGACTAGTTTTTCTGCATCTTTTTGTGAAAGGACATGTCTAATTTTTGAAATATTATGCAAGTGGAAAAAAGCGGTCCTAGAAATTTGTTTTAAGTGACTATTAAAGGATACATCAGGATCGAAGATCACTCCCAAGTTCCTGACTGTTTCATTGGAAGCAAGGGCAATGTCGTCTAGCACAGCTATATCATTAGATAATGCATCTCTAAGGTGTTTGGGGCCAAGTATTATAACCTCTGTTTTGTCTGAGTTTAATAAGAGAAAATTGCGGGTCATCCAGTTTTTTATGTCCTTGAGACATGTTCGAAGTTTAGTTAATTGATTACTTTGTTCAGGTTTTATTGACAAATATAACTGGGTGTCATCCGCATAGCAGTGGAAATTTACCGAGTGTGTCCTGATAATGTTTCCTAGTGGAAGCATATATAATGAGAATAAAATTGGGTCGAGCACAGAGCCCTGTGGAACACCATGATTAACATTGGTGCGCACAGATGACTCATCATTAATTTGCACAAATTGGGAGCGATCAGAAAAATACGATTTAAACCAGTTAAGCGCGGTTCCATTAATGTTAATTAACTGTTTTAGTCTTTGTAATAAAATTTGATGGTCAATTGTGTCGAATGCTGCACTGAGATCTAACAGAACGAGGACAGACACAAGTCCCTGATCTGAGGCTATTAAAAGGTCATTAGTGACTTTTGCCAAGGCTGTCTCTGTACTGTGATTGGCTCTAAACCCCGATTGAAAGTCTTCATATATATTATTTTCCTGGAGAAACTCACACAGCTGATTGGCTACCACTTTTTCTAAGATTTTAGAAATGAAGGAGAGGTTAGATATTGGTCTGTAATTGGCTAAAACCTCTGGGTCTAGGGTGGGTTTTTTGAGTAGGGGTTTGATGACAGCTATTTTAAAAGACTGTGGTACATAACCTGATGATAATGACAGATTGATAATGTTAAGTAACGAACTATCAATTAGGGGCAGAATGTCTTTAAGTAAGTTGGTAGGAATGGGATCTAAGATACAGGTTGTTGGTTTAGAACCTGAGATTAATTTGGTAAACTGATCACGGGTGATCAGAGAGAAGCTGTCTAAGTAATGGGTAGGATTCTCAGCCGTTTCTGAGATCTCTGTTGTTGGGAGGGTATTAGTGCCAATTGAGGGCAGGAGATGGTTGATTTTATTTCTAATAGTTTGAATTAGAAATAAATGGCACCAGACAGCCAATCACACAAATCTAGCTACTATTTTTACTGTTCTCTTATACTGTATATCCCCCAAATACCTCTATCCCTCTAATTAACCCTAAACTTCACGTAGTTTTACCTGTGACGGATAACACAGTTAGCCTATCACATGTTTTAGAAATGTTTTAGATGGTTATAACTGGTAACTCCTGTTTCAAAATGTTCAAAAACATACTTGGGAGTTAGATATTATTGACATCTACAAAGTATAGGCAAAGATTAGCTGAAATGCTAAATCAGTCTAACCATGGTGGCCATCTTGAAATAAATGGCGGCCATTTTTGATTTTCGAGTGGCCCCGATTCCTAAATCGTAGAGTGACCGTCAAAGATGATTTGTACCAAATTTCACGCTTGTATCACCATTTGAACGATTTCCCCAAAATATTGCTGTTATTTCCTCCACTAAATGTGTCAATGTTGGGAAAGATGGGACAATATATAAGTAATCTACATGCCCTCTGCCAGACCAGAAAGAAACATCACACACAGCCAATGGCACTGGATCAGGAAGAAAGATCCCAATTAGGCACCAAGATGCTGGGGACATGAAACCAGGTCTGATCAACCTGTGGTGGGCCTCCCTAAGTAGAGGGTGTCTTGTGATGAAAAGGTTGAAACACCTAATGACGCTACTGGTTACTGAGAGCATAGTGACCACCAGCGCTGAGCGAAATTAGAATTGCATTGTCCTACACAGCATCTCAACCAGGTGCAAAGTCCCTCTCTGTAATGACGTCCCTGACGCACCTGAGGCCATTAGGAGACACAGACCAACCTCCGGCATTCTGTCAGAATGAGGGCCCGACTGGACGACCAATAAGAGATGCAATTGTTAGATACTATTTTTGATAAGTCCATGACTGATGATTGTGTCAGTGTGATTAATGTTTAATGAACAAGACAGAATTTATTATTTGTGTTCAATATTGACAGCTGTTTGGGGGATTATTTTATGGGGCCGAAATAGTTATAATTTATAATTTGCTGTACTGAAAGGTTGCTAGCCTACATAGCCTACCTACTTTATGTACTTCCTGTTGAACATTTCAAGTGAATAAATATAAATACTGTAAAATGCATGATATAAATGTTGTATTATTTAACTAACCAATTTTAGTTACCTAGATTTATTACTGATATCCACCATGAATCCACCCTCCTACTGGGATCAGTTTAATCCTGATTTTTGGGATCAAAATGATCCCAATCCTACCAAAAAGTTTTGAAAAACCCAAACTCAAGGTTTGATCCGGATCAACAACAAGATTAGATTATGTGATCCAATCCAATTTCTGAATCCTTTTTTTCTTTTGAAATACCCATTTTCAAGATTTGATCCAATCCAATAGCCGTAATCCGATCAGATCACTTTTGAAAAACCGGCCCCTGGTTACATGGTTTGATTCTTGGCCGCAGTTTCTTGGCGAGCAATGGAAGAGGTCCAATTTTATCCCAGTGTTTCAGGTAAGGTCCTCTTTTCATTAAAGACCCCAGGCACATTTCTTCACATGTTCTGGGGGTGCCCCCTGTTGCACGGTTCTGGCAGAGTGTAGCTTTGGAGCTGACAGCATTCGTGTCCGAGACAGTACCCGCGACCATACGAGTTCTGCTGTTGAATGATGTTTCGTCACTTCAGATCCCTAAGTGTAAAAAACGGATGGTTCTTGCTGGTCTAACAACCGCTAAGAAAATGGTGACAGTGTGCTGGAGCCCTCCCCAAAATTTACCAAACAAAAAGTAGATTTAAATTTTTCTTTGTGGTTATATGAACTGTCAACAGCCCGTATTAATGGGGCTAAAGAGGTGAATGTAAATGTGGTTTACAGCGTTAGAGGAACTGAAAAGACGGCTGTGATTTGTTTGTTTATCAATCAATCAATCAATCAAATTTTGTTTATATAGCCCATTTTCACAAATCACAATTTGTCTCATAGGGCTTTAACAATTTGTGAAATCCTCTGCCCTCAACCCTCAACAAGAGTAAGGAAAAACTACAAAAAATTACTTTTAACAGGATACAAAGATCGGAGAAACCTCAGAGAGCCACATGTGAGGGATTCCTCTCCCAGGATGGGCAGAAGTGTAATAGATGCCACGTGTAAAGGAAAACATTAGAAAGATAAGAGTATTTGCAAGATTGATTAGAATAAACACTTTGTAGCATAATGGAAGGTAAATTAATTGATTGATTTTTGTCCTGTACTGACTATCTGAGGAGAAATATTATATATCAAGCACTCTTGTTGTAATCATAGTCCACGGTCAGCAACCACCACGCTCATGATCCACCATCAAGATCGGATGCCACTATAGTCCACAGTCATTGTCCATATCAGGATCCACCATCAGCTGCTTCTTTAATCGTGGTCCACCACCATTATCAGATGCCAACACGATACAGGATCCACCATTAATATCACGATCAGCCAGTGCAATACAGAATCCACCATTACAATCAGGATCTCTGATACGCGATCCATAAATCATAATCCATGATGTGTCGCAGCAAAGGGACTCCGAGGAAGAAGGGAGCTCTATGAGGTATAATAGTGCCATATTATTAAGGGCCTTGAAGGTGAGGAGGTTAATTTTAAATTCTATTCTAGATTTAACTGGAAGCCAATGTAGCGAAGCTAATACAGGAGATATGTGGTCTCTTTTCTTGGTTCTTGTCAGGGGACTGGTTTATGTATGTTTTTCATCTCATGGTATGATGTTTTTGTATGTGTTTGTGTTATCCCTTGAATATAAGTTTGATCAAAAAAAGGGTTAGGGTTGATATATATAGAAAGCTACTAGTTTCTGAGGCATATTTTCTTTATAAATATGTATTTTTGTTTTGTTGTTTGTTAGGTGTGTTTTGTATTTGCTAAAAAAAAGATTAGTTGGGTAATGGGGTTTTATATTTGCAAACCACACAGTGTTTGCAAGTGAATGACTGATTTGTTAAACATGGTTTGTTTGTTTTGGCATGAATTTAGCTCCACAGCGCAGAAACAGACCAGGGTTGTCAAACTATATGTGAGGAGGAATCACCATGATGAACTCAATAAATGCTCAAATACTGTTCTTGTGACAAAAAAATTATAAATACAGAAACACAGAAATTAATGTCTTAAATTTGTCAACACATTTATTTATTCTCATATTTTTCTTTCAGTATATCTGTGTCCATATGTAAATGAGGTAGGAGGTCCCAACCGACAGATTCTCCATCGTATATTTCTTTGAACGCATGACATTTTCTATCGTAAGGATCTTTGTCTAGGAAACTTTTTTACTCTCATGCCGCAGCTATAGGGTTAAAAAGATCAACGTGGCGGTTGACAGCCAATGAGAGTACTTTGTCACTACGTCCCCCTTTTGTATTGGTTGGAATCAACGTTAGGCCACTGTTAATTGGGTATCTGAGAAAGAAAGCCCGCCTCCCCGAATATGCTTTTTATACATTTTCCTGCCAACGATCCGCAAACTCTGAAGGGAGGTTTCGTGGGATCTGGTGAGTTGGTGTAATCTTGTCTATTAAAGAGTGTTGGAGGAAAAGGGACTTCTAATATTTGAAGCTTATCTTAAACACTGCCAGCAACATGAGGGGGAAGGAAATGTGTAGACTAGGGATGGGGGGGATAAATCTACTCAGGGTAGTCATTTTATGTTGAGTGTGATGGCAGCTGATCATGGATTATGATTACAACAAGACTTCTTGATATACAATATGGATACTCATATTACATATTCTACCATTACTGACCATAACTCTTTTCAATTGTCATTGCTGCTCCCTTCATTCCTATAGGACATCTTTTGTATAAACACTTTTTACAATGATACCTCCTTCCATTATGTTAAAAACTGTTTTTTTCAAATCAGTGTTGTATATACAGTTATTATGTTAATGCGTTCAGTTACACGTGGCATCTATTGCACCCCTGTCTCTCCTGGGAGAGGGATCCCTTACATGTGTCTCTCTCTGAGGTTTCTAATTTTTTAGAGAAAAAAAAATGAAAAAATTGTCAATTTGTGAATATGGGCTATACAAATAAAACTTTATTGATTTGATAATAGTGTTTTTTTGATTTTTCGAGTCACATGACTTGGACTCGAGTCAGACTCGAGTCATGAATTTGATGACTTTAGACTCGACTAGACAAAATGTAAAGAGACATGCAACTCGACTTGGACTTCAACATCGATGACTCGTGACTTCTCTTGGACTTTAGCCGTTTGACTTGATAAGACTTGCTCCTTTCCCCAAAACATAAAGATTAAAAAGTATGTTATTAAGGAGCGCTCTTTATCTTTCACCGTCTTTGTGTGAGTCTGTGTGTGTGCAGCGCCGCCGCTCCCAAAACGCGCAAAACGCGCACTACGCGCTGTGCGTCGGGCACCAAGTCCTGAGGGGCCCCAAAAAATAGGCAACTGAAAAATCATCATAGTTATAATAATTATGTAGCCGAGCGTTTGGTTGTATCATAGGTCCGGCTTCAGCCGACAAAGAACACGAGAGCAGGTCATGCGCTCGGGACAGCACACCCGTTTATTCTTCGTTCATTCTACAACTTCACTCATCACAGCACCCACTTCCCTTAAAACCCCCTTTCAAAATAAGAGTCACCGGAAAAACCGGAAATACAAATCAATCCTCAACAACAACGTCATTAAATAAATTAGCTTACAATTATAATGCCGATATTATTTCAGTATAGAAATATTAGGTACCTTTTAGCCATGTATATCACAAAAAAGGCAGAACAAGAGATATGTTAAATTGGTCAAAAAAAGTTAAAGAAGATTGACTATTCTTGTTTGTACTTATTGATGATTATTTAATGTAATCATAGAGGAGTTATGCTTAGGGCACCAAAATGGCTTGCAGCGACACTTGGTGGAATCGTAGTACGTCCCCATCGTGCACAAATGACTGACAGACTTTTGACCAATTTGGTCTTTTGCAAATGCAATGCAGCATAGGGCCCTGACATATAAAAAGCACAACCCTGTTCATTGTTATGTTCAAGTATTTGTTATGTTTCTCACATGTACACACACACACAGACAATATGGGGTGAGATAAATGAGATGAGATAAACACAGGACAGGACAGAAACTGCTGTGGAACTAGTTAAAATGCAAAATACAATTTTAGCATTTTTTTACAAATAATTACAGTTGCACTTGTTTTTTCAAATGTGTTCATTCTGTAAAGGAGTGGTTTAAAATGAAGAATATTCTTGCAAAATATGAGTTAAATGTTAAAAATGACTGGTTAATAGTGCAATAGGGAAGAGCAATGTCAGCACAATGTTTTTTCTGCAATTTCAATCGCACTTTTAATAAATAAATACAGATTTTAAAAGCATACATGATCTGTATAAATATATTATTACTCAGTGATCAAAAGGACTCGAAAAGACTCGAAACTCAAACTGCAGGACTTGGACTTGACTTGAGACTTGTCAGTCTTGACTTTTGACTTGACTCGGGACTTGCCTGTCTTGACTTGGGACTTTACTCGGGACTTGAGGGCAAAGATTTGAGACTTACTTGGGACTTGCAAAAAAATGACTTGGTCCCGCCTCTGGACTATACAAATCAAATTTGTTTGATTTAGCTCCACTCTTAGCAGTGACAGGGTTAATGGCGACTAGGTGGATGGAACAACTGCCTAACTTGCCGTGCTACTGTGCTTTTCTGTCCGTATGTACATTCACAGTTAAAGAGTAGACATTTTTTGGTGTGTGTCAAGTGAGTCTGTCCACGAGGTGGTCATAGTACTGTAATAGAATATAGAGACTGGGGCTAAATGCTCCTTGGGGATTCATGTGGTTAAGACCAAAGAAATAATGGATGTGTCAAGCAGCATTTCATACCCGGCCTGCTGAACATGATGTAACTGTAGAACGTACCAAATATCTTGCTGCAGTTGATGATAGTTGATAATACTTGACTTATTTAAACTCATGTTATGAGAACATTTCATCTCCTCAGTAGTCTCAACAGTTTGATGCTATCATTTACCCACCATCCCGGTCTGATTCTGGTCTGAACAGAGAAAGCTGTAAACCCCAGCTGAATCTGAGTAACCTAGCTGTGCATTGTTGGGTGGAGAGATTCAGGGAGGTACTTCTGGGCCTTTATTTCCTCAGTTTGACACTTTGACCTTTTGGGGGTGCTGTTGTTCAGTTGGATTTTTAAATAAAAAACTAAGGTGTGTAGACCTTGCTCTACGTTATTTCATTTAATGTCTTCTTGTTTTATGCTTTAGGTATTTAAAAGTTCTACTCTGTTCTGTTTCATATTTTCTATCTCTGTGCCACTCCACAATGCTTCTCCATCACACTTCTCCAGTTGATCATGATGCTGCTCAAGTCACTCGTGTCCCTCTGCATCCTTGCTGCTGTTGCCTTTGCTGTCCCCGCTCAGGAGAAACGCATCCATCACCATGCTGATTTGAGTGACCATGTCCACAAGGATGATCACGGCTTCCACTATGACCATGAGGCCTTTCTGGGCAAGGAAGAGGCCAAGACCTTTGACCAACTGACCCCTGATGAGAGCAAAGACAGATTAGCGTAGGTTAAGCTGACCTTCAGCGCACTCTTTCTAAACTATAAAGGGCTGCTACCAACTGCCTCAGCAATAGCCATGGCTACTTTAAAGTAAGGCAATTTTGTGTTCTACTTTCAAAAGAATAGAGAGAGCAGATTGTTTTACTTTTATGTGTCAAAGTGTTAAGATACAAGACACAGGCTGCACAGTCAAAAACATTTTGGTATCGATTGAAACATTAAAAAGCATTTACAAGAGCGATATCCTTAAATTTATACCTTATTAATAATTCTGACCAAATCACTCTCCACAGAAAGATTGTGGATCGCATTGACACTGACAAGAATGGCTATGTCAACCACGCAGAGCTGCACTACTGGATCAAACACCGGCAGAGGCGGTACATTGAGGAGAATGTGAACAAAAACTGGAACGACTACGACCAGAATCAGGACGGGAAGATTGCTTGGGAGGAGTACAAAAATACCACCTATGGATACTATCTGGGTAATTCTTTGAGTGTGAAAGATGTTCCTCATTTCTAAATTGTATAAGTCTTCCCCCTTCATGTAATTGTCTTCTTCCCCATGACAAGTGTGACAGAGAAGAAGTGTACATTTAGGGACTGCATAAGTAAACACAAGCATCTTCTGTCAGGCCACTTTTCTTAAGCACAGAACATACCACATGCACTCAGCGAGGGTTCCATCTTGAATTTAGAATGTCTTGAATAATTGTTAACATCAGCCATAGCTGACAAATAACAAACTATTTTAACTCCTGTTATTCATGTTTACAGTCCATCCATCTGTCCCTAATGTGATGACTTATCCATGCATTAGTAAATGGAGCCTGTCCCAGCACACACTTACCTGAATCTTCTTAAGAAAAAACACAGTATGTTACAAAATAATTTCAACTCAAATTTCCACTTACCTGCTGTCTACGGCTTTCAACCACACGTTATGGCCTTCATTAGCAAATGGAACTGAGATATTTGCCTTTAGATGATTAATATAGCAAAAGATACCAGATAAGCTTAATTATGTGTGACATTGTTAAAAAATGTCACTTCAAATTCCAAGTCTTTGTTGTAGCTTTCAATAATATTGCATGGACCTCATCAGCAAATAGTTAGCTCAGTTTTCATGAATTTTAGTGAATGTTAAAATTTTCATTTTTCAGAGCATCTTAATGACCTAGGACTAGAATTGTCTGGACGGATTAATAATTTAAACGAAACGTATGAGTTCAATCTGAAATGGAACAGTAGAACACCTGTTTCACTGAAAAATGTAACTTTTGTGATTTCAGATGAGGAGTTTGATGATGTTGAAGACAAGGCTACCTATAAGTCAATGCTCCGCCGCGACGAAAGACGCTTCAAGACAGCTGACCGAGACGGTGATGATATCGCTACACGGGATGAGTTTACTGCCTTCCTGCACCCTGAGGAGTTTGATTACATGAAGGAATTGGTAGTGAAGGTAGAGTCTACTCTCTAAACATTTGAGAACTTTTTAGTCATGTGTCAGTGATTTTGTTCTATAAAAGTCAGTCCCAGTTGTCTGTTGTATGCACCTTCATGGTAGGAGGGAACTTAGTCCCTTAGTGAACCTAGGCTTATGTTTTTTAATTTATTTGATATTAATAAATTTCACATAACAAAAAATGTCTCTAGTTTAAGCTAAAATCGACTAATTATGTGCTGTGCAGTCTGTTAGGATCAGAGGAGTGTCGCAGTACCTGTATTAAATTATGTTGCTATTGATTTATGATACAGAATTTTGCTGCAGCTGTGGTGCCAGTGCATGCTGTCTTAAAGCACCTTTAATGCTAAATGGTAAATGCTCTTTATTTATATAGCGCTATAACAGTCTTGATGACACTCAAAGCTCTTTACAGTTAAGTTTTGCCATTCATCTATTCCCACATATATGCTTATTATTTTCCCTGTCACTTATCACTCATACACTGCCGGCTTAGCCGTCAGAGGTAAATTGGGATTCAGTGTGACCAACAAACTTCTGGTTAGTTTAATCTGGTTTACTGTACATCTTTGTATGGAGCCTTAAAAGGAATGTTTTCTTCTGCATGTGTAACATGGAGGTTAGGTCAATTGGTGATTCTAAAATGCCCATAGTTGTGAATGGGACATGAAAGGTGTAAGGTAACCCGTCTAGGTGTACCCTGCCTCTTGCCCAAGATATTGTATTTTTAAAGAATTAACATAGTATCATAGCTGTCGAGCAGGACAGCTAATACTATTCATATAAAAGACAAACAGCTTACTTTTTATAGGCTTCACCTCCTCAGAGAGCTTTTATTATTAAGAAACCTTTACAGATAATAACTGAAAATAATTTAACTATTTTCTTTTTATAGGAGACGGTGGAAGACATTGATAAAAATGGGGATGGCAAGATCAACTTAAATGAATACATTGGTGGGTGACTGAGCTATATTTTAAACCAGCTACTCCACTTGTCACCTGGATTCAATCTGCCCTAAATGTGTGCCTTCTGCTCCATAGGCGACATGTACACACCAGAGAATGGGGAGAGTGAGCCCGAGTGGATCCAGACAGAGCGGAAACATTTCACAGAGTTCAGAGATGCCAACAAGGTAAATGCTGCTCAGCCATTAACCAATCTTTTCTCAACACATTATCCCGGAAGAGTGATGTCAATCCGGTGTCTGAGTTCATAATAATGTATGCAATCAATTGCCTTTTGGGAAATGTAGTTTATGTGTACATGTTTTTACATGTGTATACTGATGTGACACTACTTGAAAATCCCATTGCTTCCAGGTGAGAAGAAATAGAGTTTTTCATTTTTACATCTGTTGCACATGATTCTCAACCACTCACACGCTGTAAGTCCAGCGTGGGTTCACACATCGATTTCTCCTGAATTTCAACTGACTTATACTAGTATGATACTATATACTTGGAGTTCAGGAAGAGAAATTCCACAGAGACTGCTGAATGTCTCATTCTGACATTTGTGTTTAACACAAGCACCTCCTCCAGAAAAAATCTGGAGAAACTGCAAGTCTGAAAGCACCTTCTCAGTAATACCCTGATGTTTGTCCAGGATGGCTACCTGGATGATGATGAAGTGGCCGAGTGGATTTTGCCGCGAGAGGTTGACCATGCTGACAATGAAGCCAAACACTTGATCCATGATACAGACACGGACAAGGTAGACCCCCCAGTTCTCCGACCTATGCCACAGAGAGCCTTTGACACTCACACATAGAAACTAAACCACAGATCTCAAATTTACCATTTATAAATTCCAAATACCAGAATTGTTTTTGGGTTTACTTTCATATTAATACCATCGCAGAGGATTCACATCTGCAGCTGGTGGTGATGAAGTTGTAAACGGGGAGCAGAAAGAGGGTAAAAACTGACCTGTGGTGTGTTCAAAGTTGCTTCAACGTGGAAAACGGCTAGCAACTGAAAATTTTATTTAATTCATGCAGTACCATGCACTGATATTTTATGATATAGTTAGAGTTTGTGTTTAAAACCTAGATTTGCTAAGTCAACAAACCCCATGAGAAGAATTTATCCAAAATCAATGTATGCAAAGACTGATATATTCTATTCCACTGAGCTATAGAGCTCCCTCTGATTAAAACCAGTAAGCATGTTGCACTTGATGGCCCCAAATTTGGACTAATCCGCTGCTGAAAATAGGGCTTAACAATAGTGTAGGGTATTTCCTTGAAATTACTGAGGCAAAAAAAAGTACCTTGAGATATGTTGTCCTTTAAGTAATTTCATTGTGCAGCGAGTTGGCAGTTTATTAGATACACCTAGCTAAATGTCATGCAGTGCCACCAAATAGCCCTGCAATATTGCATAAAGCCTGTAATAAGTTTGTTTTGAAAAATGTATCAGACCTATTTTTTACACATTGTTACATTTTATCTCATTGTGGTTTGTAATGGCTACTCTGGGATGCTGAATACTATTGACTTTTTTCTGAAATACAGAAAAATTCATCCCTAAAACTTAGAGTTAAAGAAAACAAGTACAACAGCACAATGATGTAAACAAAACAATGCTGTAAAAATCCACAATTACTCAAATGAAGATGAGAGGGACCATGTACATACAGAAGACTTCATTACTACCTAATTGTAGAAGGACAACGTGCTTCATGTAACCAAGAACAACTGTGAGGACAGGTACAGCATTCAGAGTTATGTCATCATTTTAATGACCAGCAGACTGACTGTCATGTGTCTATGCTGTCAAGTATAATGGTAAAAATTTTGGAAATAATTGGGGTAATTGTTGTTTAATTATTAACAAACTTCTCCTTCTCTTGTCCCTGTTTTTCATTACCTCCCCCCCCCCCCCCCCCCCCCCCCCCCCCATTTTTCTCTCGATCAAAAACCAATAAACCAAATAACAGGATGAGAAAATAACCAAGAAGGAGATTCTGGCCAACTGGAACATGTTTGTGGGCAGCCAGGCAACCAATTATGGGGAAGATTTAACAAAGAGACATGATGAACTTTGATGAGCCTTCACGCCCCAGTAGGTTGGGTTTATATTGAGCTACTATGGAGAATTCTGTTACATGGGTAATTGGGCTGTCTGTGGGGGTGAAATTTCTGACTTTAAGTTAGGCTATTATCAAGGGTATAATCATGCACCCATGAACCCACATATACAATTTCAAATCCACAGTAAAGAGACATAGAGTTCAGCAAGCAATCACATACCATGTATGTGAGTACAGAAATTACTGATGGTCCTGAATATACTTTTCCTTGTTTTATTGGCATATCCTTTAGATAAGTTTTCACCAACCTTTTCCAGCTCAAGATCTTTTTTATTTCCAAGCGTAGACTGAGATCTACCACCCTGATATCTTCCAAAACACCCACTTAGGAGGGTCATATAAAAGGAAATTTCTGTTAAAGGCTGAATGTACGAGCATAAAGATATTCACAAAGAAAGGCATATTGACAGCATCTGTTAAAGGCACAATTTTATGTTCAGCTCAATTGTTATTGACAGATGCACGTCTTCATACCTTGGGGTCCGGACATTTAATTTAGTACATAATCCAACTTGTATTCAAGGAAATGCAATAGATAAACCTGCAGCTCCGCTGTCAGTGGTGGACACACTGCGCATGATAACAACAGACAAGCGATACACAGCTGATCTGCAGCCAGAGCCCAGAGAGTTTTAGAGATCGACCAGTAAATAGCGATTGACAGGTTTGCGGACACTGTATTAGACTGTTTACTGAGATGCCTATCCTCATAAGTATAATATTGACGAATGGAAAAAAACATTCTGTGGTTCATTTCAAAATGTGGGTTTAACTGAGAACCTTGTGTTTACATAACCAAAAATGCATGTGACCATTTGTTGTTAAAGTGCATGAAACAGACAATGGAAACAAACAAAAAGAGGGGATTTGAAGATCAATGGTTTTAATTGAAATTTGGGGGCTTCTGTCTATTAAATAAAAATAAAATATTCAAACAATTGTAGTTTTTATTGAAAACACAGCACTGGAGGTGAACCCTCAGCTGAGCACCTGTGGATACTCTACCTGAGCCTGATGGACCCATTAGGACCAGACATGCCAGGTCAGGTTTAAACAAAAGATTTTCAATAATATTCGGGTTCAAGTTCCACTTGGTGCGCGGCATGCACACAAGGGGCTCAGCATCCACAGACCTGTTGCATTTCCTGAGGCATTGCTCATTTCAGAACAGAAATAAACTTTGTTTACAGCCAAATGTTATAAAATTGAAGTAAGTGGTAACCTCATTAATTTCGACTCACTGTGTTCCTACTCAGCTGCAGAGGACATTTACAATAAGAACATGGTGTAAATTACTCAGTTTAGATCCGATGATCAATTTCGGGGCTTACGGACAATTGGACGACACCACACGAGCAGTATGAAGGCTTTTTTTTTTTTTTTCTGTAGTTTGAACAATCGTTCACCTTTTACTTCAGTTGTATTGGATTTGGCTGCAATGCACTTTACCACTGAAACTCCAAAAGTGTTTTGTGGACTTCCCATTGATGAAAGTCAGAGTCTTTCTAAAAAACTGCAGAAGTAGGTTTTAAGAAATAATTTATCCTTAAGAATGGTTGGTGAGCTTTGCTCTAGTGTAACAGCTACTGATTTCTGTACCACAGCACAATTTCTACACCAGTGAAATATATATATATATAAATATAGGGGAGAGCGGGGTAATGTGAAACATCGGTAATGTGAGACACCCTGTATCTAGGCAACGGTACACATTTGTGGTCATGTGACCATTATGTTTTCAAGCCCCTCCCATTCCCCCTTGCCATGAAGGAGAGGTTGTTGCTGGTGCTGTGGTAATTATGTTTATTCACAAAAAATTGTTTTTTGCATGTAAAAGTAACTTTTCTTGCTTTGAACTTAATCAATAAGTTCAAAGCAAATGTCCAAAATTCAATGTATGCAAAGACTGATATATTCTATTCCACTGAGCTATAGAGCTCCCTCTGATTAAAACCAGTAAGCATGTTGCACTTGATGGCCCCAAATTTGGACTAATCTTTTCTACCTGAATCAAAACAAATTGATTCAGGTAGAAAAACTTATATCATACATGTTGATGAACTTCCAACATATAAAACCATATGATTGATGCTAGGTGAAGATTAGCCTGAATTGCTAAAAGATGTCGTTTTTTCTAAAATGTTGGCTTTGGAGTAAAGTGAGACAAAAGCTGTGGGGTAAAGTGAGACATGAAGCACAAGTTAAGTTTACTCTTACATATCTTACAAACATATTTTAGTGTAATATTACATTACATATGTTTTATTTTTTAATGTCATAAACATTGTAGATAGATAGATAGATAGATTACTTTATTCATCCCCGAAGGGAAATTAAGTCATCATAGCAGCCGGTACATTTGAATACAATAAAATACAATACAATAGAATAAAATAAAAAATATTGAGGTAGAAAGAATAAAAACAGAAACACAAGATAAATAGGTAGATAAGGTGCAGTGGCAGATGATGGTAATAGTACTGATGATATGATGGTAATGTTATTGTTAGACAGTATATAAAAAAATAGTACAGTATATATAGTATATAATATAACATAATATATATTTATATATGATAGTAATTATACCAATATAATAGCAGAATATAGTAATAATGGCAGCAACAGTATATATAATAATAATAGTAAATATAATAATAATAATAATAGTAATAACATGTACACATGTATAAATATGTGTATATAGACTTATATATACAAAGAATATACAAAGAGTATGATATAATATATGATACATAGTACGGGTATAAGAGTAAGAATATGTAGACAGACTGTGCAAAAGACAATATTATTGTATAAAATGATATATAGTATCAATATGGTTTATTAAAGATTAAGATGCATTTATTCATCCCAAACACATGCACAGACATGCAAAGGCACACTCATGCAGGTAGGGAAATTTAATTAATTTTGCTTTTGACCCATCTGGTGCAGGACACACAGAGCGACCATGTACGGCGCTCGGGGAGCAGATGTTGGGGGAGTAAGGTGCCTTGCTCAGGGGCACTAGACAGGGTAGGGAGACTCTTGGATTTTTGGACAGATCAATCCAGGTTCGTCTTTTGTTGTCTCTCCGTGGAGTCGAACCAGAGACAAACCAGAGACCTTCTCTGCCCATAGTCCAAGTTTCTACCACTATACCACCGGACTATAACACATATCACATATGATGTGAAGTAAGTGTTCCAGTATATGGAGCGGAGTGTTGTACAGGGTACACAGTGCAAGGAGACAGGTATGTTTCGTGCAGTTCTGTGATGGTGGCTCTGACAGAGGTAGATGAGTTGTACAGTCTTATTGCGGTTTGGAGGAAACGATATCCTGTATCGTTCCTTAGAGCAGCGGGGTTGAATGAGTCTGTGGCTGAAGCTGCTCCTTAGCTTGTCCAGTGTTTTGTGGAGGGGGTGAGAGGGATTGTCCATGATTGCCAGCAGTTTTGCCAGCAGTTTTGCCAGCATCCTGTCCTCCACCACCTCCTCCAGGGTGACAAGCTTAGAGCCAACCACAGACTCTGCCTTCCTGATGAGTTTTCTCAGTCTGCTGGTGTCCTTAGCCTTGATGCCCCAGCCCAGGACACCACAGCAAAGAAAATGGTGCTCGCCACAACAGACTTATAGAACATCTGCAGCATCTTGTTGCAGACATTGAAGGACCTGAACCTCCTCATGGAAGTAAAGCCGGCTCAGGCTCTTCATGTAGACGACCTCTGTGTTGGTGGACCAGTCCAGTTTATTGTCCAGTGTGACAAAAGCCATCATGCCATCATGCCAAGAAACTAACCAGGAAGACAACCTGGGGCCAACACCCCTCGCAGAGATGGAGAGTGCAGCCGCTGAGGTCATGCAAGGAAAGAAGTCCTTAAGAAAAGCTGGAAGGGATAGAAATATTGACAAGACAACCCTCAAAAGATTTATTTCACTTTACCCCTAAGCTGGGGTAAAGTGAGACACAAGACCACTTTTTTAAAAACAATTATATTTTCACTGCCCTTTGTCCTGAAGACATTCTGATCATTCCATTGCTAGGAAACATCCTGAATTAATGGGAAATGTGTACATTTTACTGATATATCATTTTAGCTCGCCTAGAGGGGAGCAAATGTAAAAAATGTCTCACATTACCCCGCTCTCCCATCCTGTTTATATAAATAAACGTTTATTTCATTCAACGACCAAACAAATCAATTAAATCTCAAACTCAAAACTTAAATGAAAAGTTGCAGACCAAATTATGCTATATAATCTTCCTCTCTTTTACAAGACATAAAGCAACAAAGTAAATTAATAATAAAAAAATGTCACTATAGCTTGAAAAGTATTTGTTAGTTTAATGGCAAATCATTTGTTTCTGAACCAAAACCCTGATTAGTGAAAATAAAGCTGAGATGTTTTTGTTTAGATCTTCACTATATCTTAACATAGTTATGTAAACATGACTAAAAAAGGACACTAAATCCGAGGATGAATGTGCAGCTGACAAATCTGCAGCAGAAATTATGGGATGTAGTCATGTAAACATGAAGCAGAATCTCAAAGAACTGTTTCCAACATCTTGTGTTTGAGACCAAAGGGAGCAACCACTCAATATTAGTGGGGTGTCCAACATTAAGTGCGCATTGAATGTGACTCAACAGCATTTTTTACATTTGTTAATTATTAATGTTTGTTGTAGTTAATAAGCTGGACGATTTGAACAATAAAAAATGCAATTTCAGGTTGAATTATTCACTCATACAGAATCACATGCTGTAAATTAATTTGCAGAGTTGTGAAACTCAGAAGCTTTCCAAAACAAGCAAGTGACTTGACACAAGACTATGTCAAATTTGAATGGTACCACTTTAAAATCAACAAGGATTCAAAGTCCATCAAAGTTTTTTGGGTAGGCTTGAACCGAAACTGTGCCAAGTTCTATTTACTGACCAAAACTGCCAATACACCAACTTAGATTGTCTACAGAAACAGTCATTAAGCAAGTAAAATGCATGTACCTTTCACAGAGCAAAGTGACAAGGTGGGTAACAAAACTAAAATTGTTAAGTTAATCAATCAATCAATCAAATTTGTTTATTTGTATAGCCCATAGTCACAAATCACAATTCGTCTCATAGGGCTTCAACATGGTGGAACATCCCCTGTCCTTAACCCTCAGCAAGAGTAAGGAAAAACTACTAAAAACCCTTTAAACAAGGTAAAAATACGTAGAAACCTAAGAGAGAGCCACATGTGAGGAATCCCTCTCCCAGGACAGACAGAAGTGCAATAGATGTCAGGTGTAGGAAAACATCGTCAAGATTAAAGTTTTTAGCAGCATTGACGAGGGTAAATATTCTGAAGGATAACTTCAATACTATATGTCAATAAATCCTGCTGCAATCATAGTACATGGTCAGCAGCCAGCATGATCATGATCCACCATCCGGATCGGATGCCACTTTAGTCCACAGTCATTGTCCACTGCCGCTTATTGGGATCCCTCATCAGCCGCCGACCTCGGTCGTGGTCCACCAGCATTATATGATGCCAACGCGACACAGGATCCACCATTACCACTACGATCAGCCTTCAAGATATAGAATCCGCCGTACTGGATCAACCATTGCGACCTCTAATGCGCAATCTTAGATCTCCACAATCTTAATCCATGGTGCGGCCACAGCAGGCCCGGATCTGCGGGCGATAAAGCAAAGGGACTCGGGGAAGGGGTCAAGTCAGTAACATGTATGTACTGATGAGATATGACTTACTTCAATGTGATAGTGATGGAGAAGAGGAAGGAGAAGCTGAAAAGAGAAGCTCCGTGTGTCATGTGTCATAAATTCCCTTTGCATCTTAGCGAACATCGTCATTCTTGGGGACATGTTACACAAAAGTGTGTCTTTTGTGTCTTCCACCACCTGCGCCTTCAATTTCTGATGTTGTGTCCTTATATGGAGAAATAGAGGCGTGGCAGTATGCTAAGTTCAAAGAGCGCACAGGCACCTATCGGTTTAGTATGATTCCGATTCACAAACGCATGGTGGTGAGAAAAAAATTGGTTGGCGCCCATGTGTCATGAATCCAACGCCGCTTTTGCACACGCACTTATTTCCTGCGGAGGGTAAAGGCCTCAGTATGCTTCTCCGAGTCCGTTGCGGACTGAGGGACGGACGGATCGGACGGACCATTTTTGATTTATAGTTCTACGAGCCTTTTTGTTGTGAAAACAATTCACCGCCCGAACAGTAGATGGCGCAACTGAAGTCGAGCTTAGAGAAGCCTACCTCATGAGGTATATAGAAGAAGTCCACGCTGGTTTATTTACGTCCTCCCGGCTCCTCACACACAGTGAACGATGGCAACTAACAGAAAAAGGATGTTGATGACGCGACAGTTTTTGCTGAATAAAGTGACACCCAGGGGGTCAACATTTTTGTGTTATCGTGTCTTAACGCAGCGGTTCCCCGGTCTTGTTTCCAAACTGCGTTGCTAATTCAACAGCTGCAACAGCTTGAAGCTACACGGAGGCAGCTAGCTTCCCCCCAGCTTCCACACACAGTCAGCAGGGACACCCGATACTAACTACTACCAAGTGTTTGCTTCTAACCTAACGGTGTTTGAGAAACAGTGTCATGACAGCCGTGGGATTAAAGTCAGCGGGTTTTTGGGCTGTTCCCACCGCAGTTAGCATGGTGGCTAGCCCACTAGCCCTGTTATGAAAGTTCGTTATAACCGTATGTGACCGTACACACATGCCGTAAGTGCTCTAATCAGCCACCGTCAGCCGGACAACGCCGCTGGCTGAACACACTTGTCACATTAATCATAGAGTCGTAGTTGTGATCTTGGTTTATTGTGATGTAGGGAATGGAACAGGAAGTTTCCATTCCGAAATGCTGGCGTTAGCGGACTGATCACAGCCAAGGGCTATCCGTGGGCTCTCCGCCATTTCGACGTGTAGTTAGAAAAATGAGAGCTGCACGAAAAGCTCTCCGAGGAGCCGCGGAGAGGCCCGGAGAGGGCGTTCCACGTTGGAGAAGGCGGCCCTATCTGTCCGTGTCCGTCAAAACGGAGAAGCATACATTGGCCTTGAGTCTTGAACCACAGTAGGAGTATCACATGGGATGGAGTTTGATGCTAAAATACCGTCTTGAAAAAAGAGAGGCCTGACACACAAAAATTGTTCTATGTACAATTAGTAACTAGAACACATCAAAGTATTATGCAGTATCGCCAATATTTAAATATAACAGACTATTATGTTACTGATTTAGTGTTGCATTGAGGTATAGGACATAGTTATGTCCTATACCTCAATGGAAAATATATGAGACTGTGCAATTGTTAGGAGTAATAAACCCAATCAGTGAAATGACTGTCATTGCTACACGCATCTATGTATTGTAATATTGTCAGACTATTGAATCTAAGGATGTAGTTTTACTAGCTTAAATTATTGGTGAGAACCAATGTGCATTTGTCAATAAAACACCAAACACCCATCAACAAGGGCTTTCTGAAACTTAACTTGGCACTTTAGTGTTGAATGCATAGATATATATATATATATAGGCTAGATGTCTCGTCCACGTTGCCGGCCAACGGAGTCGAACGTCCGCACATGGCAGTCATTTTGCCACAGATGGCTCGCTCACCCATAACATTGTGTTGGTAGTGGTACATGTACTTTTTAAATAAAATAAAATAAAAACATTCTTGATGTATATTTGTAAAGGGAAGTGTACCTATTTGAGCACATTATTCTATTTTTTTTTAAAAATAACATAATTATTCATAAGTACTCAGTGTCATAAGTTAATCTTGGACGTTTATAACAAACCAAACCGTTTAAAAATCGGTTGAAAATTTAGCAAGTTATGGTTATTTAAAAAGTACGTACCACTGTTAATTTTGGCAATTTTTGACTAAGTCTTAGTCTTAGTCTTTTTAAGAAAATGCAAATTAGTTTGTCACATTTAGTCATTTTTATCCTTCTTAGTTTTAGTCTAGTTTTAGTCGACTAAAACAAATTACATGTTAGTCTAGTTTTAGTCGACGAAAACGAATTACATTTTAGTCTAGTTTTAGTCACATTTAATAGCCACATTAAACTCCTTTTCTATAAAAAGATATAGCTGCAGCCTAATAGCTTAAAAATATATATTTAATTTTAAATGTGAAAACAAAAAAGGGAGAGCAGGTCAGACTGTAGGCGAACACAGAAACTGCAGCTTCTGCTCTGATCAAGAAGCTGAGGCGCTGATCCCTGATCAGCTGAGACCAGAGAAACTGTGTTTTCACTGTTTCCATAGTTAAGAAGCAGTCGGTCACTGAGAGGCTGCTCCATGAGAACGCGCTAATAAGTGAAGATTATTAGCGCTTTCACTGCTTTCACTGTGTCTCTCTGAGCGAGTTCCTGGGGCAGGGGGCGGAGCTACGGAACGGTACGCTATCTGGGAGCGCACAGGCACACACACACACACACACACACACAGACACACAGACTCACTCGCCCGCTCCTGATACTTCATGACGGCCTGATACAATGATGTTTTAAAAATTATTGTGACTTAGTCAACCACCAACATTTTCGTCTCGTCAACGAAAGTTAAAATAGATTTAGTCATAGTTTTTATTTTCAAAGATCCGTTTTCGTTACATCTTCGTCTCGTCTTCGTCATGGGAAAAAGTTCGTTAACGAATATTTTTCGTTATAGTGTTCGTCAACGAAATTTACACTGGTACGTACCACTACCAACACAATGTTATGGGTGAGCGAGCCGCCTGTTGGAAGATGGCCGCCATGTGCGGAAGTTCAATATGGATGAGATATTACATGTCATTTAGCTGACGCTTTTGTCCAAAGCGTCTTACATTTTAAGTACAGTTAACATTTTATGAGGGACCATTTAGGGGTTCAGTATCTTGCCAAGGACACTTCGGCATGCAGATGGGGAAGAGTGGGGATTGAACCGGCAACCTTCATGTTGGAGAATGGCCACTCTACCCCCTAGGCTACACCGGCCCATCTAGACATGTAGCCTTTATATATCAATGGCCGAATGGTCCTCAGGTTCATAGGATTTTCAGGGTTATTTAGATGCATGAACATAAGCAGAGTGGTGATCCTCTCTTGCCAGTCAAGGCTTTTGTGTCCTACTAATGATGTGTTCTGCTCGTCAGGATGGCCATCTGTCTCTTTCCGAGCTATTGGACAAGATTGACTACATCAAGACCAGCACCATCACTGACTATGGAGGCATGAGGTTGGATGACCACGATGAACTGTGAATAAGAATAATCGATATTGTGGATTAGTCTCTTTGGGATTTCAAGCGGCTCTTGTTTGTTTCTTCTTTCAGAGACAAGGCAACCCTGCTAAGTACTGTGGTTAATGTTCAGAAACTATTCAAAACAACCCATGGATATTAAATTAAATCTCCACCAAACAATAAACACTGCCAGTCAACGAAAGTTAAAATAGATTTAGTCATTATGTTTAATGTAAATCACTTGAAATTAGAGTTATTCATATTAATAGTCTAATAATGTTTACCTCTATCTGCTTTAAAGACGGCTATGGAAGGACAGCTGACCCCTTTTATCCTAACCTTCACAGCTTAATACCTAACCCATACCCAACCTTGCATAAGTTAAACTTCAACCTGAACAATAAAACTGAGCAGCCCTTTGATAAATTTTGGTTGTGAGGACATTTTGGCCAGTACTCATAAAAGTGGTTTGAACAAAAAATTTCCCTCACAACAAAAGAAATACACTCTTTTTCACCCACAAACGCCGACTCAATGCAGTAGATTAAACCAGAGCCTGTCTGAAAGGGTAAGTAATTACTAGTGTAATCCTTCTAAGTTTGGACCCTTATCATAATATAGGACAGCTAAACCGAGTCAACTCAGATGGTCAGATTCACCCTGTCATCAGGATCTTATATTTGGCAAGGCTTTAGAATAATATGGTTCAGAAATTTGAATGTAACTTTTTATTCATTTCATAGTGCTTGATACTGAATGTAAAGCTGCTTTCAAACATGCTCTGAACTCTCTAGATCCTCTAGACCAGTGGTTCTCAACCCTTTTTCAGTGATGTACCCCCTTTGAAAAATAATTCAGCTGAGTACCCCCTAACCAGCGCAAAGCATTTTTGGTTGAAAGAAAGATCCAATACACAGTGCTGTCCCATTAATGTCTGATTTTAATAATCCTTGTAACTAGACACGTTCTCTCTCTAACTATTTGGAAATAAAATGATATGAAAATAACTAAAGAACTTAAAGTGACCTCTTTTGGGATCATAATAAAGATGGTCTCAAACTGAACTCATGAACTTTATTATAGATAAACAATTCTTCACAAAAAATAAATCATTAACTTAATTTTAAATAAAAGATTAGCTCAAAATAACAATTTTAAATATGTATCATCCTATATCTTCTTTATGGAGTGAAAAGAATACTAACTATCTTAAATTTACAAACTGTCATCACTTAAGATGCCATTGCTGCATTGAGCTGAGTGAGTGCTTCATTTACATTTTAGTGAGAAACTTGTGCTTCACTGAGGATCTTTGTCAGTCTTGGTGGCAGGGAAGCAACTGCTGTGATCAAGCTCTTCTCCATGCACAGTCTGTTTCTTTGCTTTGTTTTGATCACAGTCATTGCAGAGAAGAAGGCCTCACATAAATGTAAGGAGGCAAAGGGTAGTAGCTGCTCCAAAGCTTTCCGTCCCAGGTGTGGGTGCTACTGCTTCACTCACACCCAAAACTTTGTGAGTGTGGATGTGGCAAACTTCATCTGGAGGCTAGGTCAGATGACACTTCCAGGAGTTTTTCCTGATAAGTGACTGGTAGCTTGTTTCCATTTGCTTCGGGGAGGCTTTTCGCATCGTTTCTTGAGATGACCTGAATTCAGAAAGTTTCCTCTTAAAAAACCTCATGTGGCTTACCAACATGACTTTCATGTTTTGTCTGGAGATACCACTGAAGATGTGCTGCCTTAATGCCACTGTTGGCTAATCTCTCCCCACAGAAAAAAACACAAAGTTTAAATAACCCAATCTATGTTATGTTAATATTGTTCAAGTATCTTTCTGTTATTTTATTGTGAAATATTTGCTCGCTTTAAGCTTCTTTTTTTTTTTATTAAATGCTTTTATTTTGAAAGTGTTCCGGTAGAGACGTGGAGTTCCTGTTATGAATTTGTAACTTCACAATGGAAAAGTGTGATTTAGCGCCCCTCCGAATAGGCACAAGCGCTCACGGTGTGGTTTAGGGAAGTTTCAAATAAACCTGAAAACATCAGTTAAAGTCTCGACCTTCTAGTGAATACTGACGGAATTTTGCCGGCTCTGGTCTTGCCTTCTTTGGCAATTGTCCCTCCGTGTTTCAGCGGTTTCTGCGCTTCAACCCAAACTACAGAGTTTTCAAGGCGGCACTTCAGTGATGACAGGTGATGAGAGCTGGCGTGTGCCAGGTTGGGTCAAGCCATCGGTATGGGGGAGACTCTGGGTTTTTAGGATAATGAAATAGAATAGCCTACTGAATATAAAATTAATTTCATGAACTTAAACTTATATTTTATTGAATATTTATTAAATGACAAATTTTAAAGGATTTTTGAATGGATGCTAATTGGAAATATATTTAAAAAAAATCTCACGTACCCCCTGGAGTACCTTCAAGTACCCCCAGGGGTACGCGTACCCCCATTTGAGAACCACTGCTCTAGACATTCTCCAGAGGGGCTGTATATATATATGAACGCAAATATCAGAGAGAGCCTATGGACTTTCTTCATTGCATAATTAAATGTTCGCTGCTATGCAGATGACAACCAGTTGTACCTAATAATAAAACTAGAATATTGTAATCCAACTCAACTTCAAGCATGTTTGAAGGACATAAAAACATGGATGAACAGGAATTTTCTCTTATTAAATGCAGATAAAACCGAGGCTCTAATACTTGGCCCTTAACACCTTAGAAATGCATTATCTGATGATATAGCTGCGCTAGACGACATTGCCCTTGCTTCCAATGAAACAGTCAGGAACTTGGGAGTGATTTTCGATCCCGATTTTTCTTTTGATTCTCACAAAACAAATTTCTAGGACCGCCTTCTTTCACTTGCGTAGCATCTCAAAAAGATGCAGAAACATTTGTCCACGCCTTTGTTACATCCAGATTTGATATTGTAATTCCTTGTTATCAGGCTCCAGCAGTAAGTTGTTAAAAACTCTGCAGCTTGTCAAAAATGCTTAGCACGTGTCCTGAGAAGAACCATGAAAAAAGCACACATTTATCCTGTATTAGCTTTGCTATACTGGCTTCCGGTTAACAAAAGAATATAATTTTAAATTCTTCTCCTCACCAAGCTCCTCTTCCACTCCCTCTTTATCACATTAATGTCTCATCAAAACGTTACTGACTTGACTTCTTCCCGTAGTCCTTGTGCTTTATCGATCGCTACTGCAAATACATCGTAGATTATGATTGGTATATCATGAATCAGAGAATCAGATGGCAGATCATGGATCTTGTTGCCCGTTGATTGTGTAGGCAGATGATCACGGACTATTATTTACAAGACTGCTTGATATACAATATGCCTATATACATACCCTACCATTACTGACAATAACTACAAATACTTTAAACGTAGACACACTTTCCAATATGCTACAAATGGTTTCTGCCGATCATTGTTTAAAATACTGTTATTTTGCTGATGTTCTCAGTTACACGTGGCATCTATTGCACTTCTGTCTTTCCTGGGAGAAGGATCCCTCACATGTGTCTCTCTATGAAGTCAATGTTTTTACCCCCCCTGTAATTTGTCCTTACTTTTGTTGAGGGTTAAAAGCAGAGAATGTCGCACCTTGTTAAGCCCTTTGAGATAAATTCTGATTTGTGATATAACATTTTATTGATTGAGTGATTTTTTTATTGTTGTGAACATCTCTGAGAAGAGAATTTCCGGCGTTGTTTGTGTGAAGGGCAAACTTCAGATCAAGAGTTTTGTCTTGTATGTACATAGTCATTGAACGCACAATCAAAATGTAAAAGGTATTCAACCATTTATTTAACTTTTATATTAAATGAAAAAAAAAATGCTTCAGGAAGAGTAAAAATATGTCAGCAAATGACATAGGCCATCAGAGTGTGTGTCTTGGACACATGTTCACGCATTCCTCAGATCCTCCATTGTCTCACACTTGCATCACTGGACGAGCCTCTTTGGCACTGAGGTCAACCCCTGAGGCAGCGAAGCCAGTTCCACCCTGTTAGAACACATGACAGGCCATCAGCGCTAAATTCACATCAGAGTACAGTAATACTGTCGAGAAATGTGGGAAACTAAAAACACTAGGATTACGGCCTTAATATTTGACGGTCATGATCCATGTTCACATCAGAGTACAGTAATACTGTCGAGAAATGTGGGAAACTAAAAACACTAGGATTACGGCCTTAATATTTGACGGTCATGATCCATGTAAACTTGACCCATAGTCATGATAATTACAATACTGACTTTTCGTACTATATATAAACATGAAGACAATAATTTAGAAGACATCAATAAATTCCCTATGTGTCTCCATGTGTTTGTTTACATAAGAGTTGCTAATTGGACAACCGGTTGCTGTCTGGGGGCCTGTGTGTTTGAGTGAAAACCCTACCTTGCTCCCAGGCTCAAAGGAGATGAGTGAGGCAACAATCAACCCGATCAAATACACATACCAGCTAAATGTTAGGTGTTCCAGTGCAACAAGGGAACATTTTTAGTCATAATTCACAGATTTGCCGTGGCTGGCCGCCACAAACAAACTGTTTTTATATACAGTAGGTACGGAAAGTATTCAGACCCCTTTAAATTTTTCACTCTTTGTTTCATTGCAGCCATTGGCTAAAATCAAAAACGTTCATTTAATTTCTCATTAGTGTACACTCAGCACCCCATCTTGACAGAAAAAATGTATTAATAAAGAAAAACTGAAATATCACATGGTCATAACTATTCAGACCCTTTGCTGTGACACTCATAATTAACTCACATGCTGTTCATTTCTTCTGATCCTCCTTGAGATGGTTCTACTCCTTCATTGGATTCCAGCTATGTTTAATTAAACTGATTGGACTTGATTAGGAAAGGCACAAAACCTTTCAGCTCACAGTGCATGTCAGAGCAAATGAGAATCATGAGGTCGAAGGAACTGCCCAAGGTGCTCAGGGACAGAATTGTGGGAAGGCGACTTCCAGTCGGTACACCGTCACGATGGTCGCATAGCGAGAGAGTTCCCGACTGAGCCAGAACAATTAGAGAAATACCCCCATATAAACCAAATAAATAATTCCGCAAAAAGTGTAGAGAAAGGGGAGAAAAAGTATTATCACCACTTTGAGCAGTAAACGTCGTCTGAAGACGGGGGTGAGAAAGACGGACACACCAACAATAAGCAGCTAACAGGGGTACAAGCAACGTGGTTCAGTGTGGAGAAATGGCCGACAAGGAACTGATTCTGCGAGAACTAAGAGAGTTTTGCTAAGAAAACAAAGAACAATTAGGGACAATAAAAGAAGAAATAGTTAAGTCGAATGCCAGATTGGACGAGGCGGAAGGGCGAATTGGGAGAGCAGAGGAGAGGATCCAAAGCACAGAAGAAGTCATCACGGCTATGCTACAGCTGCACACCAAGCTGGAGGACAAGTTGCTGGATCTGGAAAGCCGCTCCAGACGCGAGAACATAAGGATCTATGGGGTGCCGGAGGGATCCGAGAAGGAATCAACCACAATGATCTCATTTGTGGAAAATCTACTCTGCGAAGGTCTCGAGCTGACTAACGACATGCCAGACCTGCAGATTGAAAGAGTTCAAAGGTCTCTGGGACCGCAGCCACCGGCGGACGCGCCGCCACGCTCAATTGTAATCAAGTGTCTAATCTTTAAAACAAAAGACACACTACCCCGCAAGGCATGGTAGAAGAAGGGGTTTGCCTGGCAAGAAAACCACGTAAATCTGGACCACGACTACCCACCTCTAATACTCAAGAAACAAAGAGAATACACAGAGATACGCAAAGTGCTGAAGGAAAATAAAGTCCAGTTCCAGACCCTCTTCCCTGCCAGGCTGCGCGTGAGACACGAGGACGGGACCAAAACCTACGATACCATGGAGGAGGCATCAGAGGACCTGCTGAGAAGAGGCTACACCGTGACAACCACCACACCTCCGGCGACGCTCATGGAGCAGGTGCAGCGGCTGACCTGGAAGAGAGTGGACCGACGGGCAAGGAAGGGCACAGCCGAACGGGAGCCGGGATACAAGGAGAAGCTCCAAGCCTTCAGGAAATCATCACCTTCCCCCTCCAGGACCTTAAGGACTTAACCCACGGCCTGAGGACGACGGAATAAACTGTGAAATTGATCATGTATTATGTCTGTAATTAGTAGTGGAGATCCACTATTTAATAGACTGGTTCGTTCGGGGCCAATTTTTCCCTTCAAGCTGCCTCAGGGGCTCAACAGGGTCAGGTTAACAGACTCCTACATAGGGAGTCACAAGGACAAATTGTGTTCAGTTTGATGTTTATTAATGTGTTAGTTCTTCATTCCTGACGGTTTACGCGGGGAGGGGGAAGCGCACCAGGTTTTTGTTTGGGATGGAGGAGGAAATTACATAGATGCAAAACAGGTCTTTGAAAATAGCATAATTTAATATAAATGGAGTACTCAATCCAGTTAAGAGGGGGAAAATCTTATCAAAATTAAAGAAAGATAAAATTCAAATAGCTTTCCTACAGGAGACACACCTCAGCGACTCCGAACATACAAAATTGACTAAATCAGGATTTAAACATGTTTACTTCTCTTCACATGAATTGGGGAGGCGGAGAGGAGTGGCGACTCTGATATCCAATGCGGTAAACTATGAACAAATATCAGAACATAAGGATAAGGAAGGCAGATTTGTTATGGTTATAGGAAACTCTTCCTCTTTCTACTCAGAAGGTGTGGTGATAAGTCTCCTTAACGTGTATGTTCCGACAGGCAGTGTCTGGTCCTTCTATAAACATATGGTTGATTAATGACGACAAAAAGTCAAGGGAATTTAATAGGTAGCGGAGATTTTAACATCCCATTAAACACGAAAATTGACTCTTCAAACGGGAAATCAGACGCAAAAAACATTAGCATAAGATTAAATATTTGGATGCGTGGGGACTGTTGCCGTGTGGAAAGAGATAAACCCGAGGAGCCGAGACTACTCACATTACTCGATCGCTCACAATGTATACTCGCGCATCGATTACTTTTTTATGCTTAAAGGAGATTTTTTTTAGGGTGGATAACTGTGAAATAGGACCCAGTACCATTTCAGATCACGGTCCCATCTATATGTCAATCTATCTGAATAATAATAAGAAATCTACTCTCTGGAGACTGAACTCAAGTATTCTGAACAACCCAATTATTAAAGATAAACTGAAAAGTGAAATTTAATTATATTTGGAAAATAATGATAATGAGGAAGTGACCCCACCCATTCTCTTGGATGCATTAAAAGCAGTGTTGAGGGGCAAAATAATAGCCATCTTCTCATATGAGAAGAAAATTAGGGAGCAACAATTAAAAAAATTAGAAGAGGACTTGAAAAGTATACAGAAAGAACATGCAAAGTCTCTCAAAGATGACAACAAATGTAAGATTATCAATTAAAAAAAAGAAATAGATGAAATAAATACTACAAAGCAGCAATACTATGAGACAGGTGGGAAATCAATGAAACTTTTATCATATAGGTTAAGAAAACAACAAGCAGACAGAACTATATATAAAATAAGAAACTCTATGACGAATGTAATAGAAACTAGCCAGGAGAAAATACAACAATACTTCGAGAATACTATAAAAAATGATATTACCAACCACAGACAAGCAACGACCAAATCTATGCCTTCTTGTCTCAGGTAAACCTTCCAAAGATCACTGATGAACAAAATGGAAAATTAACATCTAAAATAACAAAAGAAGAAATTAAATTGGCAATCAGGAGGATGAAAGGGGGGAAGTCTCCAGGGACAGACAGTTTTTTTTCCACAGAATGATACAAAACAATGCAAGATCAACTAATTCCAACATTATTAAAAACATTCAACTGGGTTTTGGAAAACAAAAGCATCCCCCCCTCATGGAGGGAGGCGGTGATTTCGACCATACCTAAAGAGGGGAAAGACAAATTGGAATGTGGGAATTACCGTCCTGTAAGTCTTTTAAACAACGACTAAAAACTATTCACCTCCATATTATCTAAACGAATAGAATTGATACTACCAGTATTAATACATCAGGACCAGACTGGATTTGTCAGAAAGAGACAGACCCAAGATAACATCATGAAAACACTGCACGTTATGAAACAAGTCACACAACAAAGACTGGAGACGTTGATACTAAATTTGGATGCACAGAAAGCATTTGACTCAGTGAGGTGGTCTTTTTTATATAAAGTAATTTCAAAATTTGTCTTTCATACAACTATAACTGACAGGTTTGCAGCACTATATGGCAGACCAACTGCTAGAGTCAAAATCAATGGAGATTTATCCAACTCGTTCATTCTGGAAAGAGGAACGAGACAGGGGTGTTGTGCGTCGCCGCTCCTCTTCACCTTGTTTGTAGAACCCATAAGTCAGCTAATTAGGCAGAGGGCTGATATAAAGGGGGTAACGATGGCATCCAGGGAGCAAAAACTGGCCCTATTTGCAGACGATTTATTGATAAGTTTAACACAGCCTACTCAGACACTCCAAAAATTGATGAAATTGCTAGAGGAATTTGGTTCAATTTCAGGTTATAAAATTAATATTAATAAAAGTCAAGTATTAACATTTAATTATGACCCTCCAGTTTCAATTAAGACCATGTACAACTGGAATTGTGAGTCCATTAAATATTTGGGTGTCTCATTACCTAGGGACTTCACAAGGTTATATAACATCGACCCGTTAAATGCAAAGATAAAAACTGATATACAAAGATGGAACGTTATTCCCTTTTTGTGTTTAAGCTCCCGGATAGAATCAATCAGGATGAATATTTTCTCCCATGGATGCTGTATCTTTTTCAATGTCTACCAGTTAGAATACCATCTAAGCAATTCTTAGAATGGGACAGATTAATAGCGTGGTATCTGTGGCAAGGGAAAAAGGCCAGAATTAAATTCAAAACGCTGCAATTAAGAAAAGAAAAGGGTGGGACGGGTCTTCCCTGCTTACAGGAATACTACGATGCAGCCCAATTAAGGCCGCTAGTTTGCCTGTGTTCACCATCATACACTGCATCATGGAAGGGAATAGAAGGAACGATGGTAAAGGGTATCCCAATAACAGCTCTACTAAATGATAACAAACTACAAGTAGAACAGGAGATCCCAGAAGACTCTATAACAGGCAGCTTCCTGAAGTCCTGGCAGGAAATAGCCAAAATTTGCAGATTAAAAAACACTAAAATGATGAGGCTCAGACTTTACACCAAATAAAACCGACGGCAGATTTAAGACATCGATCACAAAAGGTTTAACTTCCTATTATTCATTTGTCCACAAGGGGGTATTTCAGAGTTTTAAAACCCTACAGAAGGACCACGGTCTGGGGAAAGATGATTTTTTTAGGTACTTTAGGTACTATTTTTAGCATTGACTAAATCTAGAACATGCAATAAAATTATCTCCAAATTATATAACACCATACAATTATTCAAACAAGAGAATACAGAATACATAAAGAGGAAATGGGAAAAGGACATAGGGGTAAAGATCTCACAGGGGATCTGGGAGAAAATATGTCAACTACAATCGCTCTCGACCGGGTCAAATACATGGCAGGAGTTCTGCTGGAAAAATATAACAAGATTTTTTAATCACACCCATACAAAAACGACACCAAGGCAGCGGAGACACCAGTTGCAGGCTCTGTGGATCTATTGGACCCAACCACTTCCATATTTTTTGTGGGACTGCCAAGCAATGAGGTCTTACTGGGAAGAGATCCATAAACATATTAACAATGTATTTAATGTGAACATCCCATTAAAATGTGAAACTTTGTTTTTGGGCAATATATTGTTTGAAACGTGGAACATAAAAGACAAAAAACTGCTCGCTATACTGTTGGCAGCTAGTAAGAAATGTGTCACGAGGAAATGGTTAAACGTGCACCCTCCCACCATTGATGAACGGATTGAAATTGTGTATGAGATTTATGTTATGGAAAAGATCTCTTTTTCCCTCAAGATCGAGAAAGACATTTTTTATAAGACCTGGAACAAATGGACTGAGTATGTAAAACCAGTTAGATCTGATTTTATTTGAATATACTTGTATTTTGTGTGATCCTCCTTTTTTTGATGTGATATGTGCTCCCCGGTTGTGTTCTCTTTACCTCTGTTACTGTTCCTACATGGAGTAATTTAGGGCCATAAACCAAGACCCCAGAAAGGCAGTATGAACAAAGTCACCCAAACTTACTACATCCATCCTCTTATGTCCTTGACAGACTAAAGCTGTATTTAATGTATGTGATGGAAATGTGCCTTTCTAAATAAAAAGAGAATTAAAAAAAAAAAGAATTGTGGGAAGGCACAGATCTGGCAAAGGTTACAAAAGAATTTCTGCAGCACTCAAGGTTCCTAAGAGCACAGTGGCCTCCATAATCCTTAAATGGTAAAGAAGAACCCAAAGATCACTGTGGCTGAGCTCCAGAGATGCAGTAGGAAGATGGGAGAAAGTTCCACAAAGTCAACTATCACTGCAGCCCTCCACCAGTCAGGGCTTTATGGCAGAGTGGCCTGACGGAAGCCTCTCCTCAGTGCAAGACATATGAAAGCCTGCATAGAGTTTTCCAAAAAACACATGAAGGAGAAATAAGATTCTCTGGTCTGATGAGACCAGGATTGAACTCTAAGCGGTATGTGCTGAGAAAACCAGGCACTGCTCATCACCTGCCCAATACAATCCCAAAAGTGAAACCTGGTGGTGGTAGCATCATGCTATGGGGATGTTTTTCAGCTGCAGGGACAGGACGACTCGTTGCAATTGAAGGAAAGATGACTGTTGCCAAGTACAGTGATATCCTGTAAGAAAACCTCTTCCAGAGTGCTCTGGACCTTAGACTGAGCCGACGATGACCCTAAGCACACAGCTAAAATAAAAAAGGAGTTGCTTCGGAACAACTCTGTGACCATTCTTGACTGGCCCAGCCAGAGCCCTGACCTAAACCCAATTGAGCATCTCTGGAGAGATCTGAAAATGGCTGTCCACCAACGTTCACCATCCAACCTGACGGAACTGGAGAGGATCTGCAGGGAAGAATGGCAGAGGATCCCCAAATCCAGGTGTGAAAAACTTGTTGCATCATTCCCAAGAAGACTCATGGCTGTACTAGCTCAAAAGGGTGCTTCTACTCAATACTGAGCAAAGGGTCTGAATACTTATGACCATGTGATATTTCAGTTTCTCTTTTTTAATAAATTTGCAAAATTTCTACATTTAAGTTTTTTTCTGTCAAGATGAGTGTACATGAATAATAATAGAAATAAAATGAACTTTGGATTTTAGCAAATGGATGCAATGAAACAGAGTGATAGATTTAAAGGAGTCTGAATACTTTCCGTACCCAGTGAACAAAGCCTTATGCGTACTATGTAATAAAATACTCGTGGCTTCACTTGGGGTAACTCCCCTGCAACTGAAGTCAGAAGCATGGCTGCCAACGCGTCTACACGATGAGGCAGCAGTGACAACCATTCACTGTCTGAAATCATACAGTTGTCATGTCAATCTTATTAACGGGGAAACTACAGTAAAATCCTTTGTAGACTGGATCAGGAGCTTGATTATAAGGGGAGCTGACATCGCGTTGAGTGTCAGCTCAATAGAAGTACAGACATACCCTCTGCAGTGGTATGATGTCTCTGTCAGACAGTTTTTCTCCCGTCATAGGATCAATCATGTCCTTCTTGATCAACCTCTCTACACACTCCTGAGTCACCACTGCACCCCTGAAAAAAGGAAAGTGTCACATACTCTTGGGGGTACTAACAGAACACTTAGCATGCAACTGCAAGAGTAAGGCCACTCACGAGGGTCGCAGAACAGCGCAGGGAACACTGTTAGCGAGGATGTCTCTGGTTACTGCACATACATACCTGTCCTGATGACACAAGAATGGATTAGATCACATTTGCAGCACGGCAGAGGAAACACATTACACAGAGAAAAAGGTTTGACCATATTACCATCATTAAATACACAGTTGTGGCTGAGAAGCTGATTTGCTGCTCTGTTTTATATCACCATATCCAGAATATATCAAATTCATTGGTCAGATAAAAAAGGTCATCATATATCCATAAAAAACAATATGTTGATCACACTTAGGCAGACATGAACTCAGCAAATGTCCACAATGGGGTGCGTAGTTTGTTTTTAACACATGAAGAACGCTGTAGGAAGTTCTCCACACAGACGTGTTTATAATGTCATTGAAGGCAAAAAAAAAATTAACTGCAGAAACTTGGGGTGCTTTTTCTTTTTAAACCTAGCCGACGGTGGCGGCTGTAGCTGAGGGGTAGAGTGGTCGTCCTCCAACCTGAAGGTTGGCAGTTCGATCCCCAGTGTGACCCATCTGCATGCCGAAATGTCCTTGTACAAGATACTGAAACCGAACCGGCCCCCCATAGAACAACAAAGTGCTGCGAATACATGCCCTGTATGAATGTGTGGGTGATTGTTAAACTGTACTGTAAAGCGCTTTGAGTGGTAATCAAGACTAGAAAAGCGCTATATAAATACAAAAACATTTACCATTTGGTTTAGCATGCGGGAGGCATTATGTAATGTATTAATTCCACTGCAGCAATGGCATGTCAAATCTTTCCATGTTGACATATCTATAGGCCTGTTTTAGGTGTATAACACATATTTTTCATCTTGAGAGATTACTATTCTTTTTTTCCATCCGTCGAAAAAAGTCATCCAAAAACGTCATCCAGACAGAGAAAAGACACAGCAACTTTAGTATGTAGCCAATCCTGGGAATTTTGATTATCCAGAGTTCAGTACCTCAATAAAAGCAACTTAAAAGTGTGTGCACCCCCAAAGACTATGATGATTCTTCTTATGTGCTATGCTCCATTATCGTCTTGTCTGGAGTCTTTTTAGGACATTCTCTATTGACAGTAAGAAAAACATCAAAATACATAATTTAAGGCCATATCCACATCTGACCCGAAATGTGAAACCATTTCAGTTCAAACTAGGGATGGGCATTCGATTAAATGGTCTCAATCGATCGTCGGGAGACTTAATGATCGATTTTCGATTAATCATTAATATTTTTATATTAAAATTCACAATTTAAAGGCTATATAAAAATGCCGTGACAATAGAAAAAAACACAGCGTGTTTCCTAATTGAGATCTTTATTACAAGATGAACAACTCTTGTGGCAGTTAAACGGGATCCGTTAAATGGTTATACTTGAAAATATGCGCTGCTGTACTCTTAAACCCCGCTGAGAGAGCAGCTAGCCGCCGGAGAGAGCAGCATCTAGCTGCTGAGAGCTAGCTGGATTTGACGGTTCTCGACCTGTTGTTGTCACTATATTGCAGACACTATATTGGTTTGAATTAAAGTAGAAATGTAATGTAATGGTGTCGGGAAAGTGAGCCCTGAGTACTCACTGAAGATAATAAAAAGACAGCCCAGTCTGTGATGGACTGGTCTGCAAAACATGCAAAGGTGTCTGAATGAAAGCTGCCTTCGAACAAATGGGGAAGTGGTATGAAGTGGCTGGCCTGGACCAATCATAATGTGTTGGCCATCAGACAATGCAACTGAAATGTTTTGTGTAAGAAAGAATTAAAGTGATGTTTTCAGTGCAAGGCGCTTTCTCAGATAACTGATAGATACAGATTCACCATCTTAAATGATCAAGGAAGATCACCCAATAACCTTGGTTGGGGGATGAGCCGCAGCAATACCATATGTAAAAATTGTATCTTTAACTTGTTTAAATCGTAGTGATAACACTCTGTGGCAGTCCTGGGCACTAGGTGGCTGTGGCTTAGGTCCTCCAACCAAAAGGTTGGTGGTTTGTTCCCCGACTTCCCCATCTGAATGCCGAACTGTCCTTGGGCAAGATACTGAAACCCTGTTGGACCCTATAGAAAAAAGTGCTACCCATTGATGCACTGTATGAATATGTGTGTGAATGGCAAACTGTAAAGAGCAAGACGAAAGAAGCACTATATAAATACTAGTGCTGTCAGTTAAACGTGTTATTAACGGCGTTAACACAAACCCATTTTACTACATCAATTTTTTTCTGCGAGATTACCGCAGAGATGCCAACTCTCACGCTTTTGGTTGGTGGTTGACTAAGTCACAATCATTTTTAAAACATCATCGTATCAGACCGTCATGAAGTACCAGGAATGGGCGAGTGTGTGTGTGTGTGTGTGTGTGTGTGTGTGTGTGTGTGTGTGTGCGCGCTCCCAGATAGCGCACCGGTCTGGGGGCTCCGCCCCCGCCCCCGCTCACTCGCTCTTAGAGACACAGTGAGATCAGAGCTCGTTCACGTGAAGCAGCCACTCAGTGACTGACTGCTTCTTAACTATGGAAACAGTGAAAACACTGAGTTTCTCTGGTCTCAGCTGCTCAGAGATCAGCGCCTCAGCTTCTTGATCAGAGCAGAAGCTGCAGTTAGTTTCTTTCGAACTTCAGTATCTGTGTTCGCCTCAAGTCTGACCTGCTCTCGCTTCTTGTTTTAATATTTCGCCAACTCAAATATATCGGAATTTTTTTTTTATTTATTTCAAAATAGGGTACTTCTTATTTCATACATTTTCCACAAATATAGGAGGACTCAAATAGCCCTACAAAGTTCTGTGTTAATTGGTTTAAAGTAGGCCGACACTTGCCTGTGTGTTTTGTTTGTTTGTTATTTTGTTGCTTGTCTGTTTGAGTAGCTGGCTGAAAGCAAAGAAGTAGTAGGCTTACCTTTTATTGGTAACCTAACTGTTACGGTTCATTGTTTCTGATTTAGAGGCCGGACTGCTATGTTCAAAGCAAACTTGAAAAAAATTAAATATTAAGCCATGGTTTTACTGCACTATAGGCTGAGTTCTTGTTTACCTGAAATGTGCACTTTATAATTTTATTTTGTATCGCCTTATTTAGCAATGTTGTTTTTCAATAAAATAAAACTTTTGAATGAAGCAAGCCAATCTACTTTTCCATGTTGATAAGAGCATTAAAACATGAAAAAAATAATGGAAAAAATTTATAAATGAAGGGACATTTAGAACAGATACAAATTTGCAATTGATTTTGAGTTCACTATGACATAAATGCGATTAATCACGATTTAATTTTGTAATCGTATGACAGCACATATAAAGATACACCATTTACATTTACCATTTTAGTAGGGAAAGCTGTTAACACTGAGCTTATTGTATGATGACATAAACTGACCTGTTGGCTGAGCAAGGCCACTCGGCTCAGGCTTGGGTCCACGGGAGTGAAGCGCACTGTGACAAGCTCATTCATCTTAATTGGTCGTCCTGACATGGGGCACAACACAGCCTTACTCTGATAGAAATTAGAGACATTGAGTAAGGAGATAAGATGAATAAAATTTCGCACAACATAACTTCAGTCAAACAGTAGAGGGCTCTTTTTCAGGAAAAGGCAGGTTTCCATCTTTTGATCCAGGGCAACCTGCCTTCAACCTTTAAAATAGCTTCAACATTAATCACACAGATAAACAAAACAAACAATGAGAATACAGCAACATCAACAGCAGCCTAACCCAAAACCTCTGACCACACAGAGTATGAAACAAGTCTAAAAAGTCCCAATAGAGGCTGCAAGGTGTTACACTTGCTGGATAATTATTTTTTCATATATGTAACATGATCCTAAGATAATCTTAAATAAAATGTTGAATTGTCATGAGGTTAATACAAAAGGGGAAAATGTCCGAAAGCAGCTAAACTCTCTGACAGACATCACCAACCTGATACAAACAAGACATCAGGGCAGTACGGTACATGTTATCAGTTAGGTTCCTGAAAGATGATAGACATGGAAGGAGAATCCACTCACTGGTTTCTTGAGCAGAGTGGGCTTGGCCTCTGGAGTCAGAGAGGGGATCCAGAAACTGGGAAGGCTCTGGGTTGAAGTTGAAGCTGAGGAGACAGTGGAGGATTCTACTGAACTGCTTTCTGTCCTGCCTTTTTCAATTCCTTTGTTCTGCCCTGAAGGAGAAAACAGTTAGTTTCTACTGCCTTTGATGGCATACTTTGATTTTATCTACCAGTCTGACATTGCCTAAATGTACCAATTACACAATTGTGAGTTGTATTACTGCTGTATGAATGGGGGAATGCGACTTGTTGGAGAGTGCTTTGAGTCGTTGACAAGACCCAAAAAACACTACATAAATGTACTCCATTTGCACAATATGGAAGCTTGCTTTGTGAAGTGCTCTTTACCGTCCTGTCACTCTCTCTCACTCAGACAAACGAATAGTCCAAGTTAAATAACAAGTCTTTGCCAAACCTGCACCACTGCCACACAGTCCACTTCCCAAGGCTTATATACTGTATGTCCACCTTACAGCGATGTGCCTCTCCTTTTTCCCTTCATACCATTCCAGGAAGAACAAAGAGATACTAATATAGCACAAAACACCTGTTTCAGTCTCTTATACAAGTTGTGGTCCTCAGCTTCAACCCCAGGAACCCTCAAGTCCTTCACTCTCAGCCTCATCAGCTCATTCCCAACCAAATCCAGCAATTGCTTCCTATAAGCCTCAATGTTCAGCCTTACCAATTTCAGGACCTGGCCCCTCACCTTTACGCCCAGTTATGTCACCTCATATGCCTTTTACTCACCTGCCTGCAATTCAGCCTCCTTTATCTTTATCTGTCTTTATGCACTTCTTTAACAATAAAATTAGAAATTAGAATTAGAAATGCTAAAACATCATCAAGCACAGAAATCTCAGGAGCAGCCGATAATGCTACAAATTATTTACAGAACTATTTTCTGATTACCCTTGATGAGCTGACATAAAAATCCCTTCTCAAAAAACCCACTGTGGAACCGGAGGTTTAAGCAAACTACAGACCAATATCCAAACTTCCCCTTCTGTCTAAAATCCTTGAGAAGGTTGTAGCCAATCAGTTGTGTGAATTTCTCCAGTAAGGTAATGTATATAAAGACCCTCATTCAGGGTTTAGAGCTCTTCACAGGACAGAGACAGCCATTGCAAAAGTCACTAATGACCTTCTAATAGCTTCAGATAAAGGGTTTGTATCTGTCCTCTTCCTGGTAGATCTTAGTGCGGCATTTGACACTACTGATCATCACATTTTATTACAGAACATAGAACGTCTTCAAAATGCAGAGACCCGTACTGTTGTTTGCAGGAAGAATGGGACAAATGACACCTGAAACACTTCATCACTTGGTGTCTTGAGTCCCTAAATGTTGTGAAGGATTACAAAGCGGTAAATGCTTTACCGTCCCAACTTTTTTTTTTAAATATGTTGCAGGAATAGTGTTTATTTTTGAAAAAACTAAAAATTCCTGTTGTCAAATATCAAATAATGTGCTTTTTATTGTTATACAGGTCAAATAGATAACATAAGATAATTTATAAATCACTGTAAATGTAACCTACAGTCCCAACTATTTCTGATTTGTCGTATATTCCTTCAATATATACGATTCTCTCTCACTGAGTTCCTACAGGTTTTAACAAGTTAAATTTAAGACTTTTTAGAAGAACTTTTTAAGACCACTTTGAATATAATTTAAGACCTATTTCACGGCCATACTGGCAAAAAAGTAAGAAGGAAAATTACTATGAAAGAAGAAATAAGTACCAGAATTACTTGCAAAGTAAATGTATTCCTGTTCAACATAACAATGACTGAACATAACAGTACACAGAACTGTGTGTGCGGTTCTGTAAACCTGGTTGAGAAGGAATACAGGCAACAGCTAGCTGGCCCTGCAATGAGGCAAAGACTGTATCCCTGGACTTACAGAAGTTTGAAGTCCTAACAGGTCCAAAGTAGTTACAAATATAATCAGAAATAACTGAGCCTTATAGTCAATAAGGATTTTTTTGTTTATCAAACAGTTACCCAGTATGAGTTCAATAAACAATTCTTTCAGCATAGAGAAAAAAGGATGTTCCAAATGGCCAGCGAAGAAAATTAAACATCCCAACCCAACACTACCTAAACCTGCTGCCTAGGCCACAATCTCCTCTCATCTCTTATGTTTCTCTGACTAGCCATGTGTTAACCCCCGATGTTCCTGGTTTTACTGCTAAAGGTGCAGTGGCCTTCAAAAACATTCCCCTCCACTGGACTGATTACCGTACTGCTTACTCTGCAGCACAGACATTTCCTAAAACCACAATTACTGGAGAGCAAGTTATCGCGAAGTCGCTACCTAATCCATTTCATTTTTAAAACCTAGCTTAATCATAAGACTTTAAGACTTTTTAAGGCCTAAAATTCCGATTATTAAATTTAAGACTTTTTAAGACCCCGCAGTACTTTTGAAAGCTTTTCCACAGACTCAGGTTGTGTTCAGTGACAGGGATTAGCCTGTTAGCTCAGGTGCAGCCGAGAAGGCAACAGGCTAGGAGCTGGAGTGACAAGCTAACGCTCATGTCAGCTGTCCATTGAGTGATAATTATGCACAATTTTAAACCTCAATAAACAGGCCCATTCAAATGGCGGCCCGCAGGCCGAATGTGGCCCAGAAGCAGCCTCCTGGGACCTCAGCTTGAAAAAACAGATTAGTTATATACTTTTTAATAAAAAAAAACATTTTGCAAGTATTACAAAGCAACTCTCAACCCAAAATGCTGCGCGTTGTGTCTCTGCAGAAATCGCGGGAGTATTCTATAATCTATCATGTCTAACAACCAATAACCAAAAAGTTGAAAATAAATCCTTGGGTTTACTACCCCTGCCTGGATTTGGTGTTAAAATATTTTTTTATTTTAACACCAAATCCAAACGCTAAACCCATTTGTCTAATTTGCAGTGAGTGCTTTGCGTATTTTAAGTTTGCAATGTGCGGAGTCTTCCGCACAAATCTTCCCGAAGGATCTCAGGAAAGGGCTTCAAAAGTGCATAGTTTGATTGCATACAGACGAGTGTGACCCCCGCTATCAAACTGCGTCAGACACGTCAAACAGCACAGGCCGAATGCTGCATTTCTCGAACCTTTGCCAATGCATCTCATCACGCACAAATCACAGAATGACTGATTTCATTAGGAGGTTGTAAGAGAACTTTGCTGGTTGGTTGGAGGAACGTACTCTACCCAGAGGTAATGGGTTTTGCCAGAGACCCGTTCAATGTTGCAACAGATGGGGACTTATCTTACAGAGAAAAGTAAGGGCTCCCTTCCATCGGCAAGGGGAAATTCATATTTGAACTTGTTGATTTGCAGTCATCCGTTACTACCACAGGAGTTTCGCACTAATGGGCCTGAGAAATTTTGGGCTGAGTTCAACGGTCAGTTCCCTAATGTCAAGACGGTAGCACTCACAGTGTATGTTTGGATCAACATACACATGTGAATCAAGCCATTCCCATTTTGTACTGTCACAAACTGGAATTCAAATAGACTTAAATAGACTTTTTCCCATTTGATCAACACAACATGCATAGTACTTTGAAGGTGCAAAATGTATTTGTAACACAAACAATAATGAAAACAAAAAAGTAGACATCTGGTGGATGCATAAGTATTCACCCCCCTGAGTGAATACGTGGTAGAACCCCCTTTCGCTGCAATAACAGCTGCAAGTATTTTGGGGTAGGTCTCTACCAGCTTTGCACATCTAGAGATGGCAATGTTTGTCCATTCTTCTTGGCAAAAAAGGTGAAGCACAATTAGATTGGATGGAGACCATCTGTGAACAGCAATTTTCAAGTCTTGCCATAGATTCTCAATTGCATTTAGGTCTGGGTTTGACAGGGCCATTTTAAGACATTAACATGCTTTGACCTAAACCATGCCATTGTAGCTCTTGCTGTATGTTTAGGGTCATTGTACTGCTGGAAGATGAACCTCCACCCCAGTCTCAAGTTTTTTGCAGACTGCATCAGATTTTCTTTAAGTATTGCCCTGTATTTGGCTCAATCCATCTTTCCTTCAATTTTGACCAGTGTCCCTGTACATGCTGAAGAGAAACATCCCCACAGCATGATGCTAACACCACCATGTTTCACTGTTTGGATGGTGTGCTCACGGTGATGGGCAGTGTTGGGTTTCTGCCACACATAGCGTTTTGCATTGAGGCAAAAAAGTTCAATTTTGGTCTCATCTGAACAGAGTACCTTCTTCCAGATGTTTGCTGTGTCTCCCACGTGGCGTCTGGCAAACTGCAAATGGGATTTCTTATGGTTCACTTTCAACAACGGCTTCCTTCTTGCCACTCTTCCATAAAGGCCAGTACACGACTAATAGTTGTCCTGTGGACAGATTCTCCCCACTCAGCTGTGGATCTTTGCAGCTCCTCCAGAGCTACCGTGGGCCTCTTGGTTGCTCTTCTGGTTAATTTTCTCCTTGTCCGGCTTGTCAGTCTGGGTGGACGACCTAGTCTTGGTAGGTTTACGGTTGTGCCATATTCTTTTAATTTCAAGATGATGGATTTTATGGTGCTCCTTGAGATGTTCAAAGCTTGGGATATTTATTTATAACCTAACCCTGCGTCATACTTCTCCAGAACTGTATCCCTGACCTGTTTGGCGAGCTCCTTGGTCTTCATGATGCTGTTTGTTCAGTAATGATCTCTAACAAACTCTGAGGCCTTCACAGAACAGGTGTATTTATAGTGAGATTAAATTGCAGACATGTGGACCCTATTTACTAACTAATGCCTTGCAAATATGACTTGTGAAGGCAATTGGTCACACCAGATCCTTCTAGGGGTTTCACAGTAAAGGGGGTGAATACATATGCACTCAGCACTTTTCAGATTTTTTTTTTTAAATAATTATGAAATCTATGAAATATTTCCCCTTACTTCCAAATGATGACTATTTTGTGCTGGTCCATTACATACAATTCCAATTAAACAAATTGTAATCTGTGGTTAAGCCATGACAAAATGTAGAAAAGTCCAAGGGGGGTGAATACTTATGCAAGGCACTGTATCAAATAGTGCTTGACCCTAAACACCTTTAACACAGCTCCTGATTAACGATTATGTTAAACCTTCCAGCAACTAAGGGGGTATTTGGTGAAATACGTCATGCCTGCTGGATCATCAGAGTCAGGCAAGCCATTAGAAAAGTTAATAAGGAGCTCCAAAGTGCCCATCCGCCCAGGCCATAAGTGGAAGGCTCACGCTGAGGTAAACCGTGCCATCACCAATCTTGTCAACCAAAACCTGTCACTTTTCAAATACTTACGGACCTTACTGAGATTGTTACGCACTGAAGTCGCTATAGCCCAAGGAATAGCAAACTGGATCTTAGAAGGTTCATAAGGGGAGCCAGCTGTGAACCAGCACCAGCCCAGTGAAAAGGGGTTTCTACACAGACGCTCCCAACCCCCCCATGGGATTTTTTTAGGTGTTTTTTTCCATACTCATGGTTAAAGGCAGAGGATATTGAACCTTAATAATCCCTGTAAGACAAATAGAAATTTGTGAATATGGTTTACAACAAAAAAAAATGTGAAACACTTTGTACCAGATATAAATGGGTTGATGGGTTTGGAAACGATGCTGTTCTCCCTGGTTTTAAACTTCTCCACTCTCTCCCTTTCCTCCGACTTGGACTCAAGCTGGCTGCTACTCTTCTGTGCCCTTTTCTGCTTGTCATACAGCTATGGAGAGGAGAAAAAGAAAACTGATTGGATAAGACTTGGCTTTCATTATTTTTAAATGTAAAATAAGGTAAACTAAGAGAAAGAATATAAAATATATATTGTTAATAAACACACGTATGTATATGTATGTATAAATATATACATGTTTGAGAAAAATTAACAACATAAGCTTCAACTCTCCAGGTCTCACTGTTGCAGTTAGCGGACAGACTCGGTCTTACATCAAACTGGATACACCAGTGTGTATACATAGTTAGAAGTTCTGGTTTTACCTTCATTTTTTTGGCAGTATCCGTCTTCTGGTGTAGAATGTATTCAAGAATGGCCTGTTTGTCATACAAGAATCCATCTGGACTACGGACAGTAAAAGAAAGATAACTGCTTATGTATGCCATCACACAATACATTTTTCAATATGTAGTATATAGTGTGAGCGCTTGAGAGAGAAACATACGTCACCACAGGATCCTGACAGGTTTGAAGGGACAGGCAGCAGCAGTCAAAGTCTTTGATAGCATCTTTGCCCAATCGAATGCTCTGAGTGCCATAACCAGATGCAGCTGAACAAAAAGAAGGAAAGCCACATACAACATGCTTAAATTGTGTACTAAAGGATTATGCAGGAAAGGCTCCCGTCGGCGGCGGGGGAGGGGGGGGAAATGGTTCTGCCTTAAGGCCGGCGCATGGTTCTGCAACTTGGGCTGCGGCTTTCTACGCAGTTGTGTCGACGGACTCGTTTTCATTCATGATTCTCCAGGGGTTGCGCGTGTTGGTCCATATTCGTTCTTCTAAATCGTCCTTGGTTTCTGCCGGTATTATGGGACATGAAACCAGAAATGTGACTCCGACAAGGATGTAGTTAGCAGAACAATTCCACTGATGAAAACGCAGAAGCATGCGCCGCCCTTAAGAGGTCTATCAGTAATGAAATAGGTCACTTTTTCCACTAATAGAACATGTGCTCCTTACTGACATTCTAAGGAGTACCAGCACATAATTGATGTGCACCACTCAAGGCCAATGTATGCTTCTCCGAGTCCGTTAAGGACGGACGGACACTTTTTCATTTATAGTTCTCCGGTGCTGAAAACAATTCGTGCCAGAGTTTTTTTTATTACAGAATTAATATGATAATTAATTTATCAAAACATATTAAAAAAGCGTGTAATTTATATTTATTTAATCATCTTTTCTTAAATATAAACGAATATGTCAATAAAAAAGTGTGCACAGCATTATTCTACAAATAACGTGGCGGGGCACAGCGGGAATGATAGAGACACAGAGGAGCAGTAAATTACTTATCGCTATAATCTGGAAAAAAATATATTTTCGCAGCCCAAAAATGTAAGAAAAGACCCACATTAAAACTGTAAGTGTACTTAGGGGAGCCGTGCATGGCTCCCTGGCGTCTGGTTCGGACTTGGTAGGGCTGTGAACACATTGTGCGCCTTCTCCCGGCTGTCTCCATAGCCAGGGACTGTTTGTTTATTTATAGCAAGACATATCGTCATCACGAAATTAAGCAACGTTATTTATTTTGCATGTTTTCCTAATATCGCACACCCCTAGATGACACTAATGATGGTGATGAGGGAGATATTGGATGGCCTACATGTTGGTCCATATAAGACTCCAAGAACTTGTTTTAATGACCAATGAGTTTCTCTGATCTCTAAGCAAAGCCCACTCCAGGCTCTACAGACAAACATATCCCTTTTGCTTCACTTTAACAGATCTATTTGGTTTAAAAGTGAGAGGGCAGAAGTGTTTTCAGGAAAAACAGCATTCGTGACTCATAGCATCAACTTCAGTCTTAATTTATGACTTGTGTTTGTGCTGGAAGAATACCCAAAGGATTTCTGAGAAAATATTCCACACATGTGCAGCTCTCATTACAGCAGTAACTAAAACTGTGAGAGTAGCAGTTTCTTGATTTGTGATTCAAAGCAATGGATTTGTGCACCTGTGATGAAGAAGTTTGCAATGTCTAAAGCATTTTTCTTTGTGACTACAAATTGTGAGAAACACATGTGTGAAGGGGAATTCCATTGTTACTTGTACTGAGCAGTTGTTTTGCATAAAGAAATACCTTCATATCTTCCCACTAATATAGCTCAGACTTTAGATATCTGCAGCATTACTGCTAAATGCTTTCAGAATTCGCAATGAATTTCTTCAGGTTGACTGTACCTCTGAGATTATATTGCTCAAGCTGTGCCCGCTTTTTGTATTCCTGTGTGTAAAGTGTGTCACTGCGTTTGAAAAAAGCCTGACCCAACACCATGGGACTAAATTGGGAAAACTCATCTAGCTCCCTGTGGTACTCACCGGTGTCCTTCTTTTTCTCGTGGTACGTGTAAACAGCTCCTGCCGTGCAATTCTTTCCATGGCGGGTCATTGCACCTTCGATTTTTCTGGACGATCTGAGGAAAACATGGCAGCCTTTTAATGTTGCCTTGAGTAAATCATTCTAAGGAGCTTAATTAGCTTCTAAACCAAGCATCCTGATGAATTCAGATAACGAGAACAGACAATGTCAGAAAAGAGCTAATGTACTATCTGCACTGCCAATTACACGGCTAAACGTTACCTGTAGTGATGTATCCTTCCGTGTCGAGGCCTCGAAGTGTGTTTCCAGTAATCCAGGAAGAGTTTTGTGACGCGCGTATCGAGGCTCGTGTTGATGACGTATGTGGTGACGTTCAGAGCTGCGAGGCGGCCGTACCATAGATATATATATAAAGGATAGATGTCTCGTCCAACGGAGTCGAACCATAGATATATATAAAGTCTAGATGTCTCGGCCCATAAATAAATATAAAGTCTAAATAAATAATAATATTAATAAATAATAATAATAATAATAATAAAGCCTTTATATATATACATCTATGTCTCGGCCAACGGAGTCGAACGTCCGCACATGGCGGCCATCTTGCCACAGGCAGCTCGCCCACCCAAAAATAACCTTAACTAACCCTCTGAACTTGAACTAGTTCATTTTAAGTGTGATCTGGCTCAACGCTGCAAACATCTACTGGACACCAGTCAGCATTGAAAGGCAGAAGTAGTAGGACTGGATCATTACACTCCTGTGACCAATCCTGCATGAGGATGCGGTTAGGCCCGCCTTTCTCATTAGCATAAGGACACTGAAATGGAAAAATAAATTAGGGAACAAATAAATAAATGTGCAAATATATAAGACATTTATTTAGACATGTCTGTTGTTATGAACGTATTTATTTATTTCTGTATTAATTAATTAATTTCCTTTTTTATTTATTTATTTATTTCTGTATTTATTTATACATTTATTTATTTATTTGTACTTAAGTCATGTTTGGTCCTCCATAACTTAATGGCACAATAGTGCAAATGAAGCACCATGAAGCCTCGGCCAATGAATGAACCAATTGGATTGAAAGCTTCAATGCTTCATGAACCTTCTTCCTCTTCTTCTTCTTCGTTGGTGGAGGTGTAGTTGTGAAGAGAGGAGGTGAAGGAAAGCGCGTTCAAACTTTTTCAGGTTTATATATGTTTATTGTATGCTCATTGTTTTGTAGTGTTTGTGTACGTGTAGTGTAGTTTTCTGTGTGTTGTGCGTGTCCCGTGGCGGGGATGGCGTCCGCAGGGACGCCGCCGATGTCCCTGAGACATGGCGTCAGGCTGGTGCCTCAGCTCAGCTCCACAGTGGAGCAGGTGCTGTTGGCCGTGGGGGAGCAGGTCAGAGGTGGGACCAAGTCATTTTTTTGCAAGTCCCAAGTAAGTCTCAAGTCTTTGCCCTCAAGTCCCGAGTCAAGTCCCAAGTCAAGACAGGCAAGTCCCGAGTCAAGTCCAAAGTCAAGACTGACAAGTCTCAAGTCATGTCCAAGTCCTGCAGTTTGAGTTTCGAGTCGTTTCGAGTCCTTTTGATCACTGAGTAATAATATATTTACACAGATCATGTATGCTTTTAAAATCTGTATTTATTTATTTATTAAAACAAGTGCAATTGAAATTACAGAAAAAAATTGTGCCAACATTGCACTTCCCTATTGCACTATTAACCAGTCATTTTTAACATTTAACTCATATTTTGCAAGAATAGTCTACATTTTAAACCACTCCTACAGAATGAACACATTTGAAAAAACAAGTGCAACTGTTATTATTTGTACAAAAGTGCTAACATTGTATTTTGCATTTTAACTAGTTCCACAGCAGTTTCTGTCCTGTCCTGTGTTTATCTCATCTCATTTATCTCACCTCATATTGTCTGTGTGTGTGTGTACATGTGAGAAACATAACAAATACATGAACATGAACATTTCTGTCCTGTCCTGTGTTTATCTCATCTCATTTATCTTACCTCATATTGTCTGTGTGTGTGTGTACATGTGAGAAACATAACAAATACTTGAACATAACAATGAACAGGGTTGTGCTTTTTATATGTCAGGGCCCTATGCTGAATTGCATTTGCAAAAGACCAAATTGGCCAAAAGTCCGTCAGTCATTTGTGCACGATGTGGACGTAGTATGATTCCACCCAGTGCCGCTGCGAGCCATTTTGGTGCCCTAAGCATAACTCCTCTATGATTACATTAAATAATCATCAATAAGTACAAACAAGAATAGTCAATCTTCTTTAACTTTTTTGAGCAATTTAATATATCTCTTGTTCTGCCTTTTTTGTGATATACATGGCTAAAAGGAACCTAATATTTCTATACTGAAATAATATCGGCATTATAATTGTAAGCTAATTTATTTAATGACGTTATTGTTGAGGGTTGATTTGTATTTCCGGTTTTAAGTGGGTTGTTGGTAGTGACTCTTATTTTGAAAGGGGGTTTTAAAGGAAGTGGGTGCTGTGATGAGTGAAGTTGTAAAATTAACGGAGAATAAACGGGTGTGCTGTCCCGAGCGCATGACCTGCTCTCGTGTCCTTTGTCGGCTGAAGCCGGACTTATGATACAACCAAACGCTCGGCTACATAATTATAATAACTATGCTAATTTTTCAGTTGCTTTTTTTTGGTGCCCCCTCAGGACTTGGTGCCCAACACGATGACAGATACAGAGCGCTCCTTAATAACATACTTTTTAATCTTTGTGTTTTGGGGAAAGGAGCAAGTCTTATCAAGTCAAACGGCTCAAGTCCAAGTGTCCACGAGTCATTGATTTTGAAGTCAAAGTCGAGTTGCAAGTCTCTTTACATTTTGTCAAGTCGAGTCTAAAGTCATCAAATTCATGACTCGAGTCTGACTCGAGTCCAAGTCATGTGACTCGAGTCCACACCTCTGGAGCAGGTGGGTCACAGGAACATCACCTACGCTTCCCGGATGAACAAGGCGCTTGTGATCTTTTTTAAGGATCCAGACTCGGTCACTAAGCTCATTGAAAGCGGGGTTACAGTAGAGGAGGAGTTCATTCAGGTGTCCCCGTTAGCGGTAGCTTCCACCCGGATCACCTTGTCAGGTGTCCCACCGTTCATCCCCAATGAGGCGCTGGAGCGAGAGCTGCGGCGCTTCTGGAAGTTCGCGAGTGTTTTCCGCGCGGTGGGTCTGGGCTGCAAAGACCTGAAGCTGAAGCACGTCCAGTCTCTGCGGAGGCAAGCTTTCATGTTTCTAGATAATGAGTCTCACACACTAGACGTGTCTTTCCGGGTTCGATATGAAGAACAGTTCTATATAGTGTACGCGAGCTGCGCCGGCTCCAGCTGCTGAAGGTCCATCTGTTGTGAGGGGCGCAGAGGTTCCCTCTGCTGCGCCTGTTTCTGAGTCCTTGGCGAGGCAATAGAAGATAAGTGAGGAACAGGTCGTAATAGGAAAGGTGTTGGTTGCCAACCCGGAGCAGGGGATGCAGTGTGGTCCTGCTCAGCAGGCTGAACTGATACAGGCTGAAGTAGACAGCAGTCAGGTTAACGAGATGGACGTGGAGGAGGACTATGAATCGGACAATGTGTCTCTAGCTGACAGCGTCTCAATTAGCACAGATTTATATTCATTAAAGGAGGTCAATGAGTTTTTAGATGAATCCTTTGGCAAAGCAGTGGAGGTGGCAGAGTACTTCCCAGACATTAAGAAGTTCATCCAGACAGTCAGTACCCTCCAGAAAGAGGTAGGGACGGATGTCCTGGATGAGAAACGCAGATATAGGCTCAGGAAGCATGTGACTGCAGCACGAAAAGGTCTTCCATGTAAGATACGGTCCAAGAGAAGGAAAAATTGTAAATAAAATTGACCATGACCATTCATCACTGGGTATTTTTATTCTGCTTTTTTTACCTGTTTGTCCTTTTACGCTCTATTTTTTATCCTCTCATGGCATTAAAGGTAGCCTCATTAAACATAAAAGGGGGTAGAAGTGCTAATAAAAGGTTTTTAGTATCAGAACTTTTTAAAGTAAAAATCTGGATGTCCTCTTTTTACAGGAGACTCACAGTGATTCACTGAATGAAACAGACTGGGGAGTATGGTGGGGGGGTCAGCACGTACTCAGCCATGGCTCTAACCTGAGCGCTGGAGTCGCTGTTATATTTTCTCCCTCAATAAACCTGACTTTTCTATCCAGCACGGAGATCGTGGCAGGCAGGGCTCTGAGTATAAGAGTGGAAATACACGGTGTTATTTTTAATCTAATCAACGTGTATGCAACAAACCACGGTCCTGAACGTGTTACTCTTTTTACATTATTAAAAAACAAGTTGGACAGTGTGGGTCAAGGGGAGTGTATAATAATTGGGGGGATTGGAACTGCTGCACAGACGTCACTTTAGACCGGACAGGACAGGAGCTCCATCCTCAGTCCTCCTTGTTTCTGGCCCAGACAGTCATGGAGGTGGATCTAGTGGATGTGTGGAGGAGGAAACATCCTTCCACCAGGCAGTATACCTGGATAAAAATAACAGATGGCAGGGTCAGTGGGGCCCGGCTGGACAGATTTTACATATCTGCTCCTTTTATCACGCGTGTGACCAACTGTCAAATCCACCCGGTTGGTTTCACAGACCATCATTTGGTTTTAGTAGAGCTACTTTTATCTCCTGCTAGAAAGCCTGGATCCTTCTGGCATTTTAATGTTAAGCTTTTAAATGATTTAAATTTCTGTGAGAATTTTAAACTGTTCTGGGCCAACTGGTGTTCCAGGAAAGACTCGTTTCCCTCCCTTGGTCAGTGGTGGGAGGTTGGCAAGGGTCAGATTAAGGTCTTCTGCCAGCAGTACACTGCATACTCGACGAGGAACATTAAAAGAGCGATGGAGCAGTTGGAGGAAGACATTAAGGAGCTGGAGAGCGTACCTACCAACACAGAGAAATTAAAAGGTAAAAGACAGCAACTGAACTCCTTTCTCCAGGAGAAGGCCAAAGGAGCTCTGGTCCTAGCTCGGTTCCAGGAATTAAAAGATATAGATGCACCTACCACGTTCTTTTTTAACCTGGAGAGATCCGTGGCCCAGGGGAAGCAGATGGTGGGTCTCCGGCTGCCAGATGGGAATGTTACATCTGAACCAGCAGAGATGAGGAGACACGCGGTGGACTTTTATACCGACCTGTTTTGGGGCAGAGGAGTGTGACGGGGAAGCTGTGGCCGAGCTGCTGCAGGACCTCCCACAGCTGAGTCCAGGTGAGCGAGACACCCTGAGCGCCGACATCATGCTGGAGGAGCTGACCACTGCTATATCTCAGATGGCTGCAGGCAAGTCACCAGGGTTGGATGTATTACCAGCAGATTTTTTAAAACATTTCTGGAATAGTATGGGACAGGATCTGCTGGATGTCTTGAAGGAGGCATTTGCTAAAGGGCTTCTTCCGGCCTCCTGCAGACGGGCAGTAATATCACTGCTACCGAAGAAAGGAGATCTGACCCTACTGAAGAACTGGAGACCCGTCTCTCTTTTATGCAGTGACTATAAGGTTTTATCTTAGGTTTTAGCAAATAGACTCAAGGTTTTTATGGAAGTATTTATTAGTGCTGACCAATCTTATTGTGTACCAGGAAGGTCAATCCAGGACAATTTGTTTTTAATGAGACATTTTTGATTTATGTACAACATATAATATTAATATTGGCATTATTTCCATCGACCAAGAAAAAGCATTTGATCGTGTCGATCGGTCATTCTTGTTTGCCACACTGCAGGCTTTTGGTGTCGGGGAGCACTTTCTGTCCTGGGTGAAGTTATTATATAATGATACATGTTGTGTGGTGAAGGTGGGGGGAGGGCTGAGCAGACAGGTACCAGTCCAAAGAGGGATCAGGCAGGGATGTCCAATATCAGGCCAGCTCTACAGCGTGGCCATCGAACCTCTCCTGTGTCGCCTCAGAACTCGGCTGAAAGGCCTGCGTCTGCCAGAGCTGCCTCAAAGTCCCCCTATAATAATATCAGCTTATGCTGATGACGTAAACATTCTTGTCCGGGATCAGGGGGACATACAGGAATTAGAGGGCAGTCTGGCATTATGTGAGAAGGCTACGACAGCCAAGGTGAACTGGGAAAAGAGCGAGGCATGTGTGATTGGTCAGTGGGACGCAGGGAGAATACCCCGTCTCCCTGGGAACCTGACATGGGGAGTAAAAGGGTTAAAAGTCCTCGGTTTGTTTTTAGGCAGTGAAGAGATAGAGAGGCAGAACTGGGAGGGAGTGCTGGGGAAGGTGCAGCTCAAGTTGTCTAAATGGAAATGGTTGCTACCCCAGCTGTCCTACAGGGGAAGAACTCTGATCGTCAATAACCTGGTTGCAGCGTCCCTGTGGCACAGACTCCAGGTGCTGACTCCTCCAACGGGACTCCTGCAACAACGACAGAGGCTGCTGGTGGACTTCTTCTGGTCGGGTAATCACTGGGTGCGGGCGTCCGTGCTGTACCTCCCTGTGGCAGAGGGGGGCCATGATAGACATCATCTCCAGGACGGCTGCTTTCAGACTGCAGGCCGCCCAGAGGCTGCTGTACGGATCCACACAGTGCTGGTCGGCTGTGGCTCGCCTGCTGCTCTGGAGAGCCGGGGGCCTCAGGTACGACAAACAGCTGTTCCTGTTAAACTCTCCACTACACAGACTGACTGGGCTCAGTAATTTTTATACATCTGTGATAGATGCCTGGAGGACTCTCACCATCACAAGGCCTCCTGACCCAACGCCTGGGATGTGGCTCTTTGAGGAGCCACTGTTCAACAATGGTTTTCTGGTCCTAACATCCACATCCTCATCAACGACAATACAAAACAAGTTCAGGGAGGCAGGAAGAGGGAAGCTGGGCCACCTGACACGGACATCACTGGAGAGGCTGGCGGCGGTGACAGGTATAAGATCTACCAGGATGCTGAGGAGCCTCGTGGACGAGGTGTGGCAGTCACTGCCCCAGCCTCTTCGGACCTTCGCCCAGAGCCAAAGCCAGGCTGACCAGTGGACAAAAACAGAAGAATACCAGTTTCCTGTCCTGAATGTGAGTCCTGCAGTGGGGGAGTGGAGAGAAGAGAGCGGCCGACTGCTAACCATCAGGACTCCAGCACTGGGCCCTTTCAACACCTCTGCAGGGAAACAGCTCTACTGCAGCTGTGTGAAGGTCCTGAACTGTCGCTCTCTTGAAGGAGTCAGGGAGTCGAAATGGACGGAGGTTTTTGGCTCAGATTATTCCCCTAGTGGCAGCTGGCGGGTCCTGTATAAACCTCCTGTGGAGAAACGGATGGCAGACATCCTGTGGAGAATTATACACGGAGCTCTAGCTACAAACAGATACAGAGCTCACCTGGACCCAAGCACTGAGGGGGGGTGTCCTTTCTGCTCGCTGCCAGAGACCCTGGAGCACTTAGTAGTGTTGTGTCCCAGGTTAGCTGACACTTTTACTTGGCCCCAAACACCTTAGAGATGCATTATCTAATGATATAGCTGCGCTAGACGACATTGCCCTTGCTTCCAATGAAACAGTCAGGAACTTGGGAGTGATCTTCGATCCTGATTTATCCTTTAATAGTCACTTAAAACAAATTTCTAGGACCGCTTTTTTCCACTTGCGTAATATTTCAAAAATTAGACATGTCCTTTCACAAAAAGATGTAGAAAAACTAGTCCACGCCTTTGTTACATCGAGACTGGACTATTGTAATTCATTATTATCAGGCTCCAGCAGGAAGTCGTTAAAGACTCTACAGCTTGTCCAAAATGCTGCAGCACGTGTCCTGACGAGAACAAAGAGAAGAGAGCACATTTCTCCAATATTAGCATCGCTACACTGGCTTCCAGTTAAATCTAAAATAGAATTTAAAATTCTCCTCCTCACCTTCAAGGCCCTTAATAATATAGCGCCTTTATACCTTAAAGAGCTGTTAATACCTTATAAACCCACTAGAGCACTCCGCTCCCAGAATTCAAGCCTACTTGTCGTCCCTAAATTCTCTAAAAGTAGAGTAGGAGCCAGAGCTTTTAGCCATCAAGCCCCTCGGCTGTGGAATAATCTACCACTTTCAGTTCGGGAGGCAGTCACCATCTGTTCGTTTAAAAGTAGGCTCAAAACCTTCCTTTTTGATAAAGCTTATAGTTAGAGCTAATTAGTGCGCCAGAACGTTACTTGTTCTATTTTATGACACATGACACACGGAGCTTCTCTTTCCAGCTTCTCCTTCCTCTTCTCCATCCCTATCCCCCTTCCCCGGAATCCCTTTGCTTTATCACCCGCAGATCCAGGGCCTCTGTGGCCGCACCATGGATTACGGTTTGTGGATCGCGCACCGGGGGTCGCGGTGTTGGATCCAGTGTGGCAGATTCTGAGTCATGTGGGCTGATCGTGGTGCTGGTGGCGGACCCTGTGTCGCGTTGGCATTGGGCACGGGCGGTGGACCAGGACCGCAGTGGTGGCTTGTGATGGGTCCTCCTGGTGGGCGGCGGTGGACGGTGACTGAGGACTGAAGTGGCGTCTGGTCTGGATGGTGGATCGTGGTCTAGATGGTTGCTGAGCATGGACTGTGCTTCATCAATGCTGCTAGAGACTTTGATTATTGATGATGTTCTCCTGCACGTGGCATCTATTGCACTTCTGTCCGTCCTGGGAGAGGGATCCCTCACATGTGGCTCTCTCTGAGGTTTCTACATATTTTTACCCTGTTAAAAGGGTTTTTTGTAGTTTTTCCTTACTCTTGCTGAGGGTTAAGGACAGAGGATGTCACACCCTGTTAAAGCCCTATGAGATGAATTGTAATTTGTGAATATGGGCTATACAAATAAAATTTGATTGATTGATTGATTGACTTTTAAACAGCTACAGGAGTGGGTGGGGGGTTTAGGAGAGGCCTTCTCGCTACCACTCTTTGTTTTTGGACCCAAGTACTTGGCAAGAAAAAAGAACTCTATGGTTTTAATGAATTTTATTTTTGCTAATGCCAAAATAGCAATCTGGATTAGTCGAAAAAACAAAATGGCGGGGGGAGGCTGGACAGATCCACTGCTCTGCCTGAGGGGTTTGGTGGCAGCTTGGCTCAGAATTGAACATGCGTATTTTACACTGACGGACAATCTGGAGGGTTTCAGGGCTGTATGGGGGGTGGGACAGGTCCTGTGCTAACTGGGGGACAACCGGTCTCTGGTTTTAAAATTTTAACAGAACATCTGGTCATTTTATCGTTGGTGTATGATGTATGTGTGCCTGGAATGTTTTTAACATTTTCTGTTACACATAATTTTGAATAATTAAGGATTTCTTTTGACAATGTGACTTAAATAAAGTTATTCAAAAGTCAAAAGTCTTCTTCTTCTTCTTCTTCTTCAATGGTAAAGGCGCATTACCGCCTCATACTATGCTGGAGTGTGGGTCAGAGTATTTGGTCTGCGGAAATATATAATTAAAAAAATCTAACAAACAAACAAAGTAAACCAATTTCTTTTTTTTAAACTCAAACTATACTTTATATTTTCTTATATTTTATATTTATAAGTTAAATTCTTCCACCCCAAATTTAATCTGCTCCTTTTGTAGTTTTTCTCTTTGTGTGCTATATTTCTAGTAGTGACAGATGACATGTTCCACAGTTTCTTCCCTTAGACCACATTCACATTGTCCTGATGGATGTTTCCCTATTAAGTGCATTTTTCTATATACTCCTGTGTGTCCTATTCTTAGCTTTGATATAACTGTTGGCTTCGGCCTTACTGAATGTTATTTCCATAATTATTTCTTGTTTTAATGATTGTTTGGCGAGGCAGTCTTCCATTTTCCTCAATGCCCCTGTGAGCATGGATCCACATGAATCTGACTTTAGTTTGTGAGTGCTTTAGTTTATATAGTGTTTCATATGTTCACTATTAATGCTGATACTGAACATACTATAACCTTTTTTATTCTACATCATTCCTTATTTTTGGCTCCTTTTACCTGTGTATATTGGGACCAGAGTATTTATCCCCACTCTGGCCCATTCACAGCACAGCTGTCTTTGCCTGCCCGCAGCCATTTTCGCTTCGTACCTTCCAGATTGATCCCTCGCCTCCGATTAACAGATATCACCCGCAGTTTCCAGATTCATCAGTCACGTCTTTTCTCACTCTCACTTTTTAAATTTAAACCATATGTCAACTCTGTTTTGTAAACAATTTTCTTTCTGTATCGTAAGTTGCTTCCGCATTCATTCCGACTCTCCGCTCCCACTACAGATTCTACAGCTGTAGTCGGAAATTCATGTGTGTGTGAAATCACTAACCCATTCATGAACCCACACTTCACTATAGGGACTTCTATGTAGAATAGTCATCTCATCATCACGGCTGTGGCTGAGGGGTAGAGTGGTCGTCCTCCAACCTGAAGGTCGGCAGTTCGATCCCTGTATTGTACTGTACTGTAAAGCACTTTGAGTGGTCATCAAGACTAGAAAAGCGCTCTATAAATACAAAACCATTTACAATTGGCAAAATACATATTTCCTTCAGACACAATTCACACAGTGGGTAGGCCACAACCTTATCAAGGATTTTAGATAGGAAGGGGAGGTTGGATATCGGTCTATAGTTGGCTTAAACCTCCAGGTCCAGGGCGGGGTTTTTGAGAAGGGGTTTGATAATAGCTAGCTTAAAGGACTGCGGTATATGTCCTGATGATAATGATAGACTGTTTTGTGCAATAATGCTTAAAGAGTTATACCATAGAATGGTGTGCCTTTAGGCATTCAATAAATTTGGTTATGAAAATAAAATATAAAACTAATATTTAAAATATTAATATTAAATCATAACTTTAATTGGTTAAAGTTGTCTCAGGGCACCAGCCTTCGAAGGAAGGGAAAAGATAGCCAATTTATTGATTAATATCAGTCTAATTTAGATCTAGTTCAATTAGAAATCTCAATATTTACTATTAAAGATGATATAATGAACAGTGAAGGTTATAGAGCTCTTAACAGTGTAACGGTTGGCAAAGTTCACTTATGCAATATTATGTGAAAGAAAAACATTTATTATGATATTATAAATTATAAAAACACAAATTACTAACACTCATTAAGTAAACAAAGATGTGTATGTGTGTGGGACTAGGTTAGTCAGGGTGTCTCAAAATGGCTGACCAAAATTCACACCTTCCTTAGAATGCTTACAAAATGGTGATTTGGCCTCCCCCTAAAGTTAACAGCCCCCCCCCTCCTTTTCTTGTGAAGTGGGGAAGGAGGTAACTAGGTGTAGAGATATCTGTGTGTGTGTGTTGATGTTAAACAGATAATGAGAGAGTCAGAGAGAAAGCCTTTGGTAAGCCTAACTAGTATTAACTTTCATTTAACTTATAACTACAAAATCACAATATATATCAAACTTATAAACACCACACAGAATCAAATAAACAGTCTTGCTTAGTCTAGTATCATTATTAAGCCCAGTATGTTACCAGTCCTCAGAAAGGGAGAAAATTGCTGTGCCATTTGCAGTTCTGTGACGTCCTTGATTTTGTGTGATCTCTGCCTTGGCGTTCATTGTGGTCCTGTTTAGCTGTGCAATTCAATTGCCGGTTGAAGTTCTCCTGCAGGACATCTAGTCGCTACTAGGAATTTTTAGAGCTTGAAGGGCGAGGAGGTTTCCTTGAGAAGGTGAGCTGGAAGCTAGACCTTTGCGCTCCTCTTGTAGATTGGAAGAGAAGATGTGCTGGAGCAGCCCGGCACCCTCTCTGCGAATGCAGGAGAAAAGGGCTGGCCGACTGCTGTATTTAAAAGTTGTAGAAAAGAGGAAGATTTGGGGCAGATCTTGGTCTCATATAGGCCTGGTGACCTCAGAGATCATGGGGCTAGAGTGACCAATTGGCTTTTCACATCTATGTGTGAAGATGTCCGGAACAGAAGGGGCGCATCCTGGGAAACTGAGTTCGCAAGGCTTTTTCCAAGAACAAAGAAACATGCTGCTTTCAGGCTTTGACTAACATGTAGGCCGAAAGGGGAGCCTTTGGTTTCATAAAAACAGTGTTTCCCAACAACTGACTGCATTCCGTAAACTACAATAATTAGGGGCATTATAGTTGTCAGTGGATCAAGGGTGATCAGAGAGAAGATCTTTAAATAGTTAGTAGGATTTTCAGGTGTTCCTGAGATTTCTGTACTTGATGATGTATTAGCATCAATTGAGGATAGGAGATGGTAGATTATATTTCTGTTCATTGACTACAGTTCACCGTTCAATACCATCGTGCCCTTGAAGCCTGTCTCCAAGCTCAGAGACCTTGACCGCCTTCTGTGATTGGATCCTCAACTTCCTGACAGGCAGACCGCAGGCTGTGCGGATAGGCAGCACCACATCCTCCACCCTGACACAGAACAAACGCGTCCCCAAGAGTTGTATCCAACTCTTGGGGACGCGTTGAACAAGCTACCTGTCACTTATAAGGAAAAACTCCTGGAAGTTTCATCTGACCGTGACATCCACACTCATACAGTTTTGGGTGTGTGTGAAGCAGGAGCACCCTCACCTGGGACAGAAAGCTTTGGAGCAGCTACTACCCTTTGCCTCAACATATTTATGTGAGGCCTCCTTCTCAGCAATGACTGTGATCAAAACGAAGCAAAGAAACAGACTGTGCCTGGAGAAGAGCTTGATCACAGCAGTTGCCTCCCTGCCACCAAGACTTACAAAGATCCTCAGTGAAGCACAAGCACAAGTTTCTCACTCTAATGGAAAGGCAAAAGCACTCACTCAGTTAAATGCAACAATGTAATCTTCAGTGTTTTTTTTTTTTTTATATATATGTTTAATAGTTTTCCAACAGGTAATACAACACAAAACAAAACAAAAACAAGACAAACATTTGGCTCACATTCAAATCAATACAGGCAGAAGATTCAGGGGTCACGTCCTATACTAGTAAGAAAAAAATAAAAAGAGATAAGTAAAATAAAAGTATACAGAAATAAAAGTAAATCAATTAAATGGTAAAACAGAGTGCCTCTTTTGAGGCGGAGCATTTTGATCTATGATACAAACCTACTTGTGAGAATGGTGGAAACATTCAGACCAACATATGACAGAAAGGGTTCCCATGTTTTACGAAAGGCATCATCATTGCTGTGAAGTTTACATGTCAAATGGTCCAACACAACGAATTCAAATACAACCCTTTGCCACTGAGCCTTAGTTGGAGCTTTAGCTGTGATCCAATTCAAAAGAATACACTTTCTAGCACAAAAAGCAAGTGTCTGATAAAGACTTCTTTTAAATTTGTCAGTGATGGACATGTCATATATACCAAGTAGCAGGTATGAAGGGTTATTATTACTGTTAATAGACAGAATCTTATTAATTTCCTGCCCAATGACCTGCCAAAACTGCTTTACTTTTCTACAATCCCACAAACAATGTGTCAGACCCCCAGATTCTATCTTACACTTTGGGCACAGTGGAGATGTATTAGGGTTGTATTTATGACACTGAGAGGGAGAGATATGAACCCTGTGTAGGAGCTTCAGTTGCATTGCTCTCACTCGGTTACAGATATTCAGTATTTTAGAACTTTTCCAAGCATCATTCCAGTCATTATCTGTTATCCTAACATTAAGTTCCCTTTCCCATAAGCCCTTCAGAGAGGAGGTGTTTGTGATGTTATACTCCTTAAGGATATTATAGAATAGGCTAAAAGAACTGCCAGAGTTTTGCAAAAAGAGCTGTCTCTCGAGGCGGGAGATATCCTGACACTGAAGGATTGAGGTATCCTTTGTGACAAAATCTCTCACTTGCAAATATCGAAAGAAATCCTGTTTTGGAATATCATATTTCGTTTTCAACTGACTAAAAGACATCATGGTAGAGCCTTCCAATAGTTTGTGTAAAGTAGATATTTTCCCAAATCCGAAAGTTATTGTCCATTAGTCCAGGGGGAAAGTCAGGATTGTCACATATTGGAGTGAATACAGATCTGCCCTCTAATTTTCTAATGCCATACCATGCCTTAACTGTGGAGATTGTAATAGGGTTAGTACAAGCAGAATTCAAAAATGTATTTTTCCTAATAAACAGAAGATTAACCAAAGGGTGATTAGACATTGAACTTTCTACATCCAACCAGAGAGACGTGGACTTATTATGCACACAGTCAGCTATGATACACAAATGAACACTAAGCTGAAATTTTCTAATGTCCGGGAGATCGAGACCCCCCTCTGAGGATGGAAGACATAGCGTGGCTATTCTCAGGCAGGCTTTCTTCTTAGACCATATAAAGGAGCTAAACCAACTATTTAACTGTTTGATAGTCTTATGGAGGAACATGACTGGGATCATTTGTATGGGATAAAGTAGCCTAGGGAGAACGTTCATTTTTAGAAGTGCGACAAGGCTTAACCAGGAAATTGGGAGGGTATTCCATCTTTCTAGGTCTAGCCTTATGCGCTCAAATATGGGTGGGAAATTTGCTTTGTATAGCTGTTCAAACAAGGGTGTTACGCGTATTCCCAAATAGACAAAACCTTCTGGCGACCATTTAAACGGGAAGGGAGATGGGGTTTTAGGTATCTGTTTCAGACAGCCTAATGGCATCACTTCCGATTTATTAAAATGTATTCTGTAACCAGAAAAAGTACTAAACATATTAATGGTCTCAATAAGGGTTGGAATAGATATCTCAGGTTCAGTCAAAACAATCAAGACATCGTCAGCATAAAGAGTGATCGAACGCCTTCTCAGCGTCCAGAGAAAGCACTACACCATTCAAAGACTGCTGTTGAAACACCTGAATTGTGTTTAATAATCTGCGCATATTATTGTATGAATTACGACCTTTAATGAATCCAGTTTGGTCATCATTTATAAGAATAGGAAGTAAGCCTTCTAGTCTTGTTGCTAGTATTTTGGAGAGAAGTTTCAGATCAGTATTCAATAGGGAGATAGGCCTGTATGACGCACAGTCTTCGGGGATTTTACCTTTTTTTTTAATTAGAGAGATTAGCGCTTCTCTCAAAGACTGTGGCAAAACGCCCCTCTTAAAAGAGTCATTAAACATATTTAGAAGTGGGTCAATCAGTAAATCACAGAACTCTTTGTAGAATTCACTACCGAATCCATCTGGACCTGAGGCTTTACCAGACTGTAACCCTTTAATAGCATCGAGTACCTCCTTCTTAGATATAGGAGTTTCAAGAGATGCTTTCTGGTCCTCAGATAAACTAGGAAGGTTAAGAGAGGAAAAAAAATTGTTCATTTTTTCAGTTGTATCAGTTTGTAGTTCAGATTTATACAACCTTTCATAGTAAGTTCTGAATGCATCATTAATGGCTACAGTGTTAAATGTCTGTTTACCCCGACTGCCTATGATTGAAGAGATAACTCGGGAGTCAGCCTTCTTTTTCATCAAGTATGACAGATATTTCCACGCTTTATCTCCATGTTCGTACATTTTTTTTGTTTGGCAAGTCTGATTTTACCTTCTGCTTCTTTTGTCCATAGTAAATTTAAAGCACACCGAAGTGCAGAAATCTCCTTAAGTTTCTGTACAGATGAGTTTTTGACATATTCTTTCTCAGCATGTTTCAGTTTGGACTCTAAGATTTTTCTTTGTCCATCCTGCCTTCGCCTCCTAGTGGACGTATAGGATATAATAATACCTCTGGAGAAAGCTTTAGATTTTTCCCACAACAATGAGGAGTCATTAGTGGAGGCTGAATTAACAGAAAGAAATGACTGAAATTCTTCTCTTAAGTAAGATTAGAACTTGCTGTCTGTTAGGATGAAAGGGGTTGAACTTCCAATGTCTGGTTTGGTTGACTGGGTTCTCTAAATTATATTGTATGAACACAGCAGCATGATCAGAAATAACTATATTTCCTATAGAGCTGTAGATAACTGACGGCAGTAAAGTTCTGGGGAGAAAGAAATAGTCGATCCTGGTATAGGATTTGTGAACATTTGAGAAAAACGTATATTCTTTCTCAGCAATATGTTGGGCTCTCCACACATCTGCATAGTCTAGGTCCTCACAAAGTGCTGAGATCGTTTTAGCTTGAGGTAAAAGTGATAATTTACCAGGTGGAGATTTGTCCATGATAGGATTTAAATGGCAATTAAAATATCCTCCAATAAACGTGTTTCTGACATTAACATCTATCACTTTAGAGAAAGAAGAGGTAAGAAGGTCGCTTGGGTATCCAGGTGGGTTGTAAATATTCATTATAGCAATTCTCTCCCCATGTAGTAGGCCTCTCACAATCACATAACCACCTGCTGTGTCTTTTGTACAGTCTAGAAGTTTAAATGGTACATTCCTCTGGATTATTCCTCGATCCTTAAATAGCAATATCTTTATGACCTTTTTTAATGATAAAATTCAAACCATTAGAAATAAAATCAACCATCTCCTGCCCTCAATTGGCACTAATACCCTCCCAACAACAGAGATCTCAGAAACGGCTGAGAATCCTACCCATTACTTAGACAGCTTCTCTCTGATCACCCGTGATCAGTTTACCAAATTAATCTCAGGTTCTAAACCAACAACCTGTGTCTTAGATCCCATTCCTAACAAATTACTTAAAGAAATTCTGCCCCTAATTGATAGTTCGTTACTTAACATTATCAATCTGTCATTATCATCAGGTTATGTACCACAGTCTTTTAAAATAGCTGTCATCAAACCCCTACTCAAAAAACACACCCTAGACCCAGAGGTTTTAGCCAATTACAGGCCAATATCTAATCTCCCCTTCATTTCTAAAATCTTAGAAAAAGTTGTTGCCAATCAGCTGTGTGAGTTTCTCCAGGAAAATAATATATATGAAGACTTTCAATCGGGGTTTAGAGCCAATCACAGTACAGAGACAGCCTTGGCAAAAGTCACTAATGACCTTTTAATAGCCTCAGATCAGGGACTTGTGTCCGTCCTCGTTCTGTTAGATCTCAGTGCAGCATTCAACACAATTGACCATCAAATTTTATTACAAAGACTTAAACAGTTAATTAACATTAATGGAACCGCCCTTAACTGGTTTAAATCGTATTTTTCTGATCGCTCCCAATTTGTGCAAATTAATGATGAGTCATCTCTGCGCACCAAAGTTAACCATGGTGTTCCACAGGGCTCTGTGCTCGGCCCAATTTTATTCTCATTTGTTGAGAGTATTATATATGCTTCCACTAGGAAACATTATCAGGACACACAAGGTAAATTTCCACTGCTATGCGGATGACACCCAGTTATATTTGTCAATAAAACCTGAACAAAGTAATCAATTAACTAAACTTCGAACATGTCTCAAGGACATAAAAACCTGGATGACCCGCAATTTTCTCTTATTAAACTCAGACAAAACAGAGGTTATTATACTTGGCCCCAAACACCTTAGAGACACATTATCTAATGATATAGCTGCGCTAGACGACATTGCCCTTGCTTCCAATGAAACAGTCAGGAACTTGGGAGTGATCTTCGATCCTGATTTATCCTTTAATAGTCACTTAAAACAAATTTCTAGGACCGCTTTTTTCCACTTGCGTAATATTTCAAAAAGATGCAGAAAAACTAGTCCACGCCTTTGTTACATCGAGACTGGACTATCGTAATTCATTATTATCAGGCTCCAGCAGTAAGTCCTTAAAGACTCTACAGCTTGTCCAAAATGCCGCAGCACTTGTCCTGACGAGAACAAAGAGAAGAGAGCACATTTCTCCAATATTAGCATCGCTACACTGGGTTCCAGTTAAATCTAGAATAGAATTTAAAATTCTCCTCCTCACCTTCAAGGCCCTTAATAATATAGCGCCTTTTTACCTTAAAGAGCTGTTAGTACCTTATAAACCCGCTAGAGCACTCCGCTCCCAGAATTCAAGCCTACTTGTCGTCCCTATATTCTCTAAAAGTAGAGTAGGAGCCAGAGCTTTTAGCCATCAAGCCCCTTGGCTGTGGAATAATCTACCACTTTCAGTTCGGGAGGCAGTCACCATCTTTTCGTTTAAAAGTAGGCTCAAAACCTTCCTTTTTGATAAAGCTTATAGTTAGAGCTAATTAGTGCGCCAGAACGTTACTTGTTCTATTTTATGACACATGACACACGGAGCTTCTCTTTCCAGCTTCTCCTTCCTCTTCTCCATCCCTATCCCCCTTCCCCGGAATCCATTTGCTTTATAACCCGCAGATCCAGGGCCTCTGTGGCCGCACCATGGATTGCGGTTTGTGGATCTCGCACCAGGGGTCGCGGTGTTGGATCCAGTGTGGCGGATTCTGAATCATGTGGGCTGATCGTTGTGCTGGTGGCGGACCCTGTATCGCGTTGGCATTGGGCACGGGCGGTGGACCAGGACCGCGGTGGTGGCTTGTGATGGGTCCTGGTGGGCGGCGGTTGACGGTGACTGAGGACTGTAGTGCCGTCTGGTCTGGATGGTGGATCGTGGTCTAGATGGTTGCTGAGCATGGACTTTGCTTGCAGCGGGACTGCTTGGCATGTCATGTTGGGGTTGTCCTTCGGGATGTCTACCCTCATCAAATGCTGCTAGAGACTTTGATTATTGATGATGTGTTCCTGCACGTGGCATCTATTGCACTTCTGTCCGTCCTGGGAGAGGGATCCCTCACATGTGGCTCTCTCTGAGGTTTCTACATATTTTTACCCTGTTAAAAGGGTTTTTAGTAGTTTTTCCTTACTCTTGCTGAGGGTTAAGGACAGAGGATGTCACACCCTGTTAAAGCCCTATGAGATGAATTGTAATTTGTGAATATGGGCTATACAAATAAAATTTGATTGATTGATTGATTGATTAAAATGGCCACGCCTCAACTCCTTGAAGTAAAAGATGAAAAATAAACCTGTCCAAAACCTTCTTGTTGTAATTTCAGATGTTCACTGTCGTTTAAATGTGTCTCTTGCAATAGCGCTATGTCAACGCATTCCTTTTTAAGATAAGTTAAAACCTTTTTCGGTTTGACAGGTGTATGAACACCGTTTACGTTCCAAGTGCATAGCTTCAAAGCTATTTGCCTGTAATGTAATCCATAATGATGTGAGCCGAACAGAACAAAACCAAAAACATAACATTATAAAGGTTATAACAAAAAATAGTGCATCTAAGGCACCCTCTGCCTAACACTGGCATAAAATGTACACACTGTGAGCTTGAGCGAAAGGCTTCTCTAGCAACAAAAGAAAAATTTCAAAAGAGAAATATCTATCCGGGAAGTCCGGAAGCATTGCTTATAGTGATCTTACAAAGCTAAAAGACGTCATCAGTGCTCCAAATCAAGTGTAATGTATATCCATGACCTAACAGCAAAACTTACCTAAGGTCCGACAGATCCGCTGCTCAGCATGAAAACTTAGATTAATGTTCACACATCATCATCACGGGGGGCAACCTTCAATGACTGGATGTATTTCTCCACCGCGGCTGGGTCGTGAAACATCTTGGTGGATTTGCGACAGGTGACTCTCAGTGACACGTGGTACACCTGCCTGTACTCAGTGCCGAGCGCTCTCAGCTGTTTCTTCAATCCGTCGTATCCCATTCTCCTGCGGAGAACGGAAGCTGAAAAGTCCTGAAATATCATCACCGTCGCGTCCTCATGTTTCAGCGCTTGATTTTTCCTTCATATCTTCCACGATGCATTCATCACACGCTGTTTATCCTGATAGTTGTTGAACCTGACCAGCACCGGCCGCGGTCTCTGGGTGGAGGGGTGCTTCGGGGCCAGCGAGCGGTGTGCTCTCTCCAACTTCACGCGGCCCGACTTCGTTTCAATGTGAAGGATTTTAGGGAGCCAAGCCTCAAAGAACTGAGTCGGCTCATCTCCTTCAGCCTCCTCCTGCATCGTCCTCTGTTTTCCAGGTCGCCGGACCGCTCTCTTAATTCACACACAAACCTCTCCAGAGCTTTCAACTTTTCCTCCTCGGGTCCTTGAAGTCCTCCAGCGCTGAAATCCTCTGCTCGGCCTCGTTGATCCGCTCCTCATGGCTTTCCAGTTCTTCTCTGTGTATTTTAAAGAGCTCTGACAGTGGGCCGAGTTTTTCGTCGATGACTCTAGTGATGTTGGATGTAATTTCGCCCACCGCTTCGCGAAGCGCCCGTAGGCTAGCCTTGGCTCCGGTGTCGGCTATGATGCTAGCTCCCTGATGGACCACGCCAGCTTGCTGGCTGTGCTCAGCATCATCCGGAGATTGATTTATTTTACGTGGCATGCTGTCGGATGCCTCAGAAAGTAGCTGTCAATGTTCATGTTAGGCTAATGAACCATTAAGAGGTTGGAGTGCTATTTTTGTAGGATTAAGTGAATAAATTAGTTAATAAGCATAGCAGCTCTCCCGAACATGACCTTCCCTCACGCCGCCATCTTGAAAAAAAGTTTTTAAATTTCAGTATTCTTTTCGATCCTTAAGAAGGTATTTTATGATGATACATTTTTTAATATTTTATTTTGAGCTAATGTTTTATTTAAAATTAAGTTAATGATTTATTTTTGTTTATCTAAGTGTTTATCTATAATTAAGTTCATTAGTTCAGTTTGAGAACTTTATTATGATCCCAAAATGTCAGTTTAATTTGAAAGTTATTTTTTTGTGCACAAATCTTTATTTATAATTGAGATGATTATTTATTTTTAATAAGTCTTTAGTTATTTTTATATCTTTTTGTTTCCATATAGTTCAAGAGAGACCACTACATTTGAGCAATGCTATGGACATTGATGGAGTTTTAAATTTGAATGTGCCTAGTTACAAAGTTTAATAAATCAGATACTAATGGCACAGTACTGTGTATTACATCTTTCGTTCAACCAAAAATGCTTTGTGCTGGTTAGGGGGGTACTTTAACCAGAATTTTTTTTAAAGGGGGTACATCACTTAAAAAGGTTGAGAACCAGTGCCTTAGAGGGTATTCTGACTGGCTATATCACCGCCTGGTTTGGCAGCTGCACCGCCCTGAACCGTAGGGCTTTGGTGGTGAAGTATGCTCAGCACATCACCAGGACGGAGCTGCCATCCATGGAGGACCTCTACACCAAGCGGTGTAGGAAGGCCAACCGGGTCATTACAGACCCCTATCACCCCAGCCATAAACTGTTCGGCATGCTGACATCTGCGGCCGCCATAATAAGAGCTGTTTGAATTCTCTAAATGATAACGAAAGGTGTTCAATGCTTCATAACTTATCTCCTTTAGCTTAGGAAACATCAGACCATCCTTTACGAAAGGAAAGGAGTACATGCAGCCCCTCAACGTTTTTGTGGCAGCAACATTTCAAGCTATTTTTAGGATCAGCTGTTTTTAGGGTCCAGAACTGATGTGAATGGGATATGAACGCCTGAGCTCCGTATTTCTTCTCTGTCATCTGTCCAGTCAAGAGTCACAATAAACAACAAACATAATGAAATTATATTTCACAACATCATCAGCAAAATATATCTTTGTATAGATTTATACAGATTGTACAGCATATTTTTTGCTTCTCCTTAACATCTTTTCTTGACCTTGTGACATATCCCATCATCTCAGGATCAACAAACTCAGATTTCACAAAACCCACTTTCTGAAACAGGCCCCTAAAACTAGCAGTGCCTGTGTTTCCACTCATGTCTGGTTTGTTTATCTGCCTGAATAGCAGCATTTTCTGCACATTTAACCTGTTTTCCTGTTAGAAGATCCCTACACAAACTAAAATGGTTCTGGCTATATGAAATGGCAATCAGGAGGATAACTAACTTATATTGCTTTTGATTCAAGACAGGATCAAGACATTCATTTTATTTTTATTATTTTATTAATCTCATAATGAGAGAGTAAATTTCAGTGCATTTCATTCAGGGCGGAGGTAGTTAAGACTAAACTCGGGAAAGGCGATTAACAGAAATAGCTCAACTGTTTTTCACTTTCTGTATTGTTTTTTGCCAATATCCCAGAGTGAATTAAATCATAAAACTAATATATTGATATAAAAATGTTTATTTAGGCAGCATGATTTGCTTATAGGGTGGAGAAAGTTCTGTCAAAAGACAACAACAATTGAAGCAAAAAGAGAAAAAAATCCAGATAAGCATAATTATGCAAGATTCTTCCTGCTCAGATAAACACAGTAGAGCTACAAACAACTAGTTGGCCCTGAACTTACAAACTATATAAGGTCAGATCTATTCAGGATGTTGGATTGCTATGGTGACTGCATGGAGTTAATTATGTGGTGAGAAGCATGCTGTGGCACATAAGTGGAAAATACCTCTTTTATAAACAACTATCCCCCATAGACACCCCACCCTGTAGTTATCGGGACACTTTTCTTATCTGCAATCCAAAAATTATTCCACCACCATCCTTGCATCAAAACCCTACTCTACAGTTAACCATCACTTCCCATCCTGTTGCCCCTGCTAAACTGTAAAATTTGAAAAGTTGATCTAACTTTAAAAAAACTAGGGAATAAATTGCCTTGAAAAAGGTGAGTTAAAATTACTATTTGTTGTATTTACTTAATAGATTTTTACTTAATATTTTGTTTCAAGTTGTTCCAACTTAAAAATGGCGAGTTAAATTAACTTTCAGTTCAATAAATGTCACATCATTTTCTGAGCTGGACCCAAATTTAGTCAAACAAAAGAAGCAAGTGCAGAAAAAACCTGTAATCAAAGATAAAGAGGCTTAAACTTGTGGCAGGCAAAAGAACCCCAAAAACTTGAGCTGGACTGAACAAAACCAAACTGATTTTTTTTTTTTTTTAAATGCAATCCAATAAATTTTGTATTTGCATAGCGCTAAAATGTAACAAACAATACCTCAAGGCACTGTGTAAAGTAAGGTCAAGACATTAAATATGATAAAATATCCCAACAACTCACACAATCAAAACTTTGGGGATTATGGAGTAAAAAAACTCAGAACTGGAATAAACATCTAGTAGAACCAGATTGGATGTCATCTGCTTTCACCAGTTAAGGTGAAATAAGAAAACTAGGGAAGAGGTGGGTGGAAAAGAGGGGAGAGAAGAGAGAGACCAGAAACAGTTGTGTAACTGTGATAACTGCTAAGGTTGATATTATGATGTTATATGCTTCCATTAGGAAACATTATCAGGACACACTCGGTAAATTTCCACTGCTATGCGGATGACACCCAGTTATATTTGTCAATAAAACCTGAACAAAGTAATCAATTAACTAAACTTCGAACATGTCTCAAGGACATAAAAACCTGGATGACCCGCAATTTTCTCTTAAACTCAGACAAAACAGAGATTATAATACTTGGCCCCAAACACCTTAGAGATGCATTATCTAATGATATAGCTGCGTTAGACGACATTGCCCTTGCTTCCAATGAAACAGTCAGGAACTTGGGAGTGATCTTCGATCCTGATTTATCCTTTAATAGTCACTTAAAATAATTTTTTAGGACCGCTTTTTTCCACTTGCGTAATATTTCAAAAATTAGACATGTCCTTTCACAAAAAGATGCAGAAAAACTAGTCCACGCCTTTGTTACATCGAGACTGAACTATTGTAATTCATTATTATCAGGCTCCAGCAGTAAGTCGTTAAAGACTCTACAGCTTGTCCAAAATGCCGCAGCACGTGTCCTGACGAGAACAAAGAAAAGAGAGCACATTTCTCCAATATTAGCATCGCTACACTGACTTCCAGTTAAATCTAGAATAGAATTTAAAATTCTCCTCCTCACCTTCAAGGCCGGGAGGCAGTCACCATCTTTTCGTTTAAAAGTAGGCTCAAAACCTTCCTTTTTGATAAAGCTTATAGTTAGCGCTAATTAGTGCGCCAGAACGTTACTTGTTCTATTTTATGACACATGACACACAGAGCTTCTCTTTCCAGCTTCTCCTTCCTGTTCTCCATCCCTATCCCCCTTCCCCGGAATCCCTTTGCTTTATCACCCGCAGATCCAGGGCCTCTGTGGCCACACCATGGATTGCTGTTTGTGGATCACGCACCGGGGGTCGCGGTGTTGGATCCAGTGTGGCGTATTCTGAGTCATGTGGGCTGATCGTGCTGCTGGTGGCGGACCCTGTGTCGCGTTGGCATTGGACACGGGCGGTGGACCAGGACTGCGTGGTGGCTTGTGATGGGTCCTGGTGGGCGGCGGTGGACGGTGACTGAAGACTGGAGTGGCGTCTGGTCTGGATGGTGGATCGTGGTCTAGATGGTTGCTGAGCATGGACTGTGCTTGCAGCGGGACTGCTTGGCATGTCATGTTGGGGTTGTCCTTCGGGATGTCTACCCTCATCAAATGCTGCTAGAGACTTTGATTATTGATGATGTTCTCCTGCACGTGGCATCTATTGCACTTCTGTCCGTCCTGGGAGAGGGATCCCTCACATGTGGCTCTCTCTGAGGTTTCTACATATTTTTACCCTGTTAAAAGGGTTTTTAGTAGTTTTTCCTTACTCTTGCTGAGGGTTAAGGACAGAGGATGTCACACCCTGTTAAAGCCCTATGAGATGAATTGTAATTTGTGAATATGGGCTATACAAATAAAATTTGATTGATTGATTGATTGATTGACAGAGTTCGGCACCATTCAGTTAAAAGATGTTACATCCTCTACCCTTAACCTCACCAAGACTAAGGAAAAACTACTAAAAAACAAGGTGGGAGAATAACATGTGAGAGCCACATGTGAGGAATCCCTCTCCCAGGATGGACAGAAGTGTAATAGAAGCCACGTGTAATGGAGAACAAGAGAATAATAAGTAGTATTTACAACATGGATTAGAAGAAACTGTTTGTAAAATGATGGAAAGTAACTGAATTGATGAGTTATTGTCAGAAATGGTAGAGTATGTGAGTAGGCATATTGTATATCAAGCAGTCTTGTTAAAAATAGTTGTCACCGCCACCGCGATCAGGATCCACCATCACAATCAGATGCCACCACGATCAGGATCCACCACAACAATCAGATGCCACGATAATCCACATCTATCGTTATGCTCCACTGCCGCTATCCACGATCGGCTGCCAACACAATCCACGATCTGCCTATACAATCAGCCATCACGATCTCTGATTGGTCATCCGGCATCATGATTCGAAATGTGGCCTGGCATGTACAGGAGAATGAGTTCCCTTCTCACTCAAAAGAAGGCACAGGTTATGGTCAAGGCTCTTGTCATCTCACGCCTAGACTACTGCCACTCCCTTCTGGCTGGTATACCTGATAACAAACACATGCACACACAGACATCAAAGGGAGCTTGAGCCCCTGCCCTTGTCGTGAGGCGGTGGACTAGTGGACTGTGGGCAGAAAATCCGACGGTGGTCTCTGGTTCGAATCCACGGAGTGACAACAAAAACAACATACCTGGACGGACAACACCTGGACAACACCTGGATCTGTTCCACACTGTCAAAGTGCCTACCCCACCCCACTGTCTAAGTGCCCCTGAGCAAGGCACCTTACTCCCCTAACACCCTGACTTGAAAGAGAAGCCTGTGGTCTATCTATCTATCTATATATGGTGGTGTAGTTGAGGGCGGCGGTGACGGGCGGCAGGGGGTTGGGGCTTTGGGGGGGCCCAGCTTGCAAAAGTTTGAGAACCCCTGATTTAGATTGATCTATTTTCATACATTTTATGTAATAAATATTATTCAATTGTATTCACCTTGTTGCAATGGTTACTTGAATACAAATGTCAAAGCAAGTCAGGAGCAGAAAGGCAAGATGTTGCAACTCTGGGAAGATTATTTTGTTCCTTTCCTGCCTTATCCTGTCATCCGGCATCAGGCAGAAGCAGCAAGATGTGCAAGGGCTGTCACTCAAGCAAGGCAGTGGATGAATTGGGAGAGCAACGAACGAACAGCTGGAAGGACCTTTGGGGAATGATGCAAGCATGATTAGTTACTTTCTTAGAGCAACCTATGATGTAATTACCTCAACCCAAAACCTACACCTGCCCACTATGCCCAGCTCCAGCTACACATCCTCACTGGTTGTAAAATAAGTATCTCCCAACGTAGGTATGCATAGAGACACAACAGGGAAACTGTGGCTGAGCGGTGGAGCATTTGTTCACCAACCAGAAGGTCGGCAGTTCAATCCACACTGTGTACAAGACTAACCATGTCATAAGTTACATTCAAGGGCAACAAATTACATCAACCACTATTTTGTCTATTTACAAAAGTGTGTAATGTTGTAACTTAGATATTTACCTATAAACTGGGACCTGAGTAGACATAGTAAAGGTTGTTAGAGATGAGGGGCCCCATTAGTAATCAGTAACACATAAACAGTCAGGAACAACAGAATGAGGGATCAGTATGATCTGATGCCTAATCAGTATAGAATGCTAATATTGATACAGTTCAAGGAAAGTCAGATACATTTTGAAAATAGTCATACACAAATCCCTGTCTCCAAAACTCTAATTTATATCAATCAAACATGTGCATCTCTTTATCTTTTCCTGTCTAACCCCTCCCTCTGCTCATGGTCTCTGGGTATTTGTTGATTGTTCCTTGTCACAGAGGAAGTGCCGCACCCGGCTGCCTGGCTCCCTATTGGCCTCAGCTCTGATGAATACTGATTTTGGATAAAAGGGATCAGAATATGGATAGGCAGACAAGGGCAGCAATAGCTCCAATTGAAGATGAAGTAAAGCTACAGAGAGGAGACGCTGCACTGCCTGGGATTAAATGGCTCTGTGATGCAAGAGGTAAGTATGCAAAAAAAATACTAAACTAACTTATACAGTAGGAAAGTGCTTGAACTGCACCTGTTTCATATTTTATCTTTTGTGTGTCTTGTTTTTAATGTTAATAATTCACACAAGATACAAGGACATTACTTTGTAATTTTGCCTGTTAATGAGTTATAAAATTTCTTGAAATGTATCTAGTCAATCAAATGTAATTTTTTTGGATTTATTAATTTGTTTTACCTTATGCTGCATTTTTTAAAGGCATTGATACATTTTTTTCACAACTTTAACAAAAATAGATGATCAAATGATTATTCAGGGTGGAGATCGTCAGGGTACAGTGTCACCTATTTACAAAGCATTGCTGGTCCTTGTAATGGGAAATTCTGTATTTGGATATGTTTAATGAAAGAAAAGCGAATATAGAGAATGTAATGACAAATGTGTTTTCTGTGGTTAAGACTTCTAAGTGAACAGACTGTTTCTCATAGGAGTCATATGTGTATTGCTTCTAGACTTCTGCCTGTAGCTAGGCAAAAGGTTTAACAGCAGGGGCCATTCAAGGAGATGAGGTTTCACAGCAGGGGGGCTATCAGTGTGATTGCCCAGAAATGAGGGGTCTCCGAGAAAGATGTTTTCAACACCAAGAGACTCTTAAAGCGTCTGAGCAGAATCCACATGTCATTGTGTTGTAGACTTCAAAGAAGGCCCATGGACATTGATGGAGACAGAATGTCTGATCAGTCTGATCACGACACCCAGAGAGCTGATTGGAGAACGTTCTTCTCATGTGTGAGGAGGAGTCTTGTTTAGTATAAATGAAGTGGACTTTCCATGGCTCAGTGCCATCGTGTGAAAATTTGTCACTGTGATTGAACCATTGTGCCCCGTCCGCAGAAGGTTGAATTAAAACCCCAGTAGATATTTGTATTGCTGCGTCCTGTATTGAAATTCCTATCCTCTGTCATGCTTTCTTGGTCTGGTCACTCCCAATCCTTGTACCAGTGTCTTGAACCAGAGTGACGCTGGACAGGTTTGGGGGGGGCTGTGCTAAGGAGTGGTTGTGTTATGTGCTGGATTATCTCTGGCTGACTTATGTTTTCATATCTATTTTCCTTGTCATCTCGGTACTTGGTGTTGTGTTTTCTTCTGTCTTTGACTCAATAAAATAAACATTGATGTTATTCCACTCGAATGAGGTTTTGAATGGCCGTGATTTGTTTTGGTGTTTCTTAATACTTATTGGGCTCTGAGTATACAGCTGTGTCCATTGTCACTGTGTAACTGTGTCTGACATATACTTGATTAGTTACTTCATTTAAGTCTGGCAAACAAAAGAAGACTGGACATTTCAAACTGAGACTCCGATACAAAGGAAGTATTCTAGGATTGCACTTCAGACTATCATCCCGGGCCTATATGGCACATATAATGAGATACACACCAATAATAATAGTAGCCCCTTTGAATGATTGGAAATTATGTAGTCCAATTTCAGTTTCATTTTCCTTTCTATTAGATTTTTTTCAATATGTAAGACTATCACTGCCAAGGTGACTTCTAAAATTATGGTTCAGTAAGTTCTTCCTAGTCCAACCACTAGTTCTTTGAATTTCTTATACTGCAAATTGATTTGCTCTATTAATTGCAGAGCTGCCAACTCTCACGCTTTCGCCGTGTGACACACGCTTTTGCATGTTTTCACACACACTCACGCCACACATCCAATTTCTCACGCCAAAAAAAAAACGGATCTTTGAAAATAAAAACTATGACTTAATCTATTTTAACTTGTTGACCAGATGAGACGAAAATGATGGTGGTGGACTAAGTCACGATAATTTTTTTAAACATCGTATCAGGCCGTCATGAGGTACCAGGAGTAGGCGAGTGTGTGTGTCTGTGTGTGTGTGTGTGTGTGCTCCCAGAAAGCGCACCGGTCCGTTGGCTGGCTCCGCCGCGCGCCCCGCGCACTCGCTCAGAGACACAGTGAGATCAGCGGTCGTTCACGTGTAGGAGCCGCTCAGTGACTGTCTGCTTCTTAACTATGGAAACAGTGAAAACACAGAGTTTCTGTGGTCTCAGCTGATCAGAGATCAGCGCAGCAGCTTCTTGACCAGAGCAGAAATTGCAGTTGGTCTCTACCGAGCTTCAGTTTCTGTGTCCACCTCCAGTGTGACCTGCTCTCACTTTTTTTTGTGTATTTCGCCAACTAAAATATATATTTTTAAGCTATTAGGCTGCAGCTATATGTATTTATTTATTTCACAATAGGGTACTTCTTATTTCATACATTTTCCACAAATATGGGGAGGATTCAAATAGGCCTACATAGCTCTGCGTTTACTTTATTTCAAAGTAGACCTAAACTTGCCTGTGTATTGCGTTTGGTGATTTCCTTGGTTGTAACAGGTAAACATATCAATAAAATGACAACAGTTTTCTTTATTGTTGTTCTATAATTTCATAAATGCAACAAACTATAGTTTAGTATAGTATAACTTTATATAAAACTTTATTAGCTTTGTTATCAAATATGTTTTGCGGCTCCAGACAAATTTTATATGGGGGAAGAGGGTCCATGAACGTGTGGTGGGAGGCTTTGAATAATGAAAATATTTCTCCCTAACTAATCTTGTGTAATTTTTTTGCTGAACATAAATCATTAACTGCTCTTAAGAACACAATTATTAACAATATAGCTTAGGTTTCGGTTAAGAATTAGTTGAATACCATCGTAATGAAAATGTCAATCAATCTACCTTGGTCAAATGTTAAACAAAGGTCTATTAATTCAGCTATATTGTGGTAGATAGACAGTCATTGAGGCACAACAATAGTTTTCTGGTTGAATGTTCAGCTCAAGTCTAGAAGGCCCTACAAGTCATTATCAGAGTAACATGAATCAGAATAAGTTCAGGTATTGCACATCTTTAGCATACCACCCAAAAATCCACTAGAATGCTGGAAATAACATCTACTTAAACCAAAATTTCCTTGGGGTGGACCTTCAGCTATGTCTTTGCTTCTTAGAATGTAACCAATGTTGTCCATCTCCAGTAGGCTGCCCCTATCAACGACTTCGGGCCCCAAAAACCACCAGAATGCACAACATGGATACAACGCCAAATTCCTATTCACTTATATTTGAGCCACAAACATGTGTGGCTGTGTGCGCTGCAAAATTTTGGTCACCCCAGACAAAATCTCACTCCAAGGTTTTTTGAAAAGTTGGCAGCTCTGAAATTGTGATCTCTTATTGTATCTCATACAGTGCATCTTTGTAGATATTCACTTTCTCTATCATCCATCACCAATACACTGCTGATACAGCCATCAGGGGCAATTTTGTTAATATTCTCTCTCAAGAACACTTTGGCACGTGGAATGGTTAGACAAGGATCAAGCCGCCGAACTCCTGGTATGTGGACGACCTGATCAACACCTGCCCCATGAGTTAAAAGATACCCATGTTAAACTCTCGATCTACTTCCCCAGGAAGATGGCCTTTGCAAAGGCTATCTTACTTATATGTGAATACAGTTGTACTACAACCCCCAATGCAGACCTGGCAGATTCTATTACATTGTTATGTAAGTGATCTTGTCCACTATTTCCTGAGTTTAGTTGTATTCAATTCACAACAGATCTCTTAATTAGTGACTGTGGCTCAGGGGATAAAGTGGATTTTCCACTAATCAGAGTGTGGGTGGTTTGATCAAATGTCTTCCTCATTATGCATTCCAAGTTGTCCTTGGGCAAGATGGTGAAGCCCCAAAGTACCCCTGCCATTCTTATAGAAAAAGTGCTGCCCATAAATGCACTGTATGAATATGTACAGATCATTTACCATTACATTAGCCCGACCACAACCTATTGCTTTTAGTAAGGTTTGATGTAATGGTGTAAAACCTTACTCCAGTCTAAAGGTTGACCACCAGCAAGTTCAGGTTTATTGGTGTCTTTACAGGCCTGATTCCCCTGCCGTAATGTCACTGAAATCCCTTCTTTAGGGCATCACTCAGAACAGAAACTTACTTTATATTACTTTGTACCCATTGAGGTAATATTATACACAGGCCTGAACACATCCACTTTGCCTATATGACTTTTTGTTAGGCTTTTAAATAAATGTGGTTCTGTAATTTTGAATTCTAATGCTCACTGCGAACCATTACATTTTCTAAGGTTTCTTGTTTTCTTAGTAAAAATGTTTTACATCTGACTGTGTGGCTCAAATGCATAAAAACTCTCAGTGGGTTAGAGAGGAAAGCTCTGTGTATGTAAAAAAAAAAATTTGAACTATTGGAATCACTTTTGTCAAGGGATTAGTATCAATGGTTCTGTTTTTTAAATCTCACAAATCTGTGCACAGCTGGATAAATGACTGTTCACATGTCCGCAGTGATTATATCTGCAGATAAACAGGCTGATCTGAGATTGTATTAAAGGCTCACTGTGTTAGATTTAGGTGAAAGATTCAAGATTTTTATAGTCAAATGCACAACAATAACATTAAGCAGTCGCTGGCAGTGAAATGCTTGAGTCTCAGGCTCTCTTCTAACAAAGTAATTACAACCTATACATTAAAATAAAATAATATATTTATATCTAAATATATATAAACAACTCAGGAGAAAATAAAACAACAAAAGTGCAAATATGCAGATATGTCACGGAGAGGAGTTTAAAAGTCGTATGGCCTGGGGGATGAAACTGTCTCTGAGCCTGGTGGTGCGGGCCCGTATGCTGCGGTACCGTCGGCCAGATGGTTTATGGCTGGGGTGAAAGGGGTCTTCAATAATCCGGCTGCTCTTCTTCCTGCACCGCTGGGTGTAGAGGTCCTCTATGGATGGTAGCTCTGTCCTGGTGATGTGCTGGGCAGACTTCACCACCCTCTGTAAAGCCTTACGGTTCAGGGCGGTGCAGCTGCCATACCAGGCGGTGATGCAACCAGTCAGGATGCTCTCTATGGTGCATCTGTAGAAGTTGCAGAGAATCCTCGAAAGGGATCTATTGGCAGAAATTGTATATATAAAATAATCATAGTGATGTTTTCATTAGTGTGTTTCATCTAAATTGAACAAATTGTTGTTTTCTTTACTATAGAATGGGCCCTTTATATTTAAATTCTTTTATATTTACACCGGGAGTGGGTCCTCTCTACGGAGGCTGCCATGTTTTTTATATTAGCCCAAATTGGAAAAAACTAAACATCTTTTGAGTCAAACTGATGGCTACCACAGGTTTTCTTCCGTGTTTGGAATGGGAGGGTGAGGTTAGGGGTATTAAGCTGCAACATGCAACTTCACCACTAGATGTGACTAAACTCTACACACTGAACCATTATACATGAACCTTTAAATTGTTTAATGTTTAATTTATTAGTTAAAATATTTATGTGAATCGAGGAATAACTAAACAATTGACTTTTCTTGACTGAAAAAAAATCCAAGACCTTTCCAGAGAAAAAACGGATGCCTGTGAGGAACCCCCCTTTGAATTTCACATGTCAGGGTAGCGTATGTAGTGTAACACCAGAATTAGGTCAATGCATTTTAAGAAAGAGTAGGTATTCAAAAATTTGCTGATTTGGTTTGCTTTTTTTGTTCACATGCCTCCAATTTTATTTTATGATCAAATAATATATTGCTACCTTCATATAACGGAGGTGATTCAAATATAACAATATATTATCTTTAAATTTGAATTTTCTTTTGAAACGTATTTAGGCTAAAGCAAATTTTCAACTGTCTCCTGAAGTTTGTGAAAAGAACCAGTTCCATGTCTAAGAGAAAGCAGTGCAGGTTGGGACGGGTGAGAAATGGGCCCTCCCACTCTCTCTCTCTCTCTCGTTCTCTCAAACACACACATACAGGGGAGAGAAGACGTAAAATATCAAGTGGACAAGCGGAAACACACGCAGAGGTAGGAAAAGATGCCTAACTGACTTTCTTTTTCCGTCTGTTCTTCACCAACCTTGAGCGGAATGTTTCCGTCGCTTAGTGCGGACCTACCCGATACAGTGAGGCCGGATGATCCGAGGCTTCCTGACTGTCCGTCTTTGGGAAAAACTAAGCTCATGTGGTAGAACTTAAGGCAGAATTATAGTCCTACCGCGGAAGGCCACGCAGCTGCATCGACGGACTCGTTGCGGTTTATACTTTTCTAACGTGCTGCGCGTGTTGCAACGCAATTCACCGCCAGAACCATAGGCGGAGTAACGTTTTTTTTCAAAGACAAAACACACAACGAAGAGACGTCTTCTTCTTCGTCGACTGTTTATTTACATCGCCACTCCGGATCCTCATAGCCTATTTCTGGCGGACAAATCGGCCAGTCAGTGACGGGTTAAACAAGTGGTCATACTTTCGGATCTCTTCTGCCAATTGCTCTTCTATTTGGTCCATATTCGTTCTTCTAAATCTTCCGTGATTTCCGCGTATTGTGGGGCATGAAACCGGAAGCTAGACTCCGGACGGGATGTAGTAAGCAGACCAATCACAAGCCTTGCGGGCTGCGTGAGGCTCGCGTCGCTTTGTCGTGTAGTTAGAAAAATTGTCGGAGGCTCGAAAGGGGCGTGTTGCGTGTCTTGCGTGCATGCGTGCATGCGTGCATGCGTGCATGCGTGCATGCGTGCATGCGTGCATGCGTGCATGCGTGCATGCGTGCATGCGTGCATGCGTGCATGCGTGCATGCGTGCATGCGTGCATGCGTGCATGCGTGCATGCGTGCATGCGTGCATGCGTGCATGCGTGCAACCCGACTATAATTTGTAGCCGAGGTTTTTCGCTCTTCCAGGTGCGGGTGTGTTTAAAAAAAAAAAATCAGTCATGGTAGCATTCCCTTGAGGCTACAGGGGTAAGCCTGAAACATGCTTCTGCGACTGCGTCTGCGTCTTTTCACGCCGCTGTGGCGCAAGACTCGTTTTCATTCATGCTTCCCCAACCGTTGCGCGTCTTACAAAGCAATTCCGCGCCAGAACACTAGGCGGAGTAATGCTTTTTGTCGAAGACGACCTTAGAGACGCCTTCTTTCTTCTTCGTCGATTGTTTATTTACATAGCCACTGCGGCTCCTCGTAGCCTTTTTCTGGCGGACAAATCCGCCAGTCAGTGACAGGTTATACAAGGGATCATACTATCGGATATCTTCTGCCAAGTGCTCTTCTATTTGGTCCATATTCGTTCTTCTAAATCTTCCGTGATTTCTGCCGGTATTATGGGGCATGAAACCGGAAATGCAGCTCCAGAAGGGATGTAGAGCAGACCAATCACAGCCTTGCGGGCTGAGTGAGCTTGCGGAGCTTTGCCGTAAAATTTAGAAAAGGGGGTCGACACCCGTCAGCACGTAAGGAGGGATACATAAGCACGTAAGGGACCCGGAAGGGCTCTTGCGCTTACGGGCCGTGAAAACGCAGAAGCATGATCACTTGTATAACCTGTCACTGACTGGCGGATTTGTCCGCCAGAAAAAGGCTACGAGGAGCCGCAGTGGCTATGTAAATAAACAATCGACGAAGAAGAAAGACGGCGTCTCTAAGGTCGTCTCGACAAAAAGCATTACTCCGCCTAGTGTTCTGGCGCGGAATTGCTTTGTAAGACGCGCAACGGTTGGGGAAGCATGAATGAAAACGAGTCTTGCGCCACAGTGGCGTGAAAAGACGCAGACGCAGTCGCAGAAGCATGTTTCAGGCTTTACTCTGTAAGTCGTACAGACGTACTTTGTCTGTACGTGCTCATATACACACAGTTGTTACACGCACACACATCTCTGCATCCTGAGCAACAGCCTTCGACAATTAGATTGATGGCTAGCTATTTTCTTTTAATCACGTTTTTGTTTCTATATATTGTTGCATATTTCTGTTTCTTTATATTCCTTCACCCAAGTACTGCATGCTACTTATGTAATGTTTCTCCATTGCAGGACTAATAAATAACTTCTTAATCATAATATAGTCTAGAAAACATTTAGCTAAGTACCTCCTGATACCTCAGTTATGTTGCTTAGTGTGTCACAGATTAGGCTATTTAAATCTTTGTTCAGCCACTTGTTCATCTCAAGCCTGAACATTCCAATAACAGTAAGGAGGGATACATAAGCACGTAAGGGACCCGGAAGGGCTCTTGCGCTTACGGGCCCGTGAAAACGCAGAAGCATGTTCTAGGCTTTACGTGCTGACGGGTGTCGACCCCCTTTTCTAAAATTTACGGCAAAGCCCTGCAAGGCTGTGATTGGTCTGCTCTACATCCCTTCTGGAGCTGCATTTCCGGTTTCATGTCCCATAATACCGGCAGAAATCACGGAAGATTTAGAAGAACGAATATGGACCAAATAGAAGAGCACTTGGCAGAAGATATCCGATAGTATGATCACTTGTATAACCTGTCACTGACTGGCGGATTTGTCCGCCAGAAAAAGGCTACGAGGAGCCGCGGTGGCTATGTAAATAAACAATCGACGAAGAAGAAAGAAGGCGTCTCTAAGGTCGTCTTCGACAAAAAGCATTACTCCGCCTAGTGTTCTGGCGCGGAATTGCTTTGTAAGACGCGCAACGGTTGGGGAAGCATGAATGAAAACGAGTCTTGCGCCACAGCGGCGTGAAAAGACGCAGACGCAGTCGCAGAAGCATGTTTCAGGCTTCAACAGGAACACCCCCATGCTGAACACCTCCGTCTCGCAGATGTGCATGTATGTGACCGGGGGGCTCTGGAGCCCCGCCGCCACGGAGCACGGCTTGCTTTTCCGCGGAGTGATTTTCAGGTCCGCCGCCCGCACCGCGGTCAGCAGCGGCATGAGCTCGCTCTGTGAGTCCGCCACGTCGGCCGAAGACTTTAGAACCCTGTAGGTGACGCAGGCTTGCTTCGCTAACTTCTGTATCAGAGGAGTTTTGTGGTCCCGCGGTTGCGGACAGCAGCCCAGAGCCCTACTCTCGTTCGCACGGTTTAATCGTGCACGCTGCGATTAGAAAATCGCATTTTATCAAATCGCGATTTCATCGCAAATGCAATTAATCGTTCAGCCCTAGCATGAACTGTCTTCAAACGGCCAAAGACAGGTTTTGTCACTCCACTGCTCATGTCTTTCCACAGTCTCCCTATTGCTGCTCACGTCACTTATGTCCCCTACAGTGTGGCAACTTGAACAGCACTGGTCTACCTGATTTCTCTCATTTCGGCGGATGAGCCTTCTCATTCACCAATGTACAATGACTCGTTCACCTACAGTAAAAGTATAGTTAAGATAGCATATACTATATATTGCATGATGGGCTAGGGTTGATTGTTGATCTCTACACTGTTGTAAAACTAATGATGGTAAAAAAAAAGCTATTATACTCTTTTAAAGGTGGTCCTTTCTTAAATGAAATAGAATAAGAACTGTTTTTGTTCATTTCTGTCTCACTTCATGTTAGTGATGTCAAAGTCTCGAGTCCACCATTCCTCTGTCTCCTCCATCTCCTCCATCTCCTCAATCTCTTTGGTTGAGATCAAGGCTGAGACTCTTCTAGTCCTCCAGGCATTTCTTCAACGGACCCTTTCTACCCCAATGAAAGAGAGACCTGGTAGAGTAGGGGGTGCCTACAGCCAGCACAACAAGTACAGGTAATGTAAATTAGCCCTCTGAACTGTAACTCATCTCTATTTAGCTTAAACTGAGTGATGACATGTGCTTTTTGGCTGTTCTTCTATATGACAACCTGTGAACCAGCTATTCTTTTTACACTCATGCTTTCCGATGCTAGCTCCAGATCACAACCAAAAGCAAAAGATGGGTGTGATTCTCAGGCTGAATATGTCGGCTCAGCAGATGCGAAGAAGACTGGATTCAAAGACTTCATTAAGCAGTTGCCACTTCGCAACAACACAAAACGCTCGGCCAAAGATCCTAAAAGCTCACTGGAAAGGGAGAGCACTGCAAAATGTTCCCACATCAGAGACCAAGCAGAGGTGAGGAAGTATTATTTTCTCGGGCACTATTTCTGTGTTTTGATTTGAGATAAATTGCAGTTCACCAGCAAAGACCATGCAACAACTAGATGGGCACACAGCATAACCCCCCACCAAGGCTTAAACTTAAGGTTCACTCAATATTACTATTATTCTACTATGCCGATTGAGGGGGGGTAAAGAGTTTGAGTCCACAAAACACTTTTGGAGTCTCAAGGCCTAATTATATTCCTGCGACTGCAACCGCGGAAGGCCACGCAGCTGCATCGACAGACTTGTTTTGGTTTATGCTTCACTCACGTGTTGCGCATGTTGCAACAACGTTTTTTTTTTCGAAAACAAAACACACAAAGAAGAGACGTCTTCTTCTTGGTCGAATCTTTATTTACATCGCCACTCCGGCTATTTCTGGCGGACAAATCGGCCAGTCAGTGACGGGTTATACAAGTGGTCATACTTTCGGATCTCTTCTGCCAAGTGCTCTTCTATTTGTTCCATATTCGTTCTTCTAAATCTTCCGTGATTTCCGCGTATTGTGGGGCATGAAACCGGAAACTAAACTCCGGACGGGCTCGTGTCGTTTTGTCGTATAGTTAGAAAAATCGACGGACGCACGCAAGACGCCAGAGGGCACGAAAGGGGCGTGTTGCGTGTCTTGCGTGCATGGGTGCGTCCGTGCAACACGAGTATAATTCGGCCTTCAGGGCCAAACAGTGTTGCAGCCAATTCCAATGCAACTGAAGTAACTGGTGACCACTTCCTCAGACATGAAAAAAAAAATGACTCTGTACTGCTCTTGTGTCAAAGTGTCTACAGTGGCTCTTGGTCTCTTTTCTATGATGCCTCAGATGAACACGCTTCTTCAGCCTGGTCTCCTTCGCCGTCGGTCCTTTTTTCAAACACGGGAATGTCGCGTTCCAACCGTGTTATTAAGTTCTTACAGGACCAACAAATGCGATACGATTTGTTTGATGTGATGTGGAGTTGTAATCCTTAACGGAGAACTTGTTCGTACGTGCATTCACCTTTAATGTTTCTCTCAAAAATGCTGATAGTGATAGTAAGTTCTCCGTGTATCCTTAAATTCCATTTACAACACCGTCAAAAATCGTTTTTTACTCACCTTCTTCTTCTACTTCTTCCAGCGTGCGTGCAGTTGAGTTATGTTGACAACAACTATGCGTCGCTTAACATACATCACATACTACGTTGCTCTGATTGGTTGTCAGCCTATCCAATTGAGCCGAGAGGCAATTTTTTTTCCTTGTTCGGCTGAAACAAGCCCCATTATCACACTATTTATCATAGTTTAAACCGTCTTTTGCAATACGTATATTGCTCACGTTGATATTGTAATGACGATATACCGAAATATGTTTTTTGCCACATTTCGACACTGATCATAACAAAATCATCGGTACTATTCCAAAATCAGTTAAATCTTTCCTCAAATTAGCTTGCGCATTCAAGAGCAGTTCAGCTCGCTCTTTTGCCCCATTCCCTCTCTCCCTCTCTCTCCCGCTCTCCCACTCTCTCTCACAGAAACACACACACATAAACTGTGTGATTGAACACGTGTAAACTCAGTCGGTGTTAAAACAGACTTTGTAAATTTAGTCAATGTATGTAGAGCTAGATGAGATAGGTGCACAGTAGTGTGTGCCGATGAATGAGGCTGACGAAGGTGGCTGGATGGGTGGTGCTGCTGTGGCTAGATTATAGTTATTAAACCAAACAGAAAAAACAATTGGATTGAAAGAGGATGGGACCAGGTATCAAAGGAGTAGACAAGGAATCACACATCCCAGAGACTCTTATGCTGCTGATTAAGTAAAGTCTTTTGCACAGATTTATAATGGAAGATGACCAAATTTCACAGTCGTGAATTAAACAATTAAAAACAAGAATTGCTCTTACAACGTGGATTGCTCAGACCTCAATGACCCACTAGCATGTTAGTAACAACCTGCATCTTTAACTTAATGACTCTTAAGATAGGTAAAACACACATACTCTTCAGCATATTCATGCTCCAGGTGATAAACCTTTTTGATTTAAGTTTCTCCCTGGCCTTTCATCTAGCTGCATCCCTTTCAGTTATGTATTATCAGCAATATCAACACAGCAGCATTATCGGGGCAAAGGAGAAGATCCAGGTATATGGCAGGCCAATTCAAATTGGTGCGGTGTTTTCTTCTCATCCATTCTTGGCTGCTAGTAATGTTTTAGGTCATTATCTTGCCGGGGGAGCCATGACCTGCACTTGAGACCAAGCTCTCTGAAACTGGGCTGTAGGTTTAACTCCAGAATGTCCTGATGATCTGACCTGAAGAGAGTCAAGGCTTGCAGCTACATCTAGGAACGTTGTTTACACAGTTGAGAGTGACAGTCACATTTACCTTAAATTTCTTAACATTATTAGCAGCTGTGGGTACAAGTAGTAGGGTACAATTGAAGATAATAGTATGTTGAAAATATCATGACAATCCACTTACTTTTCATTACTAAAAAGGTGCAAAAATAATTTTGTGTTGGTCATTTTGAGGATCATTAGAATAAGCTAGATTTCGGCTCTTTCAGAACTTTTTTTAGACACTTTTCAGGATGAATGAAACTTTGTTTCAAATAGTAATGAGGGTACAAACACCTTTTCACATGTGTGCATTTCTGATGTGATATCAAAATTTAGATGATATTAGTTTAAGTAATTTTTTTACCAATGTAATGCAGAAATCCCATCTGTATTATAAATATTCATAACACACATAATCACCACATCTTCAATGATGAATAAGAACATGTTCCCACAGGATGATCGTGTTAACCTGACCTCTACATCAGAAGATGATGAAAGTGAGAAGAAACAGCAGAAGAAGCTGGAGCAAATGAAGATTAGAAAAAAGATTTCAAAGTTCCTCAGGTTCAAGTTGGAGAGAGAAGACAAAGAGGGGCCTGAAACCTGTCCAAATAAGCCTACCACGCCAGTCCACCAAGATCTAGAACCAAACCCACCCATAATCTCTCCCAGTAAGCTCCTTCCTTACACTATAAAAATAAACAGCTTTAGCTGTAGTCGTTATTTGTTTGCCGCTGCATCTAAATTTAAGTATTTTTTAAATTTGTATCTTTCCATTATAATAATTTGGTCATCCAAAGTGTAGTCTGTGTGCTAATTTTGACTGCTAAACCAAGAATCCTAAGAAAGTTTCTAAGGTGTTGGACAAGAAGAAACCAGTCAGCTCAGCAATGCAATAGTTAAATCAAAGCACGGTAGAAACAGCTTACTATAAAAAAGTGTCAGTCTGTGTTTTTGTGGACATGTGAATATAGAAACTGACAAGACAGTAGAGAGTGGAATAATTGAATAGAAAACAATAAATAACTGGCTTCATCTGATATATTTATGTTGTTTTAATATTGATATAGACCACCATCCTGAGTTCTTTAATGTGGTAGCAGAGAAGCTGGAAAAGATTGCACAGAGGTCCACCAGTATAAAGAAACCGAGTTCTACAGCTCAGCTTTCACAAGGTAAACCCTCTACTCTCACACACACGCACACACACACACACACACACACACACACACACACACACACACACACACACACACACACACACACACACACACACACACACACACACACACACACACACATATATTCATGATCCATGAGTTTATTGGGGAACCAAGGCCCATGGTGTTACCTTTGCGGACCAGTTTTTGGGGGATGACTGTGTTAAAAGCAGAACTGGAGTCTAAAAATAGCCGCCTCACATAGCTGTTTAATGCCCCTAATGCCCCTAAGTTGTGATGGCACTCCCTATAGTGCAGTTTGCTGAAAAGGCAAACTGTTGCTCATCCTGGTCTTGTGGAATGAAGCTCCTGATGTATACAAGCAGTACATTCTCAAATAACTTAATGACAATGGGTTATAGTGCCACTGAGCGATGGTCATGTAAGCACTTCACGGTCAACTATAGGAACTGGAGCTGGAAGGATTTGAGGCAAGTCGGAGCAGAAGCATGTTGTATTGAGAGGTTGAATATTTTTTATTTAACACATTCGTAAACTGCCCACCACATGCTTTCAGGACCTGTCCTGGCACACCATCTGGACCCGCTGCCTTATGTCCTAAATCTGCTTTGGTGTAGCCCTCACCTGGTGGTGCTGTAGGACTATTGTCAAGACAGGCTCCTCTTTTTATTGCAGAAGTAGTCAAATAATTGATTAAGTAGTAAGATAAGATAGTTGGCATTATAATCAGTCAGTGCCTTGATGCCTTTCCTCATGCTAAAGTGGTTGTGTTTAACAAATTGTTTCAACCGCAACCGCAGCAAGTGTGGCCTGAGCGTCAGAATGTTTCTTTTATGTTGCTTCGGAACCAACGATGATGAAGTGTGGCTCCGAGTGCTCTGGCCAGGCCTAGAGAGCTTTGCAGGTTTCCCCGGTCACTGGGCCACAAGCTCCGGCTGGAGAACTTTGCAGCCGGCTTGCGCGATTCCTCCAAGCCTCAGTGGTGCTGTGGATTGTGTTGCGCACTCTGGCCCGGCCAGTAGAGCTGAGTAGACCCCTGGGTCCCTACCCCTTCTCTCTACGGTCTCTTTGGGGGAGTTGGGCACCACCTAGTGTCTAAACTGAGAAGTGCAGTACAGTGAGCCATAGTACATTACACTAAATTTCATTTAGCTGACGCTTTTATCCAAAGTGACTAAAGGCTGGCGCATGCTTCTGCATTTTCAGGGACACGCAGGCACACAAGAGGCATGCAAGGGGCTCTTGTGTGCTTAGGTGTCCCTGAAAACGCATCGCCCAATTTTTCAAAGCTACGCAAGCCTCACACAGCCCGCAAGGCTGTGATTGGTCTGCTGACAACATCCTTTCCGGAGTCACATTTCCAGTTTCATGCCCCATAATACCGGCAGAAACCACAGAGGTTTAGAAGAACAAATATGGACCAAATAGAAGAGCGGTTGGCAGAAGAGATCCGAAAGTATTACCACTTGTATAACCCGTCATTTACTGGCAGATTTGTTTGCCAGAAAGAGGCTATGAGGAGATGCAGTGGCGATGTTAATAAACAGTTGACGACTGCCATTCACAAAGAAGGCGTCTCTAATTGCTTTGCAACATGCGCAACCCTTGGAAAACCATAAATTAAAACAAGTCTGTCGACACAGCTGAGTGAAAAGCCGGAGCCGCATTTACAGAAGCATTCGCCAGCCTTTACACTAAGTGCATTCAACCCCGAGGGTACAAACCTAGAACAACAAGAATAAGGAAAGTACAATTTCTTCAAATATAAAGAAAAATTGCAAAATTCTATAAGTAAGTGCCATTTAAGTGCTACTAAATTGTTATCAATCAATCAATCAATAAAATTGTATTTGTATAGCCCATATTCACAAATTACAATTCATCTCATAGGGCTTTAACAGGGTGTGACATCCACTGTCCTTAACCCTCAGCAAGAGTAAGGAAAAACTACTAAAAACCCTTTTAACAGGGTAAAAATACGTAGAAACCTCAGAGAGAGCCACATGTGAGGGATCCCTCTCCCCGGACGGACAGAAGTGCAATAGATGCCACGTGCAGGAAAACATCATCAAGATTAAAGTCTTCAAGATTAAAGATTAAAGTCTCTAGCAGCATTTGATGGGGGTAAGCATCCTGAAGGACAACCCCAACATGACATGCCAAGCAGTCCCGCTGCAATCACAGTCCATGGTCAGCAACCAGCAGGACCACGATCCACCATCCAGACCAGAACGCCACTCCAGTCCTCAGTATCGGTCCACCGCCACCCACCACGAGCCGCCGCCGCGGTCCTGGTCCAATGCCCGTACCCGATGCCAAAGCAACACAGGGTCCGCCACCACCACCACGATCAGCCCACACGACACAGAATCCGCCACACAGGGTCCGCCACCACCACCACGATCAGCCCACACGACACAGAATCCGCCACACTGGATCCACCACCGCGACCCCCTGTGCGCGATCAACAAACCGCAATCCATGGTGCGGCCACAGAGGCCCTGGATCTGCGGGTGATAAAGCAAAGGGATTCCGGGGAAGGGGGATCGGGATGGAGAAGAGGAAGAAGAAGCTGGAAAAAGAAGCTCTGTGTGTCATGTGTCATGAAATAGAACAAGTAACGTTCTGGCTCACTAATTAGCTCTAACTATAAGCTTTATCAAAAAGGAAGGTTTTGAGCCTCCTCTTAAACGAACAGATGGTGTCTGCCTCCCGAACTGAAAGTGGTAGTTTATTCCACAGCAGAGGAGCTTGATGGCTAAAAGCTCTGGCTCCTACTCTACTTTTAAAGACTTTAGGGACGACAAGTAGGCTTGAATTCTGGGAGCGGAGTGCTCTAGTGGGTTTATAAGGTACTAACAGCTCTTTAAGGTAAAATAGCGCATTATTAAGGGCCTTGAAGGTGAGGAGGAGAATTTTAAATTCTATTCTGGATTTAACTGGAAGCCAGTATAGCGATGCTTACACAGGAGAAATGTGCTCTCTTTTCTTTGTTCTCGTCAGGACACGTGCTGCGGCATTTTGGACAAGCTGTAGAGTCTTTAACGACTTACTGCTGGAGCCTGATAATAATGAATTACAATAGTCCAGTCTCGATGTTACAAAGGCGTGGACTAGTTTTTGTGCATCTTTTTGCGAAAGGACATGTCTGATTTTTGAGATAATACGCAAGTGGAAAAAGGCGGTTCTAGAAATTTCTAGAAAAAGTGACTATTGAAGGATAAATCAGGATCGAAGATCACTCCCAAGTTCCTGACTGTTTTGTTGGAAGCAAGGGCAATGTCGTCTAGCGCAGCTATATCATTAGATAATGTATCTCTAAGGTCAAACCGATAGTTTTGAAAGATTTTTTATTTGATGATGCGGGCCAATTAAAAATGGATGGCAGGCCGCAGTTGGCCCGCGGGTCGTAGTTTGGACACCCCTGGTATAGAAACACTATAAAAAAACATCTGAAAGGGATAATTCACCCAAAAATTTTAATTCCCTCATTATCTACTCATCGTATTTTGTTTAAGAACTCAGTAATGCATGACTACTGAGCATCCGACCGGCGCCGTGGAAGGCTGCTGTGTCTCGCGCTCTCCCACAGCTCTTCTCTTTTTCTCTTTTTTTCTATCTTGTTGTTATTTATTCTACTTATTTTGTATCATGCACTCCGGTAAAGCGAGCCCTATCATCATATAGGATAGAGAACAACTTCTGTCCATCGGTTTGACGGTAAAAAACACTTATTCACTGCCACCGACAACAAACAAAGGAGACTACCCATGGCGCGGTGTACCTGCCGTACCTGGAACTCGGAGGCGAGGACGAAGGAAAAGAAGGTCGGGAACCGGCGTCCTGGTCCGGCTGAGGAAACATGAAAACCTGCTTCCTCTACCAAGCATTCTTCTGGCTAATGTCCAGTCCCTGGACAACAAGGTGGATGAACTTCGTAGAAGGATGGCGTTTAAACGGGACATCAAGTTTTGTAACGTGATGGTTTTCACAGAGACTTGGCTCGACCCCTCGATCCCGGACTCCGCCATTGTTCCCGAAGGGGTCTCCTTTCACCGCCAGGACCGGACAACAAACTCAGGTAAGAGCAAGGGAGGGGGTGTCTGCTTCATGGTGAATAATCTATGGTGCTCTGATGTGAGAATTATTTCTTCAGGCTGTACTCCGGACCTTGAGCACCTCATGATCAGATGCCGTCCTTATTACATCCCGAGGGAGTTTACATCGGTCATTCTAACAGCGGTGTACATCCCGCCCAGTGCCGACACTAACCAGGCACTGGACGAGCTGCATGCGGTGATCGACAGGACAGAGACATCACGGCCCGAGGCTGCGTTTATCGTGGCCGGGGATTTTAACAACGCCAAGATGAGGAAAGTCCTGCCGAGATACTTCCAGCACATCAGCTGCCCGACGCGCGGAGCGAACATGCTGGATCATGTTTACAGTCCCTTCCGGGATGCGTATAAGGCCCTCCCCTGCCCCCCATTTGGCAAATCAGACCACGTTTCCGTCCTGCTGCTGCCTTCCTATAGGCAGAAACTCAAGCGTGACAGACCGGTGACTCGGACCATCCAGCAGTGGACAGATCAATCAGACTCGGCTCTTCAGGACTGCTTCAGCACAACGGAGTGGTGCGTGTTCGAGGATGATGACATCAACATGTACACGGACGCGGTCATCTGCTACATTAGCAAATGCATCGATGACGTCTTACCCAGGATTACAGTAAAAACATTTCCCAACCAGAAGCCCTGGATAAATGGTGACGTCCATGCTAAACTGAAAGCACGGACTGCTGCCTTCATCTCGGGGGATCTGGAGGAATGCGAGAAACCCAGGTACGCGCTCCGGAGTGCTACTAGCAGTGCTAAGAGACTCTACAGGGACAAAGTGGAGTCCCATTACAAGGGCTCCAACACTAGGAACATGTGGGCCGGACTGAGAACCATCATAGACTACAAAGCCAAGACCAGCAGTGCTGATGTGGTGTCTGCATCTCTCCCAGAGGAGAGAGAGCAAAAGCTGTTCATATATATTTAGATATTTATACATTATTTCCTATTTTGATATTCTATTTTATACTATTTCTCTTATTTTATTGTATAGTGTGTAATTACTTGAGCATTGTTAGAAGAGAGCCTGAGACTCAAGCATTTCACTGCCAGCGACTGCTTAATGTTATTGTTGTGCATTTGACAAATAAAAAATCTTGAATCTTGAATCTACTGCGTACTGAAACTCTGTATTGAAATTCCGTACTGAAACTCAGGACTTACTCCTACATTGGCCGACTGTCCTGCTAAAACTTGAACAAACATGAAGGCGGTGTAACTTACCGTTCAAAAACATCCTGTTGTAACCGACTGAGAATATGTGGCTGGTTTTCTTTAGCTGTATCCAAACATAACAACGTGACTTTCAGCTGTGTTTACCCGAGAGATGGTCATTGCGCCAGATCGAGATCGGTTATAGGCCTGACCACTCAGCCAATCAGAGGAGGGACTCATTAATAATTGTTGAGGCAGGCGAAAACAGCCTGTTTTGTCTAAAAATGCCTGCTCCACAACATGTGGCTGCCTAAAAGGCATTTCCGATTAGGACACATCCAATAGAAAGCCAGAAAAAGATTCATGATTCCTTACCCAAACTGGATTAACAGGTTTGTGTTTCAGCTTTTCACTGGTACCTGTAGCCACAGACTGACACTGGATAGTAGGCATTTTATCACAGCTAAAACTGGCCTAGAGAGGAAACACACTAACTAATAGCTGTATAACTCACTGTCAATGACTGTAAAGTTTGTGTCTCTTTCTCTTTAGAAGTGTGTGAAAAAGAGGCAGTTGTGCAGCAGCTTGTGAAGGTGCTCTGTTCGGAGGGAGATTCTATCAACACTAAGGTAGGAAGTGGTTCTGTTTTTTTAAATACATTTTTTTTCGTTTTTTTTATCTCCTTTTAATCGATAGGAAAGATTAACCTTGTGAAAGGGGGATAAAGAGAGTGGGGAAGGACATGTATACATTTGCGGGTTGAGGCCTTGTTGGGGAGGCAGCTCTACCAGGTGAGCTTTACACCACCCTGCTCTTTGTTTGTGATTGTATGTGACATTTGACCCACAAACTCTATCAGCATTAAAGTTGAGCTCAAAGGATGTTTTATGGATAAAGATATTGATGGGACATCATATGGTGCTGGCCACCATAACAATATAGGGGAACTATTTTAGAAACACAGACTCAACCTACAGGAGAGTTTATTGCTAAATACACATATTTTTACAGATCCAGTCAGACCCTTTCCTGCGCTCCAGCTTTGCTCGTCTTTCTTATGCATCATTTGCCAAGCTTCTAGACACTGTGAGTCAGGTATCTGAGGCCTCGCCCTCTGCTAGTCCAACACTGCAACGCATGGCTGTCACCATGGAGGTATCACGGCGGATAGTGACAGCCACTGGAACAATGCGCATGCAGGGCTATGCAGAGTGCTATATGGAGACCTTTGCACCCTGGGTAAAGAGTCATGGAGGATGGGTGAGTGATAAAAAATGTGTCTAACTTCCATTATTGCACCATAGATATATCTCATAATTGAGGGTTAAATAATTCATCATTCCTGCCTGAACCAATTTGGATGGATAAAATGCTGAGGCAAAGGTGGTTACAATTATATAGTAAACTGGGGCTACGATGTAGCACTGGCGGGCCCGAGCAACCGCACGTTGAAGCCTGTTGCGGACAGGCTTCAACATTACATTACATTTAGTATCTAATTGTAAATTTCCACAGTACTTATTCTCCTTTTATAATTTTTTTACACTTTGTACTGGTTTAATTACTAATTCATTCATATAATTGCTGATAGATTTCTACCTGGTTCCTTTTTTTTTAATGATTGGCATACTCACAGACCTGCTGCCTCTGAACTTTAGCCCCCTAACCAAATTCATTTATCCCTGGTCCCTGGTCGCTTGATAGATGGATCGTAAGTCACACTCTTTAAACAGCGCTGCTGTGTAAGGTGCTTTTTTTGATCACGCACCATTTATATACAGTGGCAATTTTGGGTTCAGTATCTTGACTAAGGACACTTCGGAATGCAGACTGGAGACCTTCTGTTTAGTGGACAACCCCTCTATTTCTGTAGCCACAGTTGCCCAATTATATAAACGTTGAATAAGGAGAGGACATAGAATCGAGCTTTGAAGGAGTGAGGTATGTGGAATCCAAATAGCATTTTATTGTATTTTATGTTTTTATCAGTGATGTAGCTATTCAATTGTTGATGAATGAACCAAATGATTATATTCAGGAAGGTAAGGTTACAGATTGACCTATAGTTGATAATTGAATTTAGGTAGCGTTATTTCTTTTTTTAACTGACCTGATAGCGGTAGGGATCAGGCAGTGGGAAATAATCTATTTTAATAAATAGTGAATTAGAAAAGAATACTGGAAATTAGTCAAGTTTGGTGAAGGACTTGAGTTGACTTGCAACAACAGAAAGATACTGAGGAGAAATGTTTTGAGGTACATCCTGGATAAGATGCCAATCTAGCACAGGGGTGACATACAGAGACACACACAATCCTAACCTGACCAAAACTTTCTTTCAATAGGGTAACAGTCCTAACCACTGCACCACTCAAAATGATTAATCACTGAAATTTAAACATATTTAAACATCCCATGTTGATCTTTTCCTCTGAAGATGCCTTAAAGTCTGTGATATTTTTAACCTTTAACCTTTGAATACTTATTTTTGAGAGTTGCATTACTCATCCCCAACTCCACTCCTACCACTGCAGTTTAAACTAGTGGGTTGACAAATCATATCACGTTTTTCGGGCAGCTGTTGCTGATGGGTAGAGTGGTCTTCCTCCAACCTGAAGGTCGGCAGTTCGATCCCCAGTCTGACCGATCTGCATGCTGAAGTGTCCTTGGGCAAGATGCTGAACCCCGAATGGCCCCCCATAGAATAATTAAATGCTGTGAATAGATGCACTGTGTGAATGGGTGAATGTAGAACTGTACTGTAAAGCGCTTTGAGTGGTCATTAAGACTAGAAAAGCACTATATAAATACAAATCCATTTACCATTTACCAATTTGCAGATAAAAATCAATTCAGGGGAGTAGAAATAGCAAGATTGTTTGAGGTGGGAAATTATTTTATTAGTAGGGACAGTTAAACACCCACTTTACATCATATGCCCATGATTTTACCTTTATTTTTCTCTGTTACTTTATGCTACATAGCTTTTTTATTTCTTTTTCAGGAGAATGTAGATTTGGAGGAGCCTGAGGAATACGACTGAGTTCCAAATCCAAAAGGTTTTTTTCCGACTAACCCCTGGTCAACACTGAATTCTGGATCATCACATCAAAGTAAGCAATGGAAAAACCTCATCTGAGCTGTGACAAAAGCAGTTTCCAGAGGCCACATTTATCCATCATGGTCTGGGAACAGAAAGTATTGTCACGTCAAGTTCCTGATTTTACATGGTCAGAAAAGAGAAGCTTTGTTGCTAATAATATGTTTTTTTAATTAAAATACCTATTATTCAGTTTGAAAGTGATGTTTTTCAATGTTTAATGTGTTTGAAGTTTTTTGTAGCATTTAATTATCTTATTGTGTCAGTGATTTAATTGACACTACACCTTGCCACTAGCCTGGATGCCAGACAAACTTAGCCCCGCCCACAACATTTGAGGTCGGGAAGTTCGGTCTGGAGTCGCTCCGTTGGGGAGAAATTATGCCCGGTTCGAAATCGTCCGGACCAATCAGATGGTCAGGGCGGGCTTTATACGATGATGGACAGATGATCAACGGTAACGTAATCAACTACGTCATCAAAGTGCACTTGAGTTGACGTTGTTTTCCACAAACATGCCTGCCGCTGGAGAGCTGAGATGTGTAGATGCTGCCATTGAGTCTGTTTTAGGAGACATCGACAGTGCATTAATTTTGAAAGAGGAACAGAGAAACGCGATCAAGGCATTTGTAGATCGAAAAGATGTTTTTGCCATCCTTCCTACGGGATTCGGAAAAAGTTTAATCTATCAGCTGGCCCCAATGTTCGCGAAGAAGATGGGACACGGGAATGTTCTTCCAACCGTGTTATTAAGTTCTTACAGGACCGACAAATGCGATATGATTTGTTTGATGTGTGTGGAGCTATAATCCTAAACGGAGAACTTGTTCGTACGTGCATTCACCTTTACTGTAACTGACTGCTACACCTGCCACTTTATGCATACTGTTTTATTCTGTTATTTTGTATTGGGCTCATTTAGTTTTACACGTAGCGATTCCCCTCGCGTAAATACCTGCAGTTTAAGGAGCGGACCATGTTAATAGACGCACCAGATCCCTCGCTTGCGGACCAGTGCAATAAGACACCTGCCGTACAGCCGGCACAAGGATAGGAGCAGGAACAACGACCGGACGCGGGCTGTGCGGCATTTCTCAAAAACTATAGTTTAACACCCCTCGCCAGCGGAACGAGGTAAGGAAGCTGGACCCATTTACTTTGCTGCAGGTAGTGCGGAACAGGAGTCGCTATGTCACGTTAACGCATCAGACTTGTCTCGTGGTGATTTGTTTGTTTATTGTATTTTAACGTTTGTGTTTGGTTTTATGGATTAAAATATCGTATACTTAATGTCATTCCAGTTTTAAGGTGTATTTACGGCTACGATGAAGTGAACAATAAAGAGCAGTGTGCCGTCATTAGAGAAACTCTGCATCATGTTCGGGGGGGGGGGCTGTAACATTAACTGTTTCTCTCAAAAATGCTGATCGTGTTGGTAAGCTCTCCGTGTATCCTTAAATTATTTTTACAACCCCGGCAAAAAACGTTTTTACTGATCTTCTTCTACATCTTCCAGCGTGTGTGCAGCTGAGTTCTGTTGACAACAACTATGCGTTGCTTTACATACCTCAAATACTACGTTGCTCTGATTGGTTGTAGGTCTATCCAATTGAGCGAAGAGGAATTTTATTTCCTGGTTCGGTTGAAACACGCCCCATAATCACAGCCCAATGGAGCGGTATCAGACTCACATTCTGACTAGAATGGTGAGTATGACAACGTCAGGCTACCTTGCCACACTTGTTTCAGGTCTTTCTAGAAATTAACATCAGTATCTTAAATGGACACCATGAAGCAGACTGTATTTATATCACTAAGGCGACACTTAATTGAAGACTTCCTAAAACATATTGAACAAAAATAAAAATTATAAACTCAGTTACAATGTTTTTTTTTTATTGTAACAATTTGTTATGCGAGTAATTTGCAGAATTAATTTAAGATGATATATTTTGAGTGCATTTTACGGCTTTCTGGCCAATAAGAATGCAGGTAGAAGGGCCACATGCACCTTGAACCCTTCCATTTCCTAAAGGACATGTCACGCCGAAATAGACGTCATAGTCGCAACATGCCCATGCCCCCATAGATCTATGCACTCCCCCACTACCACTCGACCCACCCATGGATGGACCCACCCACTTTTTAGACTATCGGTGTCCAGCAGCCATTTCATTCTTGCAAGCCTTGGGAACACTTGGATAAGCAAACTAGCAGCATGAATCGAATTTGACAACCGAGATGCTCAGTGGTCGGCTGCACAAATGTCTTCATGTGACTCCAGCTTCAGAAGACACAAGATTGAGATGGATTGAGTTCATATATGATGGCAACGTTCCTGCCACCACTTTGAATCGGACTGTTTTATCAACCTGGGCCAATATAACAACGGATTCTCTAAAAAGGTTGTTATTGAAAGAGGGGTCGTGCCATCTTTCCATCGCAATACTGAAGACGAGGGAAATGTAGGTATTTTTTTTTATAATTCTGGTATTTGCTTCTTTTAGACGTTTTGTGTGGAGGCTAGTGCCGTTAGCATGTTGTGCCATGTGTGTGAGGGGGTGGGGGGCTAGTATGTAGTGGTGGGGGATAGGGAGAGACTTTGCAGGAGTTTTCATGTAACGTTATTGAACAATTAATCAAGGACGGCTGGCGAGTCTTAGCAAGAAGACGGCGTCGGAGTCCACGGTGATCGCACGGCAGGTTTGTGAGTGTTGTGCTCTCAACGCTCTTCCCCCCCTTCGCTCGAGGGGCCGTAGCAGCTACTACGAGCCCTGTAGCAGCTACTACGAACCCCGGTAGTAGCTGCTATGAGCGTCAGTAGTAGCTACAAGCTCCGGTTGTAGCTGCTGTAGCTAGAAGTTAGCTACGGATGCTTGTAGTAGCTGCTACGAGCTCCGGCCGTAGCTAACTTCCAGCCCAGTGCTGCCGTGGGAAAAAAATCAGCGGCAGAGTACTAACAGGAGGACACGCGAGCGTAGGGGGGGGGGGGGGGGTAGAGCGTGGAGAGCACAACACTCACGAACCTAACTTCCAGATAGGGTTAGGGTTAGGGTTGCTGCTACGGCCGCTCGTTCAAGATACCGGAGGATGTTTTTGTCTTAATGTGCGGGACTAGAACGATTATTCATTACCAGCCCTAGTTAGGGGAAATGTGTCCTTGTATCTTTGTATGCATGTCAGTAGTACAAACATGAATAACATTGCTGCTTTTGGTGTTCAGGCAAGCACATCTGTTCACGGTGCTAGGCTACATCACGTAGCATGCCAGACGGACACACCAAAGATGTGCACACGTGGAACGCCGCTTTCTTTGAAAACACTGCGACCTAACCACAAAAGTACAGGTTGGTTTGCCCTCAGTTACTTCGTCATGTCATTGATTGTGTCTCTGTGTTAAAGTTGTAACAGCATCTCATTTGTTGTGACTCCATGGATACTGAATGTCTGTTTAATCATAGGCACACAGAAAACTGTGCTGCACTGATGTCGGTGTTGGGACCTCAGCTGTAAGAGGCCTCTGGAGGAGGGAGAGGACAACCCAAGTTGTTCAAGTATGGACTTCGGAAAGCCACAGGATGCTGCCTATGATCCTGATGACTCGATCACAGTCTTGACTGAGTCAGCAGATGTGACGTGAGTGACTCAATATTTAATCTTAACATTTTAATAATCAGATGGATTACCATCCTACACTTTTTTAGCTGTTGCAGCCTTTTGGTGAAATCTTTGTCTTTCTAATAGAATGGAATCTTCCAACCCTGTTCATAAGACACCCACATATATTGTCTATGACAACTGCCCCCTGGAGCTGTTTGTGGTGTGTTCTATGTGTCGGCGGGGGACAGATGTAATATATAAGAAGGGCGAGTGCACAGCAAAGCCTTCCGTGATTCTCACAGGCGCCATTTCAAATCCAAATAATGTACAAATAGTATGTGAAACATAAATAACATATCAATTAACTGCTGTCTTTAAATGGTCTTCAATATTTAAAGACCATTTATTTATCGCCTTCATGATAAATAGAATAATATTATTATAAAAAGAAAATAATAAATACAAAAAAGTGCAAAATGTCTAACTTTTCCCCCCAATTTGTATTACAGATTACGTGGATAACCTGTTGGATCTCATCTTTCACAAGGTTTTTCAGGACCCGGCCCCATATGTGAATGAGGTGCTGAAGATCTCAAAACCTGAGGATCTCTCTGCCAAGTATGAGAAACCTGACTGTTGTGTATTGATATCCAGTTAAGTTTGTTCCCTCGGGGCATCCGTAATGCCCCACTGTTTACCTGCATTGTATGCTGGTTATTTTCTGTCCTGTGAAACTCACAGTAAAGTACGCACGTCTTTTCCATCACGGTCTCCTGTCTCATCTCAACTTAAGTTGTATCGGTATAGAGTGTACTATACAACAAAACTGGCGACGAGGAAGAAACGTCCTCACGTTTGTTTTATTATTTTCGTAACTCGTTAGCGATAACGGCCCCCAACTGGTATCTGAAGAGTTCCAGTCATTCATGGAAGCAAACGGAATTCAGCACATCAAGTCAGCTCCCTATCATCCCGCCATAAATGGCCTAGCGGAAATACAAGGACCAAGCATACAAGGACCAAGCTCTAAAATCATCACAAGGAAATGGAACGCTCAACAAGCGCCTAAGTGCCTTCCTGTTGAACTACAGAAACACCCCCCATGCTACAACCAAAGTGGCCCCCGCGTCAGCCATGATGAAAAGACAGCTTCACACACGACTTGACCTTCTGAGACCACTGAAGACTAAGCAGGTTGTACAGACACAACAGAGAGCACAGGTGGAGAGACGGAGCAAAGCGAAAGACAGAAGCTTTAGAGCTGGTGAGAGAGTTCTTGCTCGGAACTACTGCAAAGGTCCAAAGTGGATACAAGCAACAGTTGTCGCACAAACAGGCCCTGTGTCCTACACAGTTTTAACACCAGATAACATCATCTGGAGGAGACACGTGGATCAACTGTTGCCAGGAACCAACCTCAGTGATGACTCAGGTCAAATGGGAAACCCAGAACAGCTACTGGAGCCATTCCATGGTTTTGAGCCATCATCTGAACATCCCCCGAAGCCACCTGAAAACAGGGAAAGTGTTCCCTACTCATCTGAACCAGTGGGTGTGCCTACTCAGGGTACTGTGTGGGAGCCCGGCCTTGCAAGAGGAGAACGGTGGGTATGCAAACTGGAAACAGAGCAGTCAGACACGGGGGTGTGTGGTAAATCGAAATTAGGCGTTTATTTACAACTGATAGGGAAAAGGGAGGAGGGCGCATAAAGATAAATCAAATAGTTTTGCCGGTCTGGCAGTTGGGGTCTGGGGCTCCAGCGGGCTCTTCCTGATGGCAACGAGAGAGAAAGACAGCAGTTAATCCTCTTCATCTGATAAACAGGCAGGCCATTGGCCTCTTACCCTGAGACTCCTTTTGAAAGCGTCTGGTTCCTACTCCCTCAGTGGCTCAAGAGACTCTGGTCCCATTTCCTCTGGTTTTTAAAGGGCTCCTGATTGCCTCTTGACTCAGTCCACCTGTGAGAGACAACAAGAGACACCTGGGAGGGGAGGAGCTCTCCAGGAGGATCCCCTGGGGTAGTACCGCCCCTCCAACACCACGCCTCTGGATTGCCTCTGCCTGGCTGTCCTCAGCCATGTGTGGCACGGCTGACAGGCTGGGCCATCACATACCCCCCCCCCTCAGCTCCGATCCACGGTGGGGAGCGGCCGACCACAGGCAGTCGTCCCTTCTCGACATGGCATCAGCGTTCCCATGCAGCTTTCCGGCTCTGTGTTCCACTGTAAACTTAAAGTCCTGTAGGTGTAGAAACCAACGGGTTATTCTGGCATTCCTATCTTTGTTGAAGGCCATCCATTTCAGTGGGGCGTGGTCAGTGACCAATGTAAACTCTCGACCCAGTAGGTGATATCTTAGTTTGTCTATCGCCCATTTAACAGCTAGACATTCCTTTTCTATTGTTGCATAATTCTTCTCATGGGGAAGCAGTTTGCGGCTTACAAAGGTTATGGGGTATTCACATCCATCATGTACTTGGGACAGGACTGCACCAAGGCCTACCTCTGACGCGTCTGTTTGAAGTACAAACCTCTTGCCGAAGTCGGGGGTGTGTAGCATGGTTTCGCTGCAGAGGGCTTTCTTCAAGGCATGGAAGGCCAGCTGTGTCTGTTCTGTCCACTTCACCCGGTTGGATGCACTTTTGTTTGTCAGTTCATGTAAGGGGGCCGCTAAAGAGGCAAAGTTAGGGATGAATTGTCTGTAATACCCCAATAACCCTAGAAAGGTTCTCACCTGACGTTTTGTCTGGGGTTGGGGCCAGGTTATTATGGCAGAAAAGCTGTCTTCTCCCTTGCTTGTGGGGTGAGTGGAACCTGCCAATATCCTTTGGTTAAATCTAGCGTGGAGATGAACCGGGCAGGTCCTAACCTCTCGACCAGCTCATCTACCCGGGGCATAGGGTAGGTGTCAAACAGAGAAATCTCATTTAACTTTCTATAGTCATTGCAGAACCTAATGCTGCCATCCGGCTTCCCAACAAGGACTATCGGACTGGACCAGGCACTGTGTGACTCCTCCACCACCCCAAGGTCAAGCATTTTCCTCACCTCCTTTCTGATGGCCTCCCGTCTGGCCTCTGGGATTCGGTATGGTCGTAGCCTTACTATCTTTCCCGGCTCTGTTCTGATGTCATGGGCGATGGCTGTTGTTCGACCCGGGGCCTCGGAGAAGACATCTCTGTTTCTATCGAGCAGTTCTCGGAGATCTTGTCCTTGCCTGGATGAAAGCTGGTCACTCATGTTCACTGGCGGGAGGACCTGGGGAGGCAGGTTAGCTAGCAGGACATTAGAGGGGACAGGGAGAGGCTCATGCCATGGCTTCAGCAAATTTACATGGTAAAGTTGTTTGGCTTTCCTACGGCCTGTCTGCCGTACACGATAATTCACAGGCCCCACCCGTTCCAGTATTTCATAAGGCCCTTGTCACTTGGCTAAAAACTTGCAATCATTTGTTGGAAGTAAAACCATTACCTTGTCTCCAGGTTTGAACTCTCTCACCTGGGCTCCCCGGTTGTATACCTTTGCTTGTTGCGCTTGGGCTTGCTGCATGTGCTCCCGGACTAATGGCCAGACTTGGGTCATTCGGTGGTGCATTTGCTCCACGTGCTCCACGATGCTGCGCTGGGTGGACGGCTGCTGTTCCCAGGCTTCCTTGGCAACATCCAGCAAACCCCGGGGTCTCCGACCGTACAGAAGCTCAAACGGTGAGAAACCAGTCGAACCCTGGGGTACTTCCCGTATAGAGAACAGAATATATGGCAGGAGTTGGTCCCAGTTCTTCCCATCAATATCGATCACCTTGCGCAGCATGTGTTTTAGAGTTTTGTTAAACCTCTCTACAAGTCCATCTGTCTGAGGGTGATAGACGGATGTTCTGATTTGTCTCACCTTTAGACTTTGGCACAGACATTTCATCACTTTGGACATAAAGCAGAACCCTTGGTCTGTAAGGATCCCATCCGGCAGGCCTACTCTACTGAAGAGCAGAAACATCTCTCTGGCGACCACCTTCCCCGTAGCAGACCGTAGAGGAATGGCCTCCGGGTAACGGGTTGCGTAGTCCAGTATAACTAGAATATAGCGGTGGCCACGGCTAGACTTCGGTAAGGGCCCAACTATGTCCATGGCAATCCTGCTAAAGGGTGTTTCAATAATGGGGAGGGGTATCAGAGGGTTTCGGTACTCTACCTTTGGGGAGTTGATTTGACACTCGGCACAATGTCTGCAGTAGTCCTCCACGGCCCTTTTGACTCCCGGCCAGTAGAAACGGCTGAGAACACGTTCATACGTCTTCTCCCTCCCCAAATGTGCCCCTAGTAAGTGGGAGTGGGCTAGGTACAACACTTTGGAAGCATACTCTTTGGGGATAAGCAACTGTTCACCGATATCAGAGTTCTTTTTGGTTACTCGGTATAACAGCTTATTCTTGATCATGAAATGTGGAAAAGACACTTGACTCACCCCAGCCTGCTTTTGACCCTCCATTACTTGGACTTCTCTCCAGGCTTGGGTTAGGTTGGGATCCTGCAGCTGGGCCGAGCCGAATTGTCCTGGCCTGAGTCCTCCCTCCATTTCAACTTCCGGGAATTGAGAGAACACCTCGTCTGATTGTATGTCTTCCAGGGGCTCCATCTCCGCTGCCCGTTCGGGGTCTGTTGCTGTGGTCTGGGTGTGGACGGCTTCCTCCCTGTCATCATTAGTAGTTTCTGCTGGGCTGCCATCGGGGGATACTGCTGCCCAGGCGGGGCGAGCTACGGAAGACTTTCTCTTCTTCTCCGGTCGTCTTCTGGTTTGCCATTTTGGGTCCATTGCCTCCGCGGGCCAGTAGCGGGAGAAGAGGGGGCTGTCCCGGCCGAAAAGCACAGGCACCGGCAGTTGCTCGACTACCCCAACCTGCAGAGTGAATCGTCCTCGAGGAGTGATTACTTGGATTTTGGAGGTTGGATACTTCCGGGTATCCCCATGGATGCAGGACACGGCCATCTCTTCACCCCAGGGGGCACTGGCGAATTGTGGTCGAACGAGAGAAACCATACTTCCGGATTCCAAGAGGGCCTCTGTGTCTCTCCCTGCAATCTTCACCGGAAACCTTGGGGCTGGTGCTCCCTCATGGGCCCAACAGGTAGTGAGGTGGTGGCAGTAGAGACCCTTGTTGTCGGTAGACCCAGCTGTCGGCATCGGCTCATCCCGATCCGGACACTCTCTGGCTATGTGTCCCTCTCTGCCACAGGAAAAACATCGTGGGATTGGAGGAGGCCACTGGGTTCGTCTCGCAGCTGGTCCGGTCCAGCCAGGGGGCGTTCGGGCTGGTGGGGAACTGACAGCTTTGCCTACCATCTCTCTCTCTGTCTTGGCTTTATAATTGTTTGGCTTGTTTTCTGACCGCATCAGATTAGCCATCACTCTGTGATTTTCTATTAAGGCTATTAATGTGTTCACATTGGGAGGCCCCTGCTGGGCGACATACCTCTTGATGTCATTTGGCAAGCCTCTTGTACACCGGTCAATCACCACTCTGTCCACTATGGGCGGCCCTTCTGCTTCTTCCAGCCAGCTCCTGGTGTGACGGACTAGCCCCATCACCTGTGCCCGGACAGGGAGAGCAGGGTCGTAGCTCCAGTCATGCACTCTCTGTGCTTTGGCGGGGAGGCTAAGTCCATATTGGCCTAGGATGGCAGTCTTTACCTTATCATAACTCACAGCCTCTGCAGCTGAAAGATCTCGACAGGCTTTCTGAGCTTCGCCGGTCAGGAAAGGCATAAGGATGTTCGCCCATTCTGCTTTTGGCCATTTCTCTCTCGTTGCTGTCCTTTCAAACAGCGTAAGATAGGTCTCGACGTCATCATCTTGCGTCAGTTTAGTCAGCACCTCTCTTGGTTTCCGCTCTTCCGTTTTTCCTGTTGCTCTGCACAGCTCTACCACAGCTGTCTGCAGAGTGGCTTGGGAGTCCAGAATGGCTCTCAGGATCTCTTCCATGGTTGACCTTCTCTTCCGATCAGACGTGCTCTATTCCAACTCTGTATACCCACTGATAGCGAAGACTCAGTCTGCCCGCATTCTCCACCATATGTGGGAGCCCGGCCTTGCAAGAGGAGAACAGTGGGTATGCAAACTGGAAACAGAGCAGTCAGACACGGGGGTGTGTGGTAAATCGAAATTAGGCGTTTATTTACAACTGATAGGGAAAAGGGAGGAGGGCGCATAAAGATAAATCAAATAGTTTTGCCGGTCTGGCAGTTGGGGTCTGGGGCCTCCAGCGGGCTCTTCCTGATGGCAACGAGAGAGAAAGACAGCAGTTAATCCTCTTCATCTGATAAACAGGCAGGCCGTTGGCCTCTTACCCTGAGACTCCTTTTGAAAGTGTCTGGTTCCTACTCCCTCAGTGGCTCAAGAGACTCTGGTCCCATTTCCTCTGGTTTTTAAAGGGCTCCTGATTGCCTCTTGACTCAGTCCAACTGTGAGAGACAACAAGAGACACCTGGGAGAGGAGGAGCTCTCCAGGAGGATCCCCTGGGGTAGTACCGCCCCTCCAACACCACGTCTCTGGATTGCCTCTGCCTGGCTGTCCTCAGCCATGTGTGGCACGGCTGACAGGCTGGGCCATCACAACTGATGCACCCCAGTCTGGGCATACACCATCACCACTCAGACTCAGAGACAGTGGGACTGTAGACTTACCTGTACGTCGTCAGTACCCCACAAGAGAACGAGGACCCCCTGACAGATTGAACATGTAGTCTAGAGACTAACCTCCAACAGTGGGGCAGAATACACCCCAGGGTTAAGTCTGGGAAATGAGGCAGTCTACCCTCTTTCCCTAGTTCAGGAAATGTTATTATATTAATTTATATATTTATATATTGAGTGTTATTTTGTAAACATTGTTAAAGTAAAAAGAGACTGTTATATTAAAAAGATTATTTTTACTTATGGGGAATTAAAAGTAAAGGGGTAGGAATGTTGTGTATTGATATCCAGTTAAGTTTGTTCCCTCGGGGCATCCGTAATGCCCCACTGTTTACCTGCATTGCATGCTGGTTATTTTCTGTCCTGTGAAACTCACAGTAAAGTACGCACGTCTTTTCCATCACGGTCTCATCTCTACTTAAGTTGTATCAGTATAGAGTGTACTAAACAACACTGACAAGCAGGAAGTTATAGCCAGCTATGTGAGCATCAGGGAACACTCTGCGTATCTGGAGCACCGAGCAGGAGGGCTGGACCACCCTGATTCTCCGACCCAGATGGCCTCAACACCAGCTCACAAAGCTTCTGTATACCTGTAACGGCTGAGCAAAGTTTACATTGTATTTAGAGAATAAAAGTTGACACACAAATATAAATTGTTCCTTTGTTTACAGTTTGGCTACTGATGGCACAAAGTGTATTTTTGTAATCAATGTTTTTGTTATACTTGGTATTTTTTGTATTAATTACCTCTCCCAGCCATTACATTTAATAACTATGATTAAATAGCTCTGTGGCAATCTTTCTGACAATAAAAGTTTATAGAAACAGTTTGTGCTTTTAATGTTTGATATGTAACATGTCAACAATTGACACGTGTAAGATGAGCAGTTAGCAAAGTAATACAGAGGGAAGAGTAATTTATGTATTTTATTCCTCAGTCATATTTGTATTGCAGAAATACCTGATATCTCATGCATAAAAAAAAAAAAAAACTTACTGCTCTATTCCTCTTGGACATGAAGGCCCATAATCTGCTCTATAGATGTTGAATTTATTCTGCAGGGAGAACACATTCAAACACATAGGCTAATTAATGGAGGTAAAAACGTTATGTCCTACACCTCCATGAGAGGGGGGAGGGGTGAGAAGGGGGAGGGATGAAAGGGGGTGGGGTACGATGGGGGCGGGGTGAGAGGGGGGCGGGGCCCTCAAAACGGGTCGATCTGAGGAGGGCTGTTTTAGACAGAGTAAAAAGTTGCTGTTTTAAATTATCCTTGTGGTATTTTTACCAAAAAATGTTACAGATATTTCATTAAGACCCCAAGGAACCGTATCAACTGTGGTGAAATGGGCATAATATGTCCCCTTAAATACTTGAGGCACCTGGATCAATCAGTTGGTAGTGCATTAGAAGATGATCCCTCAGCTGATTCATGCACATAAACAAAGCCACTTTTTTATTGTTGATGTTTTTTGTTTGTCAGCAGATACAAGCTGTGAACACAAACTCTATATTCCCTCTGTATTTGGTGTCCACCACCTTCTGAAGAAAATATCTGTCTCTTCAGCTGTTAAAAGCTCCACTATGTTCACTGCTTCGTGCTGTTTGATGCCGATCAGACAGAGCCTCTGGGAGTTTTTACGTTGTTTCTCAAAAGACAACTGCTGCTGCCAAGTACAACACTATAAAACAAGTTAGAATTAAGCAAAAGAGTAAAGTTGTGGTCTTAACAGATCCCCAGATTAAAATGATAACTATCTGCCAGTTCACTACCAATGTGTCCTTTTACAATAACACATTGTTTTCATATCCTCAATTGATAAATTGCAAAGGCACAGTCGGTTATATAATAAATAACAAAGGGTGATTAAATTCCTGATTAAAACAATCTGTCATTGTCAAGTTCATTGACCCACAGGTCTTTTTGAAAAACCACACTGTACACACTGTTTACAGTCATCATTTATGTTTGATGGAGTCAAGTCAAATAAAATGAGCAACTGTTTATTTTATATTGTTTTTAATATATTTTATATTAACTCAAGCAGAGGAAGCACAAAGGGTGGAGTGCAGGGACGTGATGTGACTCCCTTTGATGCTTCATAAACCAGATGCAACCCTGCATGGCTTTATAAGAGTAGGAAAGAAAGCAAACCAGTGCAATATCTTCTCACTAACAAGAGATATAGGAAAATGGGGCTGGGAGGGAAATAAAAATAACGGAAGTGAGAAATGTTTCAGTTCAAATCAACTAGACACAACCAATCAAAAGAATTGTACTGTATGTTTTTAATGAAAAGGGGGGGGGGATTGACTATTTAATAGAACCAGGGTTTATTTTAGTGACAGACTTATGTTTTTAATGAAAAGGGGGGGATTGACTATTTAATAGAACCAGGGTTTATTTTAGTGACAGACTTGATCTTTTGACCTGCACCAGCAACACCTGCATTCAGTGTCTTAAATCATTTGACAAGTTTATCCATGATAAGCCATGAGGCACTCAACCTAACATCTTAGTCTGGATATGAAAAAATGAAACCACACCTGACCTACTGAATGTGGGCTGTGATGAGGTTGCATGTGTTCTACATTGTATTATTATTGTTATTATTATTATTATAGGAATATATTCATGACTAGAGTGTCTGTACACACTTGTATTGTAAATTTACAAGTTATTTATGAACTCCCAAGGTGTCTGACTCATTGTAAAGACAGGATATGAGAAAATTATGATTTCACATATGTTTACATATATAATGAATTGAAAATAATGTGTATGTGTCTGTAAGATCAGATTTATTTAAGCTCTGTAAACCTGTTTTTTCTTTATATTCTTTTTATATAAAAGCATTTTCAAAAACTAGCTGATGTTACTGTTTGCTGTTGTGCTTTTAGTTGGGATGCTTCTCATTATAGTTAAGATTTTGGCATGTAATTTTTCAAAGCAGTTTGGTCAACCTTTCAAAAAGATGCAGTATAAGCAACAAAGCAAAGCCGTAAAACAATTATTATATGTATTTGAACAAATTGATGATGAACCAAAAGTATTTTCAAACTTGAGGGTCCATACAATAATGAATTTGTGGACACAGCCACAATATTAACTAGACTGCCACACTTTTTTTCTTCTTTTCTTATCTGTATTACTGTGAAGCTTTGAGTCGCTCAGACTCTTCTGCCTCCATTCTCCATTTCTCTTTCTCTCCTCACACCAACACATAAACATCAAAATAGTCAAACATAATATGGTCTTTGCAAACAGAACATGATGGTGTGTTGCTATATATTTTCATACATCTAATCCTTAGAACAGTGTCTCATAAGGGATCTGGTGTTGCCCATTTAAATGTATTTTCCATTGCCCTCTTGTGAAGGCAGCAGGTTATTGTCTTTGTAGGCTAGCTTGACTTCAAGCCATTCCATCCATCATTTGTCATTTTGAATAGAAAGCTGGTCCAAAACGTGAATTTGTAGCACAACATAACAATGTATTATTTAAAGATGTTTACGAGTAGGTGTTTCATCTGACATAAAATGTGATTATAGATGTCAATTTCGCATGTATTTAAACCATTTGGCCACTTGGCCAGTTTGAATTGGGGATTTGCTCAAGGTCTCATTGGATGCTGAGGACTCATGTTAAACCATAATGGTAACCACAACACTTAAGGAGATATTCTAGCTTCAACAGCATTCATCAAACAACATCTAAAGTTTAAAAGACTAACAATTTTGAAGCGAAAAATTACAGCAGGTGTAGGATATTCATTCAATTATGGTTTAAATGCTTTATTATACAGATCATTGAAAAATAACATTAATTGTACAAATGATAAGATTGTAAGTAGGTGCTAGGTAAAATGAAATCCCATGGTTTAACAAATAATTTTGATATTCTTCACAATTATCAAAACATCTCTTGAAGCTGCTTTCAAGTGCATTTTCATTAGATTCATGGATAGCATTTAACAGTACTGCTTTTGTAATAAATTGCATTAATTGAAAGCAGATATTTCAGTTATTTCTGTAAATCAAAGTTAATCTTTTTGGTTATTATTCTATGTATACTATTATTTAAATGATTGTTTGATTTAAGTAGTTCTGTTTAATAAGCAAAGTTTAAATATATTGACACCAATATTTTAAGAAAAAGTCTGTCTTTCTGAATTGTAATTCATTCTTGAAAGTCAATCAAATTTTATTTGTATAGCCCATATTCACAAATTACAATTCGTCTAATAGGGCTTTAACATGGTGTGACATCCTCTGTCCTTAACCCTCAGCAAGACTAAGGAAAAACTACTAAAAACTCTTTTAACAGGGTAAAAATACGTAGAAACCTCAGAGAGAGCCACATGTGAGGGATCCCTCTTCCAAGAAGGACAGAAGTGCAATAGATGCCACGTTTAGGGAAACATCATCAAGATTAAAGTTTCTAGCAGCATTGATGAGGGTAAACATTTTGAAGGATAACTTCAATACTATATGTCAAGCAGTCCTGCTGCAATCATAGTCCATGGTCAGCAACCAGCAAGATAATGATCCATCATCAAGGTCGGATCCACTATAGTCCACAGTCATTGTCCACTGCCGCTTATTAAGATCCATCATCAGGCCGCGCCTCGGTCCTGGTCCACCAACATTATATGATGCCAATGCGACACAGGATCCGCCATTACCACTACGATGAGCCTGCACGATATATGGAATCTGCCATACTGGATCCACCATTGCGACCTCTGATTCGCGGTCTACAAATCGTAATCCATGGTGCGGCCACAGCGGGCCCGCATCTGCGGGCGATAAAGCAAAGGGACTCGGGGAAGGCGTCAAGTCAGTAACATGTACTGATGAGATATGACTTACTTCGATGTGATAGGGATGAAGAAGAGGAAGGAGAAGCTGGAAAGAGAAGCTCCGTGTCTTAAAAACCCTTTGCGTCTTAGCGTCATCTGGGGTTTTTGCCTTGTAATCAATGATAAGCTTAATCAAAAGGAAGGTTTTGAGCCTACTCTTAAACGAACAGATGGTGTCTGCCTCCCGAACTGAAAGTGGTAGATTATTCCACAGCAGAGGGGCTTGATGGCTAAAAGCTCTGGCTCCTACTCTACTTTTAGAGACTTTGGGGACGACAAGTAAGCTTGAATTTTTGGAGCGGAGTGCTCTAGTGGGTTGATGGGTACTAACAGCTCTTTAAGGTAAAAAGGCGCTATATTATTAAGGGCCTTGAAGGTGAGGAGGAGAATTTTAAATTCTATTCTAGATTTAACCGGAAGCCAGTGTAGCGATGCTAATACTGGAAAAATGTGCTCTCTTTTCTTGGTTCTCGTCAGGACACGTGCTGCGGCATTTTGGACAAGCTGTAGAGTCTTTAACGACTTAATGCTGTAGCCTGATAATAATGAATTACAATTGTCCAGTCTCGATGTAACAAAGGCATGGACTAGTGTTTCTGCATCTTTTTGTGATAGGACATGTGGAAAAAGGCTGTCCTAGACATTTGTTTTAGGTGACTATTAAAGGACAAATCAGGATCAGATATCACTCCCAAGCTCCTGACTGTTTCATTGGAAGCAAGGGCAATGTCGTCTAGCGCAGCTATATCTTGAGATAATGTATCTCTAAGGTGTTTAGGGCCAAGTATTATAACCTCTGTTTTATCTGAGTTTAATAACAGAAAATTGCGGGTCATCCAGGTTTTTATGACCTTAAGACATGCTCGAAGTTTAGTTAATTGATAACTTTGTTTAGGTTTTAATGACAAGTATAACTGGGTGTCATCCGCATAGCAGTGGGAAATTTACAGAGTGTGTCCTGATAATGTTTCCTAGTTGAAGCATATATAATGAGATTAAAAACATGATTCTGTTACTAGTCCGATATTAGTGGTTGTCATCTAGCTGTCGGGATTTTAACTATTACAACATGTGTTGTTATGGTAGTTTTGGAACCGGGGGTAAAGTGGGACACAAGAGCACTTTTTTAAAGTGGTCCAATCTGTCACTGTCTCTGTGTCACAGCTGCGTCGTTATGGGAAGTCACACACGCTGAGGAGGGGGGCAGAGGGAGAAAGGGGGACAGTGAGATGTATTTATAAACTAGTTCAGAGGTCTCAATCAACACTGTAGGTAGCGGTGCCGGGAGAGTGGAGGACTGTCTACTCGCGTCCAATCACGTAAACAATGTAATATTCTACATTATAACCTCACTTTGTCGAAATTATAACATTAGTAGTAAAGACGTGAAATATAACTATGCTTTGTTCAATAAGAGAAACCTAATTAAATTATAATAGCATCACACATATACAAGATATTTTATTACTCACTGTCCTTTATTTGCATCACAGATCACCAAGAAGCTGTCAGGCTTTGCTAAGGGGACTGCCTTGTGGCTAACATCTGTTAGCAATGAGGTGGGCCAAATCCTCATCAGTGTCCTGACTGCTCAGGAGGGTCCAGCTCTGGACAACATGGCAGCTGGTCTCATCCAGAGAGGACATGGAGAGGATGAAGCACATCTGGTGTGTCCAGAGGAAGCATGTAAAGTGCATTCAGGATGTACCGGGTGTGCTTCTCTATACCCAGACAGGCACCACCACCAAAGAGGGCATTGTTCTGCCTAACTACAGGTGTGCTCGAGGGTCCACATCTCTTGAGTTCTTCCACTTACACGTGAACAGGTTCATTCCAGGTCTGTATGAGTCCCTATACATTGATGAGATTAAATATATAGGGTTCAACATTTTATTATTATTATCATTATTATTATTATTAATACTGCTAACCTGTTCAGTATTAACACTGACAAAACTCTACTTTACATTATTTGTCACATTGTCTCTCTCTTAAAGGACGAGTGCAAACAGCCTTAACTTCCAGCTGTACCTCCTGGAAGGGCTTAATCGATGGAATCAGGACCGTCAAACTGCATCCCTGGCAGGCAATCCTTCCAGCCTGCTCAGTTACTCAGGGGACCTTGTTCACTGTGCCAACACCATGAGTCTCAAGGTGCTTGGAAGGAAAGCTGTGCCCTCTTTTCAGCCCCCTGCTGTTTACACTGGTGAGTTTAACCTTTCCACAAGGATGAGGTGATATTTCATATCCATGAAATATAATAACCTCTTAAGTTAAATTTCTGAAAGCTAATTTTCCTCTTCCTATTCTTTTGTCTGTCCCAGGGGAGCTAATAGGTATTGATAACCTCTTCCGTCAGACTGGAAGGCCCCTGCAGGATATACAGCCTGACTCAGAGGTGACCGAGCAGATGCTGGAGGATGTCTGCACTGAGGAACAGGGAGATGAGGCCTTGAGGATGCTGTCTATGACCCAACCGTTGAGCGGCTGGACCTGTCCTCAGATCCGTCACCTACCAGCTCTTCAACTCCCTCTTCTCTTCTGTGTTTTTATTACCTCCAACAAAGACGTCATTTTTCACTCTTGTCTGTATCTTGGTCCATTTATTTAATTAATTCAATCGTTGATACTGTTGTTTGGTGGTTCTCTTTATAAAGATATCCAGTATTTTTTAATAAATGTATATACTTTTTCTACAAAACTATCTTGTTTATTTTTCCCAATGCACTATGCAAGCATTATAAATATTACCAGCATTACAAGCAGTACAAACCCACTGTTTGAACATTTCACCAATATAAAGTAACTGAGTGACATTTAAGAGATTCATAACAATAGGTAACAGTTTGGGTAAATAGACACATGCTGCTGCCGGGAATCGAACAAGGTACCCTTGGATCCACAGCTGCTTATGCCATACTCAAACAAAGTCTAATTTTGGTCATATTACTCTAATTAATACAATAACCTAGGCATCCTACAACATCTGACAGGCACCAGGTTAAATTTCAATTCCCTGTTCTTTCCATTTCCTCTCTTTTTCCTCTCTCTTTTCTTCCCCTCTTCTTTCCCCCCTCTTCCCCTCCTTTTCTTTTCTTCCCCCACCAAAACAGGCTGTTGTTCCCCAGCTTCACTCTACTGCTTCTCCTCCTAGGCCTGGATGTAGCTCCACTGCAGCAGCATCTGAGCATCATCTGGTAATATTCTCATCACATTTCTTTCACCGTACAATGTCAGTGGATAATTGTGGCTGTGTTGTGATTACACTTACAGTAAAATATATAGCAGTGCTATCAAGAAACCAACAAAAATAACATGCAATAAATACAAATCTAGAGAATGAACAAATTTATAAAAGCGTAACACACTCTACTTAAATTACATTTTATTTCTAGATTGAGTATGAGGACACAGACATGCCCCCTGTCCCATCCGCCCCTCCTGCTGGTTCTCTTCTTCTAAGTTCCACCAGCCTTTCTGCGACTACTTCTCCTAATGCTGGAACTACTGCTGTAGCGCGACGGATGAGTGTTTCTTTGGTACGATTAACCACAGAACCATTTATACTTATGCTATGGATTTGTATTTCTATTCAATTTCTCTTTTTTTCCCAGGCTTTGGATTTTCTGCCCAGGGAGTTGCCTGGCCCATCAGCCGTCACCACCAGCTCAGCCTCCATGCTTCCTCTTCCCACCACCCTCTCGACCACTGTCCCTACAGCCGCACTTTCCTCTGCATCACAGAACACCACCCCAGCAGCACCTGGGCAACATCTGGTGAGTCTTTTGCTGAAGAATTACACTGGGACAGTAATGTTCCTTTTCTGTATTTGCAACTATGTATTTTTTTTTTGTGCTCATTTTGATGTACTCTTATTTTTACCAGGCAGTGGATGAGCGTTGTATTCCTGGAATGGACCGCGTGGATTGCCTGGCTGACTACTTGGTGGGGCTAAGAATTGAAACTGGCCTAACCCTCACCAACCTGCAGGCCAGTACAATTATAGCCCTGTGGCAGAACCTCCTGCCATATGATCGCCAGCGGGTGGAGTATGCTGCACGGCACAAGAGTCGCCTGATAACAGGACGCTTCAGGTGCTCCAAACAGAGAGCTGAATTCACACCAGGTGTGGAGAGCGCGACACGCTGTGTCTTAGGGTCAACAGGATCCCCTGCACAGTGGCCAGACTGTTGTCGCCTGGTAGAGTCCATCTTTATCAAACTGTGCCGCCTCTATAAGAGCCCTAAAAAACAGGGCTCTCAGCTTATGACAAGATGGACTCTCATCATGAATGATTATATCAAAATCAGGGAGCTGGTCCTGGGTAATGGTGTGGTGATGCAGGATACTACACTACAATTTTTTGAGGTCAATCAAACAACCCTCATCCAGTGGCACAACAAGCGCCTGAAGAGGCAGGATTGTAGTATTCTGCTGCAAGGGGTTAAATTGCCTCCCGCTATTCCCATTGCTCCGGTGCCTCTGCCACCTATGCAGTCACGCCCCACTGCTGCACCCCCACATCTTGGCCCCCAACATCAATACCACTTGCCAGAGAGTACAGTAGGAAAGGCAGTGGACAAGAGGAAATCTGTTCGTCCAGCCCCTACAGTCAACTTGCCTCCAGCTATTCATGTTGCTCCTGTGCCTCTCCCATCAGTGCAGTCACGCCCCACTGCTGCACCCCCACAGCTTGGCCCCCAGCATCGATTCCACTTGCCACACACTTCAGCAAGAAAGGCAGCGGACAAGAGAACATTTGCTCTTCCACCCGAACACCCTCATCCTCCAAAGGCTGTCTGCCCAGGATTGCCTTCTCTGGTCACACAGCAGACACATCCGCATAGCTCTGCCCCTATGCCAGTTGTACCCCCACCCATCCCACCCTTTGGTGCATTTGTTTTTTTGCCCCCACAAGTCCCTGCACTGAGGTTGCTTGCTCCCGCTGGCCCCCTCCTGCCCCCATCTCCTGCCCGAAGAAAGTACATTCGGACAACAGAAACAATAAAATGCGGTCAGTGTCATCAGCCCCGGGTTCAGGAAAATGGCCATCGCCAATATTATGGCTCTATATACTGTCCTTTTACAACTGGCATGCCACATGACCAGTGGCTGGAGGACATGCGGAGGAACAGGGCGGCAAAGAAATGATGCCATTCTGTAAATAGTGTAAATAATGTATGTATATAGTTTTAAAAGACAGTGTTATTGCGACAGTCCAGTATTTTTTGTCCTCTATTGCTTGTTGGTTTTCTTTTTTTTGTATGTTTATTAGCCAATACATGAGGATCTCTTTCATTCTTTGTATTTTCATTGTGTTTTTATTACCTCCATCAAAGATGTCATTTTTCACTCTTGTCTGTATCTTGGTACATTTATTTCATTCATTCAATCGTTGATACTGTTGTTTGGTGGTTCTCTTTATAAAGATATCCAGTATTTTTTTAATAAATGTATATACTTTTTCTACAAAACTATCTTGTTTATTTTTCCCAATGTACTATGCAAGCATTATAAATATTACCAGCATTACAAGCAGTACAAACCCACTGTTTGAACATTTCACCAATATAAAGTAACTAAGTGACATTTAAGAGATTCATAACAATAGGTAACAGTTTGGGTAAATAGACACATGCTGCTGCCGGGAATCGAACAAGGTACCCTTGGATCCACAGCTGCTTATGCCATACTCAAACGAAGTCTAATTTTGGTCATATTACTCTAATTAATACAATAACCTAGGCATCCTACAACATCTGACAGGCACCAGGTTAAATTTCAATTCCCTGTTCTTTCCATTTCCTCTCTTTTTCCTCTCTCTTTTCTTCCCCTCTTCTCCCCCCCCCCCCCCCTCTTCCCCTCCTTTTCTTTTCTTCCCCCACCAAAACAGACTGTTGTTCCCCAGCTTTAGCGGAGTGTGTAAAGCAGAGGGGTAGATATCCAAAATTGGAGGGTTCAAGTCCTGGTGAGGGCAGGTATTAAACATTTGCAGAAGGGGACTATTGAACTTTTTCATCATACAACTCTCAATGATTTGAACAACAATATGATTGGCTTATGGAGGACCATACATTACTTAAATATAAATAAATGTATAAGTTAATAAATTAATAAAAAATAAAAAAGGAAATAAATTAATTAATACAAAAATAAATAAATAAATACGTTAATAACAACAGAAACAAATGTCTTAAATATATTTGCACATTTATTTATTTAATCCCTGATTTCTCTTTCGATTTCAGTGTCCTTATGCTAATGAGAAAGGCGGGCCTAATCTCATGTAGGATTGGTCAAAGGAGTGTAATGATCCAGCCCTACTACTTCTCAATCAATCAATCAATCAATCAAATTTTATTTGTATAGCCCATATTCACAAATTACAATTCATCTCATAGGGCTTTAACAGGGTGTGACATTCTCTGTCCTTAACCCTCAGCAAGAGTAAGGAAAAACTAGACATCCCGAAGTACAACCCCAACATGACAAGCCAAGCAGTCCCGCTGCAAGCACAGTCCATGCTCAGCAACCATCTAGACCACGATCCACCATCCAGACCAGATGCCACTCCAGTCCTCAGTCACCGTCCACCGCCGCCCACCAGGACCCATCACAAGCTACCACCGCGGTCCTGGTCCACCGCCCGTGCCCAATGCCAACGCGACACAGGGTCCGCCACCAGCACCACGATCAGCCCACATGACTCAGAATCCGCCACACTGGATCCAACACCGTGACCCCTGGTGCGCGATCCACAAACCGCAATCCATGGTGCGGCCACAGAGGCCCTGGATCTGCGGGTGATAAAGCAAAGGGATTCCGGGGAAGGGGGATAGGGATGGAGAAGAGGAAGGAGAAGCTGGAAAGAGAAGCACCGTGTGTCATGTGTCATAAAATAGAACAAGTAACGTTCTGGCGCACTAATTAGCTCCAACTATAAGCTTTATCGGTAAGCGTGCTGCGTCATTTCCTGTTTTCTTGCCACTGGTGGTGGTCGCTCTGCGAATTAGCTCCGCTGCTAAACACAACTGTTTCCCTGTAGCACTACGGCTAAAATCACCGGTCTGTAGTTAAACACTCGCACATACCAACCCTTATTCTATCGTGCTTAGTGATTCTGTGTTCTGTCTGAGCTCACCTTCGTAGCTACATAGCAGCGATGTCTTCTCTCTCTCCCTGTTGCTCTACTGCTCTCTCTTGCTCCGAGTGTCTAATGTTTACCTACTCCTCTGCCTCCCTTAACAGTAGTGGTACATGTAATAAATGTAGTGTGTTGATAGCGATGGAGGCGAGGCTTAGCGACTTAGAAGCTCGGCTCAGCAGCTTAGAAACTCCGTTAGCTGTAGTTAGCCGGCTCCCGCTAGCCGCGGAGCCACCTAGCTTAGCACGTAGCTTAGCCTTAACGAGCAGTCCCCAGACTAGTCCCGTGCAGCCGGGAGCCCAGGGCAGATGGGTGACGTTCCAGAGGGGGCATAGTGCTAGACTTAGAAAGCCCACGATTAAAGAGCCACCAGCTCACGTTTCAAATAGATTCTCTCCACTCAGCGAGGCACCCGCTGATAAACAAACTCTGATTATTGGCGACTCGGTTCTGAGAAACGTCAGGTTAGCGACACCAGCGACCATAGTTAATTGTATCCCAGGGGCCAGAGCCGGCGACATCGAATCTAAACTTAAGTTAATAGCTAAATCTAAAAAAGGTAAATACAAAAAAATCGTAATTCACGTCGGCAGCAACGACTCCCGGCTTCGTATGTCGGAGGTCACTAAATTGAATGTTGAGTCGGTGTGTGCTTTTGCTAAAACGATGTCGGACACAGTAGTTTTCTCTGGCCCGCTCCCTAATACAACAGGTGATGACATGTTTAGCCGCATGTTGTCTTTTAACCGCTGGCTGTCGAGGTGGTGTCCTGTAAACGGCGTGGGCTTTATAGATAATTGGCTAACTTTTTTGAGAAAACCTGGTCTTGTTAGGAGAGACGGCGTTCATCCCACTTGGGATGGAGCAGCTCTCTTATCTAGGAATATTACTAAGTCTATAACATGACAACCCATAGTTGGGACCAGGAAGCAGAGCTGCAGTGCTAAACACTTCTCTGCGCTCCCTCTGGATCAGTCACAAAACCCCATAGAGATTGTGTCTGTTCACCGTCCGATTAAATTATTGAAATTAAACAATAATAGAGCGAGAACTCCACACAAAAATTTTATACAAATTAAAACAACCTCTGAAACAATACAGGAAACCCAGACTTTTAAATGTGGTCTTTTAAACATTAGATCACTGGAAAAAAAGGCTCTTTTAGTTAATGAAATAGTCTCTGATTACAACATAGATTTATTGTCCCTCACTGAGACGTGGCTGCATCCTGATGATTATGTCAGTCTAAATGAATCTACTCCCCCCAGTCATATCAATTCACAGGTTCCTAGAGAAATTGGGCGAGGAGGTGGAGTTGCTGCTATTTTTAACTCCAGTCTATCAATTAATCCTAAACCTAAACTCAGCTACAAGTCATTTGAATGTCTGGTTCTTAGTCTTCCACGCCAATCCAGGAACCACCAACAGCCAATCATATTTGCTGTAGTTTACCGTGCTCCCAGGGCTTATACTGAATTTTTAAAGGAATTCCCTGAGTTTTTATCAAACTTAGTCCTAAAGACCGATAAAATTATTATTGTTGGTGACTTTAATATTCATGTTGATAATAATAAAGATTGCCTTAGCGTAGCATTTATTTCAATACTAGACTCTATTGGTTTCAGTCAGTGTGTGCACAAACCTACTCATTGTGGTAACCACACACTTGACCTTGTATTATCGTACGGTGTCGCAATTGAAAATTTAACAGTACTTCCGCGCAATCCAGTTCTATCAGACCATAATTTAATAACCTTTGATTTTTCAATAACTGAATATATGCCACTAATAAAAAATTCATTTTCTAGATGTCTACCTGATAGTGCTGTAGCTAAATTTAAGGAAATAATCCCAATTACATTTAAACCCGTATTAGCAGTAGATATAAACAACAAATTCTTTAAAATCCTGAGCTCCATTGAGATCGACCACCTCGTCGATAGCTCTGCAGACTCATTACGATTAACATTAGACTCAATAGCGCCTCTAAAAAAGAAAAATGTCAAACATAGTAAATTAGCTCCGTGGTATAATTCCCAGACAAATGAGTTAAAACAATTATCAAGAAAACTAGAAAGAAAGTGGCGCTCCAGGAACAATGTTGAAAACCTCAGAGACTGGAAGAATAGTGTTAAAGAATATAAAAAGGCTCTCCACAAAGTAAGAGCCGCCTACTATTCAAAACTAATAGAAGAGAATAAAAATAACCCCAGGTTTCTCTTCTGCACTGTAGCCAGGCTGACAGAGAGTCACACCTCCACCGAACCCAGTATTCCTCCATCCCTAAATAGCAATATCTTTATGACCTTTTTTAATGATAAAATTCAAACTATTAGAAATAAAATCAACCATCTCCTGCCCTCAATTGGCACTAATACCCTCCCAACAACAGAGATCTCAGAAACGGCTGAGAATCCTACCCATTACTTAGACAGCTTCTCTCTGATCACCCGTGATCAGTTTACCAAATTAATCTCAGGTTCTAAACCAACAACCTGTATCTTAGATCCCATTCCTACCAACTTACTTAAAGACATTCTGCCCCTAATTGATAGTTCGTTACTTAACATTATCAATCTGTCATTATCATCAGGTTATGTACCACAGTCTTTTAAAATAGCTGTCATCAAACCCCTACTCAAAAAACCCACCCTAGACCCAGAGGTTTTAGCCAATTACAGACCAATATCTAACCTCTCCTTCATTTCTAAAATCTTAGAAAAAGTGGTAGCCAATCAGCTGTGTGAGTTTCTCCAGGAAAATAATATATATGAAGACTTTCAATCGGGGTTTAGAGCCAATCACAGTACAGAGACAGCCTTGGCAAAAGTCACTAATGACCTTTTAATAGCCTCAGATCAGGGACTTGTGTCTGTCCTCGTTCTGTTAGATCTCAGTGCAGCATTCGACACAATTGACCATCAAATTTTATTACAAAGACTAAAACAGTTAATTAACATTAATGGAACCGCCCTTAACTGGTTTAAATCGTATTTTTCTGATCGCTCCCAATTTGTGCAAATTAATGATGAGTCATCTGTGCGCACCAAAGTTAATCATGGTGTTCCACAGGGCTCTGTGCTCGGCCCAATTTTATTCTCATTATATATGCTTCCACTAGGAAACATTATCAGGACACACTCGGTAAATTTCCACTGCTATGCGGATGACACCCAGTTATATTTGTCAATAAAACCTGAACAAAGTAATCAATTAACTAAACTTCGAACATGTCTCAAGGACATAAAAACCTGGATGACCCGCAATTTTCTCTTATTAAACTCAGACAAAACAGAGGTTATAATACTTGGCCCCAAACACCTTAGAGATGCATTATCTAATGATATAGCTGCGCTAGACGACATTGCCCTTGCTTCCAATGAAACAGTCAGGAACTTGGGAGTGATCTTCGATCCTGATTTATCCTTTAATAGTCACTTAAAACAAATTTCTAGGACCGCTTTTTTCCACTTGCGTAATATTTCAAAAATTAGACATGTCCTTTCACAAAAAGATGCAGAAAAACTAGTCCACGCCTTTGTTACATCGAGACTGGACTATTGTAATTCATTATTATCAGGCTCCAGCAGGAAGTCGTTAAAGACTCTACAGCTTGTCCAAAATGCTGCAGCACGTGTCCTGACGAGAACAAAGAGAAGAGAGCACATTTCTCCAATATTAGCATCGCTACACTGGCTTCCAGTTAAATCTAGAATAGAATTTAAAATTCTCCTCCTCACCTTCAAGGCCCTTAATAATATAGCGCCTTTATACCTTAAAGAGCTGTTAATACCTTATAAACCCACTAGAGCACTCCGCTCCCAGAATTCAAGCCTACTTGTCGTCCCTAAATTCTCTAAAAGTAGAGTAGGAGCCAGAGCTTTTAGCCATCAAGCCCCTCGGCTGTGGAATAATCTACCACTTTCAGTTCGGGAGGCAGTCACCATCTGTTCGTTTAAAAGTAGGCTCAAAACCTTCCTTTTTGATAAAGCTTATAGTTAGAGCTAATTAGTGCGCCAGAACGTTACTTGTTCTATTTTATGACACATGACACACGGAGCTTCTCTTTCCAGCTTCTCCTTCCTCTTCTCCATCCCTATCCCCCTTCCCCGGAATCCCTTTGCTTTATCACCCGCAGATCCAGGGCCTCTGTGGCCGCACCATGGATTACGGTTTGTGGATCGCGCACCGGGGGTCGCGGTGTTGGATCCAGTGTGGCAGATTCTGAGTCATGTGGGCTGATCGTGGTGCTGGTGGCGGACCCTGTGTCGCGTTGGCATTGGGCACGGGCGGTGGACCAGGACCGCAGTGGTGGCTTGTGATGGGTCCTCCTGGTGGGCGGCGGTGGACGGTGACTGAGGACTGAAGTGGCGTCTGGTCTGGATGGTGGATCGTGGTCTAGATGGTTGCTGAGCATGGACTGTGCTTCATCAATGCTGCTAGAGACTTTGATTATTGATGATGTTCTCCTGCACGTGGCATCTATTGCACTTCTGTCCGTCCTGGGAGAGGGATCCCTCACATGTGGCTCTCTCTGAGGTTTCTACATATTTTTACCCTGTTAAAAGGGTTTTTTGTAGTTTTTCCTTACTCTTGCTGAGGGTTAAGGACAGAGGATGTCACACCCTGTTAAAGCCCTATGAGATGAATTGTAATTTGTGAATATGGGCTATACAAATAAAATTTGATTGATTGATTGATTGATTAGCAAAAAGGAAGGTTTTGAGCCTACTTTTAAACGAAAAGATGGTGACTGCCTACCGAACTGAAAGTGGTAGATTATTCCACAGCCGAGGGGCTTGATGGCTAAAAGCTCTGGCTCCTACTCTACTTTTAGAGAATTTAGGGACGACAAGTAGGCTTGAATTCTGGGTGCGGAGTGCTCTAGCGGGTTTATAAGGTACTAACAGCTCTTTAAGGTAAAAAGGCTCTATATTATTAAGGGCCTTGAAGGTGAGGAGGAGAATTGTAAATTCTATTCTAGATTTAACTGGAAGCCAGTTTAGCGATGCTAATATTGGAGAAATGTGCTCTCTTCTCTTTGTTCTCGTCAGGACACGTGCTGCGGCATTTTGGACAAGCTGTAGAGTCTTTAACGACTTACTGCTGGAGCCTGATAATAATGAATTACAATAGTCCAGTCTCGATGTAACAAAGGCGTGGACTAGTTTTTCAGCATCTTTTTGTGAAAGGACATTTTTGAAATTTTTGAAATATTACGCAAGTGGAAAAAAGCGGTCCTAGAAATTTGTTTTAAGTGACTATTAAAGGATAAATCAGGATCGAAGATCACTCCCAAGTTCCTGACTGTTTCATTAGAAGCAAGGGCAATGTCGTCTAGCGTAGCTATATCATTAGATAATGCATCTCTAAGGTGTTTGGGGCCAAGTATTATAACCTCTGTTTTGTCTGAGTTTAATAAGAGAAAATTGCGGGTCATCCACGCTTTTATGTCCTTGAGACATGTTCGAAGTTAGTTAATTGATACTTTGTTCAGGTTTTATTGACAAATATAACTGGGTGTCATCCACATAGCAGTGGAAATTTACAGTGTGTGTCCTGATAATGTTTCCTAGTGGAAGCATATATAATGAGAATAAAATTGGGCTGAGCACAGAGCCCTGTGGAACACCATGGTTAACTTTGGTGCGCACAGATGACTCATCATTAATTTGAAAAAATTGGGAGCGATCAGAAAAATACGATTTAAACTAGTCAAGGGCGGTTCCATTAATGTTAATTAACTGTTTGAGTCTTTGTAATAAAATTTGATGGTCAATTGTGTTGAATGCTGCACTGAGATCTAACAGAACGAGGACAGACACAAGTCCCTGATCTGAGGCTATTAAAAGGTCATTAGTGACTTTTGCCAAGGCTGTCTCTGTACTGTGATTGGCTCTAAACCCTGATTGAAAGTCTTCATATATATTATTTTCCTGGAGAAACTCACACAGCTGATTGGCAACAACTTTTTCTAAGATTTTAGAAATGAAGGGGAGATTAGATATTGGCCTGTAATTGGCTAAAACCTCTGGGTCTAGGGTGGGTTTTTTGAGTAGGGGTTTGGTGACAGCTATTTTAAAAGACTGTGGTACATAACCTGATGATAATGACAGATTGATAATGTTAAGTAACAAACTATCAATTAGGGGCAGAATTTCTTTAAGTGATTTTGTAGGAATGGGATCTAAGATACAGGTTGTTGGTTTAGAACCTGAGATTAATTTGGTAAACTGATCACGGGTGATCAGAGAGAAGCTGTCTAAGTAATGGGTAGGATTCTCAGCCGTTTCTGAGATCTCTGTTGTTGGGAGGGTATTAGTGCCAATTGAGGGCAGGAGATGGTTGATTTTGTTTCTAATAGTTATAATTTTATCATTAAAAAAGGTCATAAAGATATTGCTATTTAGGGATCGAGGAATACTGGGTTTAGTGGAGGTGTGACTCTCTGTCAGCCTGGCTACAGTGCTGAAGAGAAACCTGGGGTTGTTTTTTATTCTCTTCTATTAGTTTTGTGGAGAGCCTTTTTATATTCTTTAACACTATTCTTCCAGTATATTAGATTTTCAACATTGTTGCTGGAGCGCCACTTCCTTTCTAGTTTTCTTGATAATTGTTTTAACTCATTTGTCTGGGAATTATACCACGGAGCTAATTTACTATGTTTGACATTTTTCTTTTTTAAGAGGCGCTATTGAGTCTAATGTTAATCGTAATGACTCTGCAGAGCTATCAACGAGGTTGTCGATCTCAATGGAGCTCAGGGTTTTAAAGAATTTGTTGTTTATATCTACTGCTAATACGGGTTTAAATGTAATTGGGATTATTTCCTTGAATTTAGCTACAGCACTATCAGGTAGACATCTAGAAAAGGAATTTTTTATTAGTGGCATATATTCAGTTATTGAAAAATCAAAGGTTATTAAATTATGGTCTGATAGAACTGGATTGCGCGGAAGTACTGTTAAATTTTCAATTCCGACACCGTACGATAATACAAGGTCAAGTGTGTGGTTACCACAATGAGTAGGTTTGTGCACACACTGACTGAAACCAATAGAGTCTAGTATTGAAATAAATGCTATGCTAAGGCAATCTTTATTATTATCAACATGAATATTAAAGTCACCAACAATAATAATTTTATCGGTCTTTAGGACTAAGTTTGATAAAAACTCAGGGAATTACTTTAAAAATTCAGTATAAGCCCTGGGAGCACGGTAAACTACGGCAAATATAATTGGCTGTTGGTGGTTCCTGGATTGGCGTGGAAGACTAAGAACCAGACATTCAAATGATATGACTGGTGGGAGTAGATTCATTTAGACTGACATATTCATCAGGATGCTGCCAAGTCTCAGTGAAGGACAATAAATCTATGTTGTAATCAGAGACTATTTCATTAACTAAAAGAGCCTTTTTTGCCAGTGATCTAATGTTTAAAAGACCACATTCTCGCTCTGTTATTGTTTAATTTCAATAATTTAATCGGACGGTGAACAGACACAATCTCTATGGGGTTTTGTGACTGATCCAGAGGGAGCGCAGAGAAGTGTTTAGCACTGCAGCTCTGCTTCCTGGTCCCGACTATGGGTTGTCATGTTATAGACTTATAACATTCCTAGATATTCCTAGATAAGAAAGCTGCTCTATCCCAAGTGGGATGAACGCCGTCTCTCCTAACAATACCAGGTCTTCTCAAAGAAGTTTGCCAATTATCTATAAAGCCCACACCGTTTACAGGACACCACCTGGACAGCCAGCTGTTAAAAGACAACATGCGGCTAAACATGTCATCACCTGTTGTATTAGGTAGCGGGCCAGAGAAAACTACTGTGTCCGCCATCTTTTTAGCAAAAGCACACAACAACTCAACATTAAATTTAGTGACCTCCGACATACGAAGCCGGGAGTTGTTGCTGCCGACGTGAATTACGATTTTATTGTATTTACCTTTTTTAGTTTTAGCCATTAACTTAAGTTTGGATTCTATGTCGCCGGCTCTGGCCCCTGGGATACAATTAACTATAGTCGCTGGTGTCGCTAACCTGACGTTTCTCAGAACCGAGTCGCCAATAATCAGAGTTTGTTTATCAGCGGGTGCCTCGCTGAGAGGAGCGAATCTATTTGAAACGTGAGCTGGTGGCTCTTTAATCGTGGGCTTTTTAAGTCTAGCACTATGCCCCCTATGGAACGTCACCCATCTGCCCTGGGCTCCCGGCTGCACAGGACTAGTCTGGGGACTGCTCGTAAAGGCTAAGCTACGTGCTAAACAAAGTGGCTCCGCGGCCAGCGGGAGCCGGCTTACTACAGCTAACAGAGTTTCTAAGCTGCTGAGCTAAGCTTCTAAGTCGCCAAGCCGAGCCTCCATCGCTATCAACACACTACATTTATTACATGTACCACTATTGTTAAGGGAGGCAGAGGAGTAGGTAAACATTAGACACTCGAAGCAAGAGAGAGCAGTGGAGCAACAGGGAGAGAGAGAAGACATCGCTGCTATAGAGCTATGAGGGTGAGCTCAAACAGAACACAGAATCACTAAGCACGATAGAATAAGGGTTTGTATGTGCGAGTGTTTAACTACAGACCGGTGATTTTAGCCGTAGTGCTACAGAGAAACAGTTGTGTTTAGCAGCGGAGCTAATTCGCAGAGCGACCACTACCAGTGGCAAGAAAACAGGAAATGACGCAGCACGCTTAGCCTGACGCAGCACGCTTACCTAACTGTTACGGTTCATTGTTTCTGAAAAACAATGAACCGTAACGGCTACTGGACACCTATGGAAGTAAATCTGTGTCATCGGGATTTGAAACAAAAAAGACATTGAATTTCTAGCACTGAATATTTATGCATGGGAATTATGTATTTGAATGTTTTTCAACGTTTAAAATTCAACCGCAAAAAATTCAACCTCAAAAAATTCAAGCTCAAAAAATTCAAACGCAAAAAATTCAACCTCAAAAATTCAACCTCAAAAAATTCAACCTCAAAAAATTAAACTGCAACATCCGGGGATCCAAGGAGGAGCAATCGATTCCAGATTCAAGATCGGGAGCGTGCGTCAAGCAACGAGAGCGAGCGGGAGTGACCGACACCAATGCAGCTTTGACTTGTCAGCTAGTGTGACGGTCTCTGTTTTGCTCTGCTGCTATTTCTATGTACTTCACTGGAGTCAGGTTTAATGGAAGCAGTGTAACTTTATTCTGCAACCAGGAACATCTGCAACATATATGGGACAAACAGCCAGTCATCGATAGCGCGAGCACCTGCTTCTGCGCAACACGTGGTCGTATAGTGGTAGACAATTTACATTTACAACATACCTGCAACATATATGGGACAAACAGCCAGTCATCTACAAAAGAAAGTTGCATATTACTTTACAGGTTTCATACACTAACCATAAACTAACTAAAACACTAACACGAAAGAAAGACAACCTACCGATAGCGCGAGCACCTGCTTCTGCGGTAAAAACAAAGTGCGCCAGACTTAATCCCCCAGAAGCTCCCGCGATAGGTTTTCAAAATAAAAGACACGGCAAAATAAAAGAAATACATAAAAACAGTGACTGCTGTCCCACATTGAACAGGATTTAACAAACAACATATTTACACCGTTACACTAGCACAGTGACTAGCCATGTCCAACAATGGTGCTTCGGTGAGTGTTTAAACTCTTCTATATGCCATCGGTGTAGTTTGTTTCTGTAAGATGTAGTAATAGACAGCTGACATGTGTACATTCACGGACTTTATTGGACATAAACTAAGTGGAACTTAAACGAGATGACGTTCGGATTTTTTTTTTCCGAACGGGCCAGTGACTGGCATGGGTAACGCCAGGATTTCAATTTTGGATGGGCCACTATTTAATAGGAAAAATAATACTTATTATATGATCCCTGCCTGACTTGTGTATCTGCTGTAGACGAGCTTTAACAGCGCGGTGCGCCGCTCTCTCTCCTGTTAAAAGTGAATGTCGCTCACCCAGCTATCTCTCTCTCTTTCTCGCTCCACTGTCTCTCTCTCCTGTTACGACATGTGTTAAACCAAATGCACGAAAAGCCAAATCAAATCAGAAATACGTAGACCACTTCTTTTTAACTCGCATACATATTTATTTTCATCAATGCTGCCTACCACACAATCAAATCCGAACATCCCTTCCTCTGTTTGGAAAAGACGGTCACTCGGTGTCGACGTCGGGACACAATATTGCTCTGATGTTGCATGTCGAAGGTGAGTTAGCTTCAGCGTTGTCAGAGCTGTCAAAGCGTCTTGGTGTAACGTGTCTCCCACATACCTGGGACACCGTTCTCCACCGGCGGCGTGAGGGCGGAGGACGGGCACGGCTGGGCTGGGGAACTTTATTTTGAAAGGTTTCCCGGCCCTGTCAGCTGTTTTAAGACACGTCACACCAAGACGCTTTGACAGCTCTGACAACGCTGAAGCTACAGCCGAAACAGTAAGGACAGGGCCGGTCTTTCCTACAGGCGACATAGGCGGTTGCCTAGGGAGCCACTCAGAGGGGGGCGCCAAAAACTGCGCCGAGGCAAAAAATAAAAATATATATATATATATTTTTTTGCTAGGCAGAGTTTTTTTGCGCCCCCTTCTATATGTGGTATGGTGCAAAATAATGTATTTAATTACTTTAACAGTAATTTAAGTAGTTTCATAAGAGAAATCAGTAAATGACAGCAGCACTCAGGTGGAACGTTTGGCACGGGAGCAGTTGCACCCCGTCCTGTCTCTTTAGGGGTAACGTCCGCCCACATGCCAGGTGTAGTCTGGATGAGGAGCTGAATGCTCTGTGTCGTTATTGCTGCTGCATTCATTCTGTATTCTACAGCTTAGTAGTGGGTCAGAGTCACCTACGGTAGCTCCTAAAGCTTCGCTTGATCACCACGAGTGTCATTGAGACAGGTTGTGTTGTTTTGATTGTCTACTTAGACTGGTTAAACTTTGAAACTCTGCTGGGCAGTGAGGATTGATACTCGCGCACTAGGTGGGCGGGGCTACATTCGCCTGTATAGGTGTTTAATTTACCTGCTCGTCGTCTTGCAGGCGGGTCGCGATAGTATATTGTTTACTTTACAGTGTGTAGCGCCAGAAGTGACGCTTACCTAGAGCGCCAAATGTGCTAGGGCCGGCCCTGAGTAAGTAGGTATGATTACATCCTATCCTTACTTCTCTGATCACAAGAAACTAAAACTATAATACCCGAAATGAATTTAATAAATCAAAATTTAGGTTAAAAAAATAGTTAGGCCTATTTTAATTTTTGTCAGCTGGGCCAGTGAAAATACACAAGGGGCCAGTAGGGAAATTGTTTTATGTTTAACCCTGGACATATACACATTATAGAGTGGCCACGGTTTATTCATTGCGTTTACATGGACATTATTAACCCCGCAGCGTAATGACCATAGCAGCGGCTTTAGCGGGGCATGCGCAGACGCATCTCCCCGACAGTAACCCGGTTATGCTTTTTACATGCACAAGTAACCGGGGAACTGATGGAGTTCCCCGGGTCTGGTTACGGGTTACGAGAAATCCGACTATAACCGGGGTACGGTGTCCCGTACGACCAACAGTATGAATCAATTATAAGAAGAACGGCTTGGCCGCTAAGATAATGCTTGACATAAATTCTGGCGCTATAGCCTGTCTGATTATTTTAAAATAATGTATATTATACTTGTACTACTGATTTGTTATATCCTTCCTTTGTTTTTTTAGGGCTGCATTTGTGATTACAGGGTAACGTTAGTCAGGATGACATTATTGAGTCAGCAAGGCGGTTATTAGATTTAGTAACCTCTTCTGAGAGACACCGGGGAGCAGAGGCCACAAATCAAGATATGAGGTTTAGTATTAAACTGCAATTCATGTACATAGGTCTTACTTTTACTTATACATTCTATAGGCTACTTGTTGATTATGAGGCCTAATATATATTTTTGGATCCAATCCTGCAGAGAACAGAGGCAGGGGCATGGGAGTTCAGCCCTTCAGCCACAAAGACCCTTGCTTCAAGCAGAAATGACCAGGTAAAGAAAAATTTGCTATTTTAAATGCAAATCTATACTTTGTAATGGTGTCAATTTGTACAGTCAATATTCCACCTGCTACCTACAGTAAGTAATGAGATACATAGCATTGTGTAGCATTATCAGCTTCTTACTAATATTGCAGACATCAAAATGTAAGTGTTTTTTGTGACCTTTCAGTAAAATATATATAGGGACCTGTTTCACTTATGGCTAATGTGAAATTTATATAAGAAAAGTAAAAAAATATATCATAGGTTTCAAAGGTCTAAATCATTGCCTGCAACACTTTACTGGAACCTGATGACAGTATGCAGTAGAATGCCAAGTTTTTCTATATCCATCTGTCATGCAAGAGCTTTTTTGTCAACCTTTTAATGTAGTTAGTAAAAACATCTAAACTTGTTTTCTACAGGTCCTTCCCAGGTATTTTTACCAAGGCCAGAGGAAAGAGGCGCTTTCCTGCAGCAAACCTTGTTCCGGTCAAGAGAGCTAAACCAGTTGAAGTGGCTTTCTATTTGCTACCAAAGCCATGTGAAAAAACTCCAAAAGAGCAGGAGCAAATAGTCCATATGCAGGCAGGGTTGGGCCGTAGGACTACTCATCTAGATGAGAGCACAACACATGAAGAGGTAGTAATATGCAATTAGTAAATTACCGTAGTCTAGCTTGTATTTTAATATGCTATGAAGTTCATGAAAAACAATTACATTAATTAATTGTGGGCACACATTAAACAATTTATTTTGTAGATCTAAATATACAGTCATGTTTGCTCAAGTGAAATGGAGAAAACTGTGGGTTACCTCTGGTGCTTTAAAAGTTATAATCTGTTAATCATAATCTGTAAGAATTGAGATAAACTTTTTTTCACCCGTAAGCACAAATACAGTCAAAACTGAGTTTTTACCCCAAAGGGCGTACACCTAATCCGTTTTCCAACATTTGCGTATTGACAGAATGCCAAATATCTAACTCCAATGCACTTTTCTGATTACCAAATAGCATCGCAACTAGTCAGATCTGATTCAACTTGGACAATTCTGAGTTGGGGACAGCCCTAATAACAGCACCACAAATTGTATTCATAGAAAACAAATTTGGCATGGATTTTAATGTTGCCATTTGATCTAATCAAGCTATACTTTTTTGAGTGTTGAGGTTAAATACACTTGTATGATTTTTGCAGTTATGTGATGCCCTCAACATTCTATTTCCAAAACTGGGAAATGTCACTGGTGGATGGCTGCTTTATAAAGCTTCAGGTAGGTTTGTTTGTGTTGCTCATATGTTAAAAAAAAAAAAAAAAAAAAAAAGTACATGTGCAGCAGCTAACTGCACATCATGCACTGAAGACTGTTCAATTGTATTAATTCATATTAATTACAGATGGTTCCCTAATAAAACTTCCTGCAAATCAAAAACTGTAAATTGTTTAATTGTAATTACTGTATTTGAAAAAGTCAAGTAAAATAGAAATAGATAGGGGGCTTTTTCAGTTTAGACTGTACTCAAAAAGTCTAGTTACTTTGACTTAACTTAAATATATATTATATATCCAATACACTGTGAAAAGTTTGCAATCTAATTTTCATTTGCAATGTTTTCCACAGCTGGATGGGGACAACGAAAGCTCTCTGTTGTGCCTCCTGAAGATAGTGGCTATTCAGGCAGGTTCTTGAAGGCTATGGGTCGTTGCGTTAAAAATCTGTTCATAGCCCTAATTCAAGAAGAACTTAACACAGATCCCCTACCACACAATGATGAAGCATTCAGGAGCATGCCAAAAGCCACTTGTCAGAAATGTGGCGTAGCAATTCCCCTTCCACTCCTGACAGAACACATCAAGTCTTGTGATGTCATTGATGTTGACAATAACCTGACTAATGTGGATAGCGGTGAGCCTGAAGAGAGAAAATGTAAGAATTCTTTGTTTAAGATTCTGTTAACATATTACATAGCATTCATAAAATTAATTCAGAAACATTTTCTTTTAAAATATCATTGTTCTTTCTTGTAACTATATTTCTCAACAGCAGATATGCAGGAGTGTCCTGTCTGCGCAGAAATGTTCGCCACTGATTTTATTGAGGTACACGCTTCAGCCTGCGGGGAAAGGTATCCATTTACTTGTTCATGTTTTTTCTGTCAATGGCAATTATCTTACTCTTTGTGCAAGTGTAACACAAAAATATGTTTATGTGGCTAGAGCAGGGAATGAAGTGAGGCATGAATGTGCTGTCAGTGAGGTAGAGCAAGCAGCAATACCTGGGCCATCTGGAACTTGTGCAACAGATAGAGATGGTAGGTGGTAAACCATCAATTCTTTACAGTAAAAAGCAGTCTTAGCAAAGTCTTCATAGCACACCATTATTAACTCACATATTCATTTATGGAATCAATACTTTTTTGTTACTGTTACACTGTTTATGTCAAAGTAAGGCTAAATGGCTTTCGCTTTTGATTGGAGTCCAATCGAATCCAATTTTTTTGCTATCTTTACAGTCAAACATGAATAATAAAAACTATTTTTTTCTTATTAGGGTGGTTAACAACCAGTGACCAGTGTTTTTAATGTCTTGAACAGCAAACGCCAATGTTACACGGCTTTTTGAAGGAGAGCCTGGACATTTAGTCCCCTCAGCCTCTCACTTTCTGGTTGAAAGTGACATGTTCATGGTGGCTGGGAGAATGGTAGGCCAATCTTTTCTTCATGGAGGACCATGCCTGGCTGGACTCAGCCCTGCTATTGTCCATGTACTACTTGGTGGTAGTCCTGAAACTGCCACAGTTACACTGGAGGACTGTCCAGACCTGGACATAAGAGAAACGATCAGGCTTGTATGTTATATAAATAAAGTTATTTATTTGATGTTATATTTTATGAACAGTGCACTGTGCATTGTGTATCCATTGTCCTTGATGAGTGATGCTTATATTTGGCCAACTCATACTGCACATTGTACCTGGCATTACTCAACTTTTTTTTTTTAATCGCCTAACAACTTATTTTGCCTCTTGTCTAAAGCTTGAAGGGGAATCCACACTGTCAGAGAAGGATGCAGGAAGTGTCCAGGAATTGGCCTATGCCTGGGACCTCCCATCCATTACCGAGAAGAACAGGAGATGGATTTTTGAGAAGCTTCTGATCCATGCTGTGAGTGAAAATTTAAGAAATGTGTGCTTCCAAAAGTTACAAGTTTGTTTGTTTTTATCATCTGAGTAATATGCACATTGCTAAATGTATCTGTCTGACAAAGTTAGTTACACTTTTTCTGATTCATTTGCAAGGAAACAAACTGTCATGGATGATGTTGTAAAATGATGTTGTAAAATGTATGTGAAGTTATTTTACTGGAAACATAATAGTTGGTGGATGGTCATTAATAAATGCAAATTAGGTTTATCAGTGAGCATGAGGGCAGTATCATATAACTTCATTCACTATTGGATATAAACATAACAGATGAATTTAAATGTTATTATTTTCTTGAAAATAATGTTTTTCTAATATTTTACTCTGAGATTGCTTTAAGGATGAGTAATGTTATGGGATATACCCTTTGTCATGTTACTATTAACAGTTGATCGGCTGTGTCACAAGACAAATAAAACAGTTTTGACGAGGTCTTAAAGAAACCTCAATGTGGACAATGCTGACCCAACGACCTGACACAGTGGCCTTGCTTCTCCCAAAAGAGGGAGGTGCGAATATCAGCCCTGAGGTAATTTTTTATTACTCTGATCTTGTAATGTTTGTAATTTTTTCTTACTATGCCATTGCCAATTACAGTTCATACCTGGTCAGCATCTATTATGGTCCATGTTCAAGCTTGTTCTTAATATTTATGTGTTCCTACATACTATTCCCTTTCCCTGAATCATCAACTTTCCAAAAGTACCAACTACTGATGTATCATCAAAACCTACAAAAGTGATATGCAATACAATGATGATAAAGATGAACAAGTTTCTCATAAACATGAAACTCATGGAAAAGTCATAAAATTAGAACACTATTTTTAAGGCCTGGAAATAGTTTGGAATTACTGGAATGGTTTTCAAAACTTTTTTTATGTATACTGTTTTGGTTGTTTGTCCTCCTCTCCTCCTCTTTCTCCCGGAGTAACAGTCTCATTATTGCACCCTTTGATGGATGTATAGGCCTGCCTATTTTTAAATACTTAAATAAAGTAATGGAAATGGGATAAAACATTATTTAAATTTCATGGAAAATTTTGAAAATTCATTGGAGAAAATGTGTGGGAACCCTTAATAGAAAAATGATTCAGTGCTCTCTTATGTTATTTTCAATGCAGGTACTTCTTCAGCGAATCATTTGGCCCTGTGAGGATGACGATGATGATGCCGATTATTCAGTTGACACCAGATGCCGCATGACAGGCTATCTTCAACAGTTCATTGTGAATGGTAGGTTTACAAAATACATTTGAAAGTGGCTACTTGGCTGTTTAAATGTTCAATATGCACATTGTGGGTGGATTTTTTTAATATTATCATTTTACTGTTTTTAGCTCAATAGTCAGTAGTCTAACTGGTCTCATTCTAAAAATGACTTTTATTTTAACAACTTATCTTAAGAGTTAGACTTCTCTTCCATTGCGTATAGGCTGTTAATGCCAGGCTCTGTCATTTACCCTAATGATAAGTAAAGTCAAATTATATCTTTTTTGTCATTTGATTTGTTCATCGTTCAATAATTTTTTCATCTCCTCCATAGCAACACCAACTGAATTGACTAATCTGTTCAAATTCTGGACCGGGTGGGAGATTCTACCAATGAGACCCTCTGTAGAGGTAGTCATGGGCCAATACCCCACAGCCTCCACCTGCTTCGAGACCTTACGCATCCCAGGGCATTACAAAGATTATAAATCTTTTGAAAGTGACATTCAGGCCTGTATTTGCTCTTGCCAAACAGGATTTGGCCTTGTGTGAGAGACAATATTTGATCTTGTACGAAATGTTGATGTAACTTTCTTGGCTGTTAAAAATGTTGACTGTTATGCAACAAGTATTAATGTTTAAAGAGTTGGCTGAATTGTTATACTTGCCCAGCCCTCACCAAATTGATACACTTGATTAAGTGATATTGCTTGTTTTTTGGCATTAGACACATCTGAGGTTGAAAAAGTTTTAAACGTTAATGGATTTTATTTTGTCACCGTTACATCTGGAGGGCTTGAATGCCCTTTGCAGTTTTACTAAAACAAATGTCAATTTCACACACATACAATGGTGGTGTGCATAAAGTTGCAGGAGGTTTTTGGCAACATGTTCATTATAAACAATCTCTGCAGACAAATAAATCATTAATCCAGGAGTTATGTGGACTTGACTGTAGTGGTTTCACTGTTACAGCTGAAGAAGATGCAAGTCTTTGCAGAATTACAAAACAAATGCCGATATTCAGCTTTCACATAAAAATGTGGTACATGGCTCATTCCTTTAGATGTCAAACAAATAACAGAAAATTTCTGGAATGAAATGAAATATGACAAATCAAATAACTTCTGAGAGTCTAAAATAGTTTAAAGCTGAGTACTGTAGCTAAGTCATTCTGAATCTATTGTATCTTGTTTCCTTTTTAACAGCTCAAAACTCTCCTCCCGTTTCCTTACAGCACACAAATTAAAACTGTGTGTTGTATATGATTATGTGGTGGTTTGGGGACCGGTACAGCAGGTACAGTATGCGCTAAATGTATCTTGTGTCAGTTGTCACAGGATACAAGATCTAGTTAAAGTGCAAAAGTTCTTGCTATTATATTTTGTACAAACAATACATGAGAAATCAATTTCTCATAAAACAAAATCAGTTTATCAGTTAAACATTTTTCAGTAATGGACTAAAATTAAAGATCTTTTCAAGATATTACTTTGATGTGATTTGTGGAGGTAAGGTTGCTGAGATAATTCTGTTTCTCTTGCTGACTAACTGTCCTTAGTGGCCCAGCCATTAAGGCAGGGGTGTCAAACATGTGGCCCGAGGGCTAAATCAGTGCTTACATCAAAGCTTTGACAACATCCATTTAGTTTGTTGCTCTCAATTCAGTTGTTTTACAGAGAAATAAATTGCTCACAGAACTGAACAGTGGCAATGTAAATATCACAGCCAAAGGACTGGGATGCAGCTCTTGGGTTAACTGCATCTCCTAAAGATGTTATTTGTTCATCAGTCAGCAGGCAATCTGCATCTGGAACAATGATGCTTGAGTGGTCATCATGGGGAAGTCCACTGTTTTCCCACTCAATATCTGGAATGTCCATATCCTACAAATAGAACAATTTGAAATTTCATGCAGTATTATGTGGATAAACAGTAGGCACATTGTCAATATGTCCCCTACACATGTGGACCACACTACATATTAAAATCATATTATGTTTTGCATGTACCTCTGGCTCAGGAATTGGGTGATGTGCACGACCCAGCATCCACAGCTGGTTAGGGGTCATTTGGCTCTCAGTTCTTATGGGATGATTGTCCCAACCACTGCGAAAAGTATCGAGGTCATCCTGCAGGCGTGGGAGGAACACAAAGTGGCAGCAGAAGAGGTGTGTAATGTTGTCGATGCTGAGAAAGCCCTCTTCTTCAAGGTAGTGGAGAACATCGTAGTAGATGCTTGTTACAGCTACCCACAAGTCTCTCCACAGCCGCTCAATCCTGGAAAATGTTTAAATTTACTAAAAACTTTTTTTAAATTAAACTTTATTGTAATATCAAAAACTTATTTCCACTCAACTTCTAGTATCCCAAAATAAACTAATGGGAAACATCACTGATGTTTCTATTAAGACAAGTGAACAAAAAAAATGTCTTTAAAAATTAGATCTTGTATACATACTATATGTCATTGCACCCAAATGTGACATTAGTGGGATGGCAGCTCTTACATAGCAGGATCTATTTTGTGAAACTCACCGTTGGTTGTGAACACTCTTCCCAGATATAAAGCTGCTCCTTCCAGTGCCACGAACTGAAAACATGAGTCGAGCAACGTCCACGTTTTCTACCCCCTGATCACCACGTACCCTAAGATAGACAAAAACTTTTAAAAAACATATATAATACATGGAATATTGATCACAGTATATTGGTTGGTTATAAAAACAGTGTAACCAGCGTGGTTGAAGCATCTAAATAAACTAAATAAAATTACTTTAAAGCTTAGTTGTGTGGGTCACTGTGTTGTACTCAGTGGTTTTATAAGGATTCAGATCCTTTACTTAAGTAAAAGAACAGCAATGTAAAAGTACTCCATTAAATTAATGAGTGCAGCATGAAAATCCTACTACAAGTATTATATAGTTTAAGTATTGCAGTAAAAGTCAAGGTTCTCAAGCATTCTTAACAATGAATTGTCTTTTTTAACTTTTAAATTATGTTTTCATAATATTTAGCTCAACTTCCATGACTTAATTTAGTTTGAAACATGCAGGCCTATAAACCGATCAAAGGGCACAATAGAAGGTGGTGAGGAGAGGAAAATCATGGCACAAGTACTTCAGTACAGTACTTGAGTAAATGTACTTAGTTACTTTCCTCCCGTGGTTGGACTGTACAGTAAAAACAAATCTTAGTTAAAAATATAAATTTACCTTAGAGGAAACCCAAACTTCTCAACAGATTGTTGGAAGAAAGCCAGGGTAGTTGATGCTAGGTTGTTGGAAGCGGCACCAAGATACATTATCTGCAGCACAAATGCAATTACACCACTATGAGACGTTAAGTATTTAATGATTATAAGAATGTGTACACTTAGTCCTGCCAACTGTGCTTACCTTGCGGGAAAAACCGTCAATGCCACCAAAGATAACAATGTTGTAGCTGAAAGGAAAAATGCTGAATTTGTCAACTATATAAAATGTACTACAAGTAAGAAATAGTGTGAACACTCAGAACAGAATACCTACATTGCTTAAGGGCAAGCATACTAATAATTCATTTGCATTTTGTCAAAAACATTATTTAAAAAGAATTACAGAATCAATTTATGGATTGTATCAGTATGAACTAAAGACTGGGGGCCTGGAACTGAGTAGGTCCGTCGAGCAATACATCCCAAATGGGGCATACGGGAGATGACACCAGTGGTGTCAACACGGTGCATGGAAGCTCTGACACGGTTATACTGCACCCTTAGTCCTCTCGCTTGCAGAAGTGCCTTCACCATTCGGTATCCAGAATGAGGCTGTCTGGATTTAATGTCTCTCACACACTGGTCTAACTCTTCATCTGTCATGGTGCTTTATAGTGCCTTTATTGAGAGATTGTACTCGGCCATGCGCCGGTACACTGTGCTTCTGGATATCCCCATAAGTTTAGCAATACAGGGGACAGACAGATTATGTTCGAGAAGGTTGCAAAGGTGGTCTGGGGATATGGCCATTCGTTGTCGCCCAGCTGGTCCTTCCTCAAACTGCACAACTACAATATGTTGCTTACTTTTTTCTTTTTCTATGTTTATAAGACTGTGTAACTGTGTAAGTGCATCTAAAATAGCTGGACAAACAGCTACCTGACCAGCTACAGCATTTAAAAACAAGTTCTTGTGTGCAAGGGAACTCTAAGAAGTCCAAATCCAGAGGCATGCGTCCCAGAATATTTTCCAATCGAGAGTGAAGTCTTTCTAACAGACTTTGCAGCAGTTCCTAGGAGAGAGAGAAAAAAAGTTATGTCATGTAAACTGCGGATAGATAAACTAAATCTTTACTGTAAGACCTATAATCTATAGTAATGATTACTACATTTATTTGCATACTTCTACAACTGAAAATCTGATGCATTAATTTAAGTAAAACTGAATGCTGTTCTGTTTGTTTTTTAATCAGAGGAAAGTAACTTTAAGGTTACCACGATGCATGCTGAGTGACTAGTTAACACATTACTTGTTAAACCGAAACCTCGTTAATTTGTGCTTTTTAAAAACTGCTATATTTAAAGTCAAACAGATTATCTCTTAACTTCTACACAGCTGTGATTACTTTTACTAAGAACTTCAATGACAGATCACAATCTCCGCCTCACAACTGTAAGGTCGTACGGGACAAAAAACCATGGTCACACTATAATGCGTATATGTCTGATATGTTGGTGTTTTGGTGGGTCTTTTATGATACTAGCCTATATAATATGACATGGTACTGAGAGTTTGAAAAAACAAACAAACAACCGAACGTCATCTTGTTTAAGTTCCACTTAGTTTATGTCCAATAAAGTCGGTTAATGTACACATGTCAGCTGTCTATGACTGAATCTTACAGAAACAAACATATAGAAGAGTTCAAACACTCACCGAAGCCCCATTGTTCGATTATTGATGCACAGTTGATGCATGTAAACAGCATAACCGGGTTACTGTCGGGGAGATGCGTCTGCGCATGCCCCGCTAAAGCCGCTGCTATGGTCATTACGCTGCGGGGTTAATAATGTCCATGTAAACGCAATGAATAAACCGTGGCCACTCTATAATGTGTATATGTCCAGGGTTCAACATAAAAAAAATTCCCTACTGGCCCCCTGGGCCAGTAGATCAGAGTTTTACTGAATTACTAAATTTTGATTTATTAAATTCATTTCGGGTATTATAGTTTTAGTTTCTTGTGATCAGAGAAGTAAGGATAGGATGTAATCATACCTACTTACTCACGGCGGGCCCTAGCACATTTGGCGCTCTAGGCAAGCGTCACTTCTGGCGCTACACACTGTAAAGTAAACAATACACTATCGCGACCCGCCTGCAAGACGACGCGCAGGTAAATTAGACACCTATACATGCGAATGTAGCCCGGCCCACCTAGTGCGCAAGTATCCATCCTCACTGCCAAGTTTTACAAGTCTAAGTAGACAATCAAAACAACACAACCTGTCTCAATGACACTCGTGGTGATCAAGCGAAGCTTTAGGAGCTAACGTAGGTGACTCTAACCCACTACTAAGCTGTAGAATACAGAATGAATGCAGCAGCAATAACGACACGGAGCATTCAGCTCCTCATCCAGACTACACCTGGCATGTGGGTGGACGTTACCCCCAAAGAGACAGGACGGGGTGCAACTGCTCCCGTGCCAAACGTTCCACCAGAGTGCTGCTGTCATTTACTGATTTCTCTTATGAAACTACTTAAATTACTGTTAAAGTAATTAAATACATTATTTTGCACCATACCACATATAGAAGGGGGCGCAAAAAAACTCTGCCTAGCAAAAAAAAATATATATATATATTTTTATTTTTTGGCTCGGCGCAGTTTTTGGCGCCCCCCTCTGAGTGGCTCCCTAGGCAACCGCCTATGTCGCCTGTAGGAAAGACCGGCCCTGTCCTTACTGTTTCGACTGTAGCTTCAGCATTGTCAGAGCTGTCAAAGCGTCTTGGTGTGACGTGTCTTAAAACAGCTGACAGGGCCGGGAAACCTTTCAAAATAAAGTTCCCCAGCCCAGCCCAGCCGTGCCCGTCCTCCGCCCTCACGCCGTCGGTGGAGAACGGTGTCCCAGGTATGTGGGAGACACGTTACACCAAGACGCTTTGACAGCTCTGACAACGCTGAAGCTAACTCACCTTCGACATGCAACATCAGAGCAATATTGTGTCCCGACGTCGACACCGAGCGACTGTCTTTTCCAAAGAGAGGAAGGGATGTTCGGATTTGATTGTGTGGTAGGCAGCATTGATGAAAATAAATATGTATGCGAGTTAAAAAGAAGTGGTCTACGTATTTCTGATTTGATTTGGCTTTTCGTGCATTGGTTTAACACATGTAGTAACAGGAGAGAGAGACAGTGGAGCGAGAGAGAGAGAGAGAGAGCTGGGTGAGCGACATTCACTTTTAACGGGAGAGAGAGCGGCGCACCGCGCTGTTACAGCTCGTCTACAGCAGATAAACACAAACAAGTCAGGCAGGGATCATATAATAAGTATTATTTTTCCTATTAAATAGTGGCCCATCCAAAATTGAAATCCTGGTGTTACCCATGCCAGTCACTGACCCGTTCGGAAAAAAAAAATCCGAACGTCATCTTGTTTAAGTTCCACTTAGTTTATGTCCAATAAAGTCCGTGAATGTACACATGTCAGCTGTCTATTACTACATCTTACAGAAACAAACTACACCGATGGCATATAGAAGAGTTTAAACACTCACCGAAGCACCATTGTTGGACATGCCTAGTCACTGTGCTAGCTGACAAGTCAAAGCTGCATTGGTGTCGGTCACTCCCGCTCGCTCTCGTTGCTTGACGCACGCTCCCGATCTGGAATCTGGAATCGATTGCTCCTCCTTGGATACCCGGATGTTGCAGTTGAATTTTTTGAGGTTGAATTTTTGAGGTTGAATTTTTTTGCGGTTGAATTTTTTGAGCTTGAATTTTTTGAGGTTGAATTTTAAACGTTGAAAAATATTCAAATACATAATTCCCATGCATAAATATTCAGTGCTAGAAATTCAATGTCTTTTTTGTTTCAAATCCCGATGACACAGATTTACTTCCATAGACACCTCTCAATGCTGACTGGTGTCCAGTAGCCGTTTGCAGCGTTGAGCCAGTTAACACTTAAAATGAACTAGTTCAAGTTCAGAGGGTTAGTTAAGGTTATTTTTTATTGGGATGATTTAGGTGTCAGTAGTCCTGACTGTGAGTGCCACGTCTCGTGTTGTACTGAGCACAATGATCGAGCCGAGAGGAGGAGGAAATAGAAACTCCAGCTCGGTACAAACCACCTGCAGCTTCTGCTCTGCCCATGAAGCAGCTGATCTCTGAGCAGATGTGACCAGAGAAACTCTGTGTTTCCACTGCTTCTACTGTTCTACAAAGTCACTTAGCGGCTGCTCCACGGTGACGAGCTCAGGTCTCAGTCACTGCCTGTGTCTCTGAATGTGTGTGTGGCGGTGTGGGAGGCGGAGCTCCCAAGGCTCATGCATAAATATATCCGGTTGTAGTGTCAAGCCTTGTGATTCTCAAAATGTTTTCATTTTCCAGATAGGACTTATAGTTTTTAAGTAACAAGTATTATTTTTAGCAAAGAGCTAGAGTGTGGAAATAAATCTGCTCCATAGAAGTCAATGTACATTTTTGGAGGACAATCTTTGTAATGAAAGCTACATTTCAAAACTGCTCGTACGGTCTAATTTTTTGGCTCCAACCAAAATAATTCTGTTTACAGTTATATAGGGTATTGTTGGTTGAAGTGAACGATACGTTGGTGTCTGTTCTGCCTCTCGCGACACCGGCGGTAAAAGTGACTCTGTCTAACGTCCCCTGGGTTCATTAGAGACGAGACGTTGTTAAGAGAACTAGCGAGACACGGTAAGATCGTGTCTCAGGTTAAGAAAGTGTCCTCAGGATGTAAGTCCCCGCTGTTAAAACACGTGGTGTCCCACAGAAGACATCTGTTTATGATTCTAAATAACAGGACTGAGGATCTGAACCTGGTGTTCAAGATAAGAGTGGAGGAGTTTAATTATGTGATTTTTGTAACATCAAACAGTACAAAGTGTTTCAGCTGTGGGAAAGAAGGACACCAGGCTAAAGGGTGTCCTCAGAAAAATAAGACAGCTGACACTCAGGAACAACAGGAGGGGACGGGGGGGGGGGGGGGTTCAGCAGGAGAGTCAAGTGAGTGAGGAGGGACAGCAGGGGACTAATTAAGTCCAACAGCAGAGTCAGGTGAGTGAGGAGGGGACAGGGGGAGTCCCAGAAGAAGGTCAGATGAATGAGGGGGGGGGGCAGGGGAGATCCCAGAGGAGGGTCAGTTGAATGAGGAAGGGACAGGGGAGATCCCAGAGGAGGGTCAGTTGAAAAAGGAGGGGACAGGGGGGATCCAACAGGCAGATCAGGTGAGTGAGGAGGGACAGGAGAGGACAGGGGGGGTCCAACAGGCAGAGCAGGTAGGTGAGGGGGAAGTTAGTGATATTGACATGGAGAGAGACGAGGAGGTGCTTAAAGTTCCCCGCCTAAAAAGAAAGACCAGGAGCAACAGTGGAAGCTCAAAAGCTAAGAAAGGGACAGTGAAGAAAGGAGGGGGAGGATCAGCAGAGTCTGAGTCCAGCATGGAGACCAACTCTGCTGACAGTGAATCCTCTGACTTCAGGACAGGAAGCCAGAAGAGCTCAAGAAGCTACAGTGCTGGGAAGATGAACGTGTTTCTCCAGAAAACGAAGAACATGAAGGGTTTGAAAGTAGAAGATTACTTCTGTGACAAAGAGCAGTTTTCAAACTCTGCCCGGCTGCACATTAGCAGCAAAGGCAGAGATGGTTTCACTGACCAGGAAACCTGGAAGAGACTAAAGAAAATTGTTCAGAAAATTAAACAACAGAAAAACACTAATGATGATGATGATGAAGCAGAGAGAGTTTTCCATGCTTTTTATGATTGTGAAAGACTCTGTTTCCTTTTTAATACACTGCAGAAGGTTTTTAAACAGTTTGGGGAGACATGGAGTAAAAGTGCCTTCATTTTAGGGAGTAGGATACAGGAAATCAAATGACTGCAAATGGAAACTTTTAAATTGGATAATAGCAGAAGCTAAAATGTCCATTTACAGCAGCAGGAAGAACAGAGTGGAGGTCAGGACTGCACAAGAAGCTCTTCCTTTTTTTATCTTGCTGCTGAAAGCAAGAGTGTGGGTAGAGTTTAGGTCTTTTAAAGAAATGAAGGACATGGATGGCTTCATCAAACAGCAGTGTTTTAATGATGTAGTATGTTCTGTGGTTGATGATGTTTTATTATTTAATATTACTTTCTAGGTAGGTTTTAGTATTGTTCTGAAATGTCCTGTACATATCCGCTGAAATTGTCAGTAGTTTTGTTTCTCTCTCTCTCACTGGTACATTTTCTCTCTCTCTCTAACTGGTAAATGTTCTCTCTCTCTCTCTCTCTCTCTCTCTCTCTCTCTGGTACATTTTTCCTCTCTCTCTTTTTCTCTCTTAAACCAGCCAGTCTGTCTCTCTCTCTCTGGGTCTCTCTCTCTCTGGGTCCCTCCCTCTGGGTCTCCCTTTCTCTGGGTATCTCCCTCTCTCTAACTGGTACATTTTCTTTCTCCCTCTCTGGGTCTCTGTCTCTCTTCCCCCCCCCCAAAAAAGCATCTCTTTTCGACCCGGACGCAGAAGGCACCGATTCGAAATTTCTCGGCAGGAGGAATTCTCTAGTTTAATCCGTGCTTTGCATTGACCTTTTATGGTTGAAAGTGGGCTGGTGGACGGCGGATTTGGAGGCAGATCCACGTACGAATGTTTCGAGGTGGACTTTGATTTATAAAGCGAACATTGCTTTCAGGTGTGCGTGCGCACGGTTTTATAAATCGGAATTATCTTTTGCCTACGCCATTTCCAGCTATTGTACGTACGTAAAATTTTTGTATGAATCCTACGCACTCTTTTATAAATGAGTCCCCAGCTCTATCTACTTCACTGGGCTCATTGCATCAGAGCACCAAGTTCTTCATACTAAAAAGCAAAAGCAATTATCATCTTCATTGTCACAAAGCCACATTTGAGGATGAAACTTTTTTAAGGGTATAAATGGCTCCAAAATAGAACAAAATAATAAAAATAGAGAAAGGAAAAATGCACGTCAGTGTGAATGGCTCAAAAGTAAATACAGGAAAAAAAAACACAAAGGCCAGTGACTATACTATGGATGGGGTTTTAAAGTACTCATTAATGTGAGTTTGTGTGGTTTGGTTAATCACTCATCCTCAAAGTTATATAACGAATCAAATTACTAAATTGTGAATAAATTGTGAAGTATTAAACTGGTTTCTACTGTAATCCCCTTACTATATAAAATCTAATCATTTAAATATCTTATTAAAATGATTGGATTCCCCAGGTAGCGTCCTCTACCCCAAATACCCTTTATCAGCTACCAGACGGCAGGCATATCTGCCTCTGTCTCTGTCAGTCATTTGACCTTCAGTCTCTTTTTTCTCCTCCTCCCTCGTTTTCGACACACACACTCTTTCATTAACAAAGCGCTATCGCAAGGAGAATATCCCCACATTCCGACCTCCTAAAGCCTTACATTTAAGCACAAAACCTCTCCAGAGATAAGGGAAAAAACATAAAACCAACGCTTCTTTTAACCTTGTGTGAAAACAGAATTATTATGGTCTCGGTTTCTTATAATTCGTTTATCCCAAATATGAGAAGAGACAGTCTGGTCTAATTAAAGCATTTATTAAGAAGTAATGAAAAGTTGAACAACATAGCTATTGGAAATCATGCACAGCCTTGTCTCAATCAGTAGCACAGGGTAGTCAATAGTTGCGCCGAACAGAAGGCATTTGTAATATTTATAACAATCGATATAATATTATAGGTTAAAATAATGAGGGGTAGTCATCTTTAGTTCTTCCTTGATGGTGCGTAGACGTAGTCCATCCTCTTGGCATTTAGTTGTGTTTCCTAAACTAGCCTTGAGTAAAGAATATTGTGTTCCTAAATGCATTTATTAGTCCCAAACACATGCACAGACATGCAAAAGCACACTCATGCAGGTAGGCATTTAATCTCTGCTTTTGACCCATCTGGTGCAGGACAGAGCAGTGAGCGACCATGTGCGCCGCTCGGGGAGCAGATGTTGGGGGAGTAAGGTGCCTTGCTCAGGGGCACTAGACAGGGTAGGGAGACTCTTGGACTTTTTGGACAGATCAATCCAGGTTCGTCTTTTGTTGTCTCTCCGTGGAGTTGAACCAGAGACGAACCAGAGACCTTCTCTGCCCATAGTCCAAGTTTCTGCCACTAGACCACCGCCCTTCCTGCTCTATCAGCTGTAACAACTAAACCATAACAATGCCACTAAGACCTTTTATCAAGACAGGTGTGAGACTGACCAGTGTTGTGACGCACACACATTTCAAGCTAATTTCAAGAATAAACACTAGGAAGAAAAAGGTTATAATTAATAATTTGTATGAAGGCCTTCTATCTGGCCCAAGCGACTCCTGCCCCCACCCTCCTTTCATTTGTTTAGAGTTCTGTTTCCATAAACATCTTCCCTCACACCCACCCAGAGAAGCTAAGATTTAAAATCCCAAAAGTACCTATTCACTGTTAATAAAAAAACAATTGTCTCGGGAAGTTGGAGGGGATGGCCCCAGCGCCCCGTAGCCCCGCTACTGGTTACTTAGTATCTTATACACTTCATAACAGTCAGACTGCTTTTGTCGAAGTCCATGCTTGTCAATCAATGTGACAGACTTGAAATCAATCAATTACTCAATCAATCAAATTTTATTTGTATAGCCTATATTCACAAATCAAAATTTGTCTCACAGGGCTTTAACAAGGTGTGACATCCTCTGCCCATAAAGGGGACATATTATGAAAATTCCACTTTTGTAGTGCTTCTACACGTTAATTTGGGTATCTTGCATGTCTACCAACCCAAAAACTCTGGATTTTTTTTTATTTTAGGATAAACGAACACGCAACAACACTGTGCACCATGGAGCTCATCAGGCTAACAAAGTCCCTGTTCACATGAGAAAACTCTATGTTGGTTAATATAGGTATGCTTTCTCCACACAGCACTTTTGTTCATTATCAAAGTCATGGAGCACATCAATAATTATCTCAAACTGGTGATTTCCTTATTCTATAATCAGAGCAAAAAGTTCGCATAATTGGCAATTTTGTAATTAATTCACTCACACAATACAATTGAAGGCATGCCCTGTTTGGAATATTATTTAGAGCTTATGTGGGGATTAATTTTGTATTCAATATACTGGGTCTTTGAATGACTAAAATATTTTTCAAATGTTTAGGACTGTCCAAGAAACTGGTCAAGATTTCACAGAGAAAAGAATGTGAGAAACTGAAGAAGTGGCTTTGCAGAATAAAAAAACACATCTACTGGACAGCCGCTACGTCAACATCAGGGCCAGAGAGAGTGGCAAAGTTGACCTCCATCCTTAACCATGTCCAAGACATTCACTCCTATGAAGACCCTTTTTTCCCCCAGTGTTTGCATCCACAACACACTTCAAGGGACAAAAGCAAATGGTTGACAGCAGGTATGTTCACCGAATTTGCATTGTAAATTTAAGGATTGTGTTTATATACATCTACAATATGTATGATACATTTTATTACATTACATCTCATTTAGCGGACGCTTCTATCCAAAGCGACTTACAATAGGTGCATTCAATCCCGAGGTTACAGACCCTGAACAACAAGAATCAAGAAAGAACAATTTCTTCAAAATAAAGCAAAACTACAAAGGGCTGTAAGTAAGTGACATTTAAGTTCCACTAAATTGTTAGTTTCAAAATGTTGTTAGTATATATGTTTTTTTTTTTTATTTAAGGTATAGCTGGAAGAGATATGTTTTTCTTTTCGGCGGAACTTTCTGATCACTGGATGTTGATGGGGAGCTCATTCCATTTAGGAGCCAGGACAGCAAACAGTTGTGATTTTGATGAGTGTTTAGCTCGCAGTGAGGGAGCAACGAGTCGATAAGCCGAAGCAGAGCGAAGTGAACGTGCTGGGGTGTAACGTTTGACCATGTTCTGGATGTAGACTGGACCTGATCCGTTCACAGCTTGGTAAGCAAGTACTGGTGTTTTGAACCGGATGTGGGGAGCCACTGTTAGCGAGTGAAGGGAGCGGAATAGTAGTGTGAGTGAGTTTAGGTTGGTTAAAAACCAGTCGAGCTGCTGCATTCTGGATGAGCTGCAAAGGTCGGATGGCAGTAGCAGGTAGACCTGCCAGGTGGGAGTTGTAGTAGTCTAGATGTGAGATGACAAGAGCCTGGACCAGAACCTGCACCGCCTTCTGAGTGAGAAGGGGGCGTATTCTCCTGATGTTGTACAGCATGAATCTACAGGAACGTGTTGTTGCGGTAATGTTGGCAGTGAGGGAGAGTTTGATATCATGTGTCACACCCAGGTTCCTAGCAGTCTGAGTGGGGGTTAAAACAGAGTTGTCAAAGTTAATAGTCAGGTCGTGGGTGGGATAGTCTTTCCCTGGAAGGAAAAGTAGTTCAGTCTTGTCAAGGTTAATTTTCAGGTGGTGTGCAGACATCCACTGATGGAGATGTCAGTCAGACAGGCAGAGATTCGTGCTGCTACCTGTGTTTCAGATCGGGGAAAAAACAGAATTAGTTGGGTGTCATCAGCATAGCTATGGTAGGAAAAGCCATGTGAGTGAATGACTGAGCCGAGAGAGTTGGTGTACAAAGAGAAGAGGAGAGGACACAGGACAGAACCTTGCGGGACCCCAGTAGTGAGAGGACACTGTTCAGACACAGATCCTCTCCAAGTTACCCGATATGTGCATTCATTGAGGTAGGAAGAGAGCAGAGCCTGAGACACCCAGGTCCTGAAGGGAGGAAATAAGGATCTGCTGGTTCACTGTGTCAAATGCAGCAGAGAGGTCTAGAAGGATGAGGACAGAGGAGAGAGAGGCTGCTCTAGCAGTGTGAAGCTGCTCAGAGATAGCAAAGAGGGCAGTCTCAGTTGAGTGACCTGCCTTGAATATGTTTATGTGTATAAACCAAATAACAAATGCCGTAATCACTTTGAATGTGTTATTTGATAGTTATGTTTTCCCCCCTTTTTTTACAGGGACACTAGCCGTCTGCAGATTACAGAAGGTGTTGAGAAGCAAGAGGGTTCTGAAAGATGCGGGGAAGCTCAGCCCTTACTACCAGACCTCGTTGTTGGAGTCTTTCCACAGTGTCATTCTCGATTTTGCGCCCCAAAATTTTCTCTTTTTTTCTTGGAATATTATGCAGGTGACAATACGATATTTTTTTAAAGAAATTTATACCTATTATGTTTTTTACAAACAATTATACACACATACAAACATGGTGTTATAAGTATTATTTTCTCCCCAATGAAAATTTTAATTGGCATCTCCAAGCCACAAGTTCAGCTGGTGAGCCACTATTTAGACTGAACTTCCCAAAATATAAGAAGGGCGAGTGCACAGCAAAGCCGGAGAAAGAAGGTCCAACCTTTCGTTAGTGTCACAGGCTTTTTTTTTTATTCCACAAAGTCAAACAATGTACAAACAGTATGTGAAACATAACTAACATATAAATTAGCTGCTGTCTTTAATTGGTCTTCATAATAAATAGAATAATATAATTTCAGAATAATTATAAAAAGTAAATCATTTTTTTGTCCAGCATTGTATCAGGTTTGGATTATTCAAAAAACTGTACAATCTTTTCTTTCTTTTTGTATTACAGACTACGTGGATAACCTGTTGGACCACATCTTTCACAAGGTTTTTCAGGACCCGGCCCCATATATGAATGAGGTGCTGAAGATCCCAATACCCGAGGATCTCTCTGCCAAGTATGAGAAACCTGACAAGCAGGCAGTTATAGCCAGCTATGTGTCGAGGTTCAATCAAGAGCAGGTCTGAACCCTGTATACCTTCCCTGAGCATCAGGAATCCCTCTGCGTATCTGGAGCATCACGCAGGAGGGCAGGACCACCCTGATTCTTGGGACCAGATAGTCCCAACACCAGCTAACAAAGCTTCTGTAGGGGAGAGCAGGGTAATGTGGGACATTTAGTTTTATATTTTTATATTTTTATATTTTTTAAAACTAAAATTATCTGTTGTTCACTAACCCAACAAGGACTGTCTGCTGTTACCCAAATAACAATCCTTAGGTATCCACAGACATCAAAAGCAACCTTAATGAGAAGAAGAGGACTATCAGCGGAAGGAAATGAGGACTATTCAGAGGGATCTGAAAATCAAGATTAAGGAAGCAAAGCACAGCTACAGGAATAATCTGGAGGGTAAACTTCAGCAGAACAAATGAGGCAGGTCTGGTGTGGATTGAAGACCATCGATTCAGACCAGCTAGCGTCAGAGGAGCTGGTAGTGATGGTGACAACGCGAGTGTGAAACCATCAATTTCAGAGAAAGTAAACACATGTAATTCTGTTCTTCCAATGATAACGGATGTATGCAAGTATGCAATTTGTATCAGTTTCTCTGTACACCTTAGTTAATCGCAAAAAATTATTAATAAATTATTAGTGTATAATTAGTTTATGTATCATTAATGACTTGTAAGTTTAGTATACCACCAAAATGTGCTATCACATTTGTCTTTATTTAATTGTAAGACCAGTATTTTTTATATAATATGTAGGTCTTTATTTAATACCTTATAAATAAAGAGACTGTCATGTGGTAGGGAAAGGAACAAGCTCATTGTAATCAGCATTCAGGCTGAACTTTTGTCATAGTTGTGCCCAGGAGGTCTTTTGGGATACTTCCGCCCACTACTCCGATGCAACCTGGATGATGAATGGCAGCAGGTTAAGAGTAGTACCCCTGACTGCAGTGCTAACAATGTAGTGTGACATACTTCTGATTTCCACACTGCTTGTGGATAGCCAGTTAGCCTAGCTATGAAGAAAGACGATGTCAAGTTTATGAGGTGGGAGGTCAGCTCTACAGTGCAGCAAGTCTGCAATGGACAGCTCTATTGCTTAGTCCCTCTTTGCTCTTCATGAGCTAAATTCTTCCTTTAAGCTTCCACTCTTTTCCAGCCAATGCTGATCTTAGGGCAAAATGGTAAGTAAACAGTCGAATGGAAGTGTTCACTGTCACCAATCTAACCTTTTCAAATATGTACATAATAAGCATTCTTAATATCAGTTTGTCCCTAATTTGCAGCAAAAATAATTGAGCACCCATCACCCCAGAATGTGTTTAATATCAATTGCAAAAACTCTGTTGTTATAATCAGTCCTGATACCAATGGGAGACGTTTGAAGGGGCCTAATAATAAAAAAAATGAATACAGTATCTTCAATAACCTTTTAAAAAAAAGGCTGAAATCCATTTAAAATTCAAAAAATTGCATTTATACTACGGCTTGTTTTTAATATTTTACTTAGATCTGAATAATTACCTCGATAAATTGTACAGACTATATAACCTAGAGATACTGACAAGATTGATGTGCTTTGTAAGTTATACCAGCTCCAGTAAAGAGACAACAAAACCTTTATAATAAAAAACAAGTTGGGAGTCAACTCAGTAAGCAAAGACTCTCCAATTCTGTTTGTTACACAGAAAATCTTGTAGTCCTTTTGGAACTGAGATGTGAATTTGAAAGGTTCCATGAGGAGAGTGGTTACCGTTTCCTCCTGGCCATCATAAAACCGCAGTTGTTGAAGCTTTGTGATGCCATCTTCCCAATCCATCCCCATGAGTCTGGAAAGGGAGAGCCTGCCTCGAAAGGTTTGTGCTTGACACCACTCTGCTGCCTTTAGAGTGTCTCTTGAAAGAGTGTCTCTTGTTTTAGCTCAAGTTGGCAGCTAATGGGATCCTGATGGTGGCAGTGGTTTATGATTGTGGACTATGGAGGCGTCCGATCGTGAGGGTGGATCCTGCTCGTGTTAGCTGTTGACTGTGGATTATGATTACAACAAGATGTCCACTCAGATACTCTACCATTACTGACAATAATTCATCAATTAATTGACCTTCCATTAAGCTGTAAATACCCTGATCTTTCTGATGTTCTCAATTACAGGTGGCATCTTTTGCACTTCTCTCTGTCCGTTGCTCTCCCTGAGGTTTATATATAATTTTTACCCTGTTAAAAGGGCTTTACATTTATTTATTTTTTGTCGTTTTTCCTTACTCTTGTAGAGGGTTAAGGGCAGATGATGTCACACCTTGTTAAAACCCTATGACACAAATTGCGGGAGGGGGCCCGGGATTTTTCTACCCTACTGTCCTTGATGTGCTAGTCAAACACTGGAGCACAGTCAGTGCAAGATTGAGACCACCAGCATGCCCCACAGAGCGCCACAGGAAGTCATTCCAGCCTCAATGTAGAGAACTCACAAATTGTATATATTTCATATTTCATTCAAATTTTTTCAAAAATCTTAAATTCTTGTATTTCTACTCTTGCATGGAGCAACTGCAACAAACACAATTACCCCCTGGGATCAATAAAGTATTTCTGATTCTGATTCTGATTTTACATGACCAAAAAAACCTGAGGACAAACCTGAAGAGCACAACATGGAATTTCAGTTGAAAGAAAAATCAAAAGCCACCTTTAATTAGTTATTTCTCACCTCAGATGCATCCAGAAGCTATTTGACAGTTTGGGTTTAGAGTATTTAGATTCCATTCTTGTTTAAAACGTGATATTAAAGACAGTGGTACATTAGTACATACTGAAGGAGAAAATGGTAAATCATTGATTTATGACCAGCCTGGATCTGCCAGATCAGGCAATGGAAAGGACAAGGCAAGAAGTGCTAAGCCAATAATAATGGGTGGTGCTTTCAAACTTTCAACAAAAAATAATCAAGTATATCCATCTTTCTACAATCAAAAACAACTATGTTTTTATCTGTCTAACACATTGGCAGCTGGTCAATACAACCCCTCTAACATTCTGAGACAAAGAAGCCTTTATAAAAATGTTAAACACAATTGAAATATATAATAATAATTTACTTGTACACTGCTCCTGGTAGACCATTTTTTTAATTCATGTACTAATGGGTGTGGGTCAACGGCCAAGTACATGTGAATGTGGGTCCTGAAATTTCTTTGATGTAATTTGTATTTACAACCAGTAGTTATTGATGTACGTTTTTGTTAAACCTAATGTGATTGGTCGACCCTCGTCGTCTTAGGCACCTTTGGCATCACTTAGACATTTCCGCTGTGATCTGAATGACTTCAGGGGAAATGCGGTGAATCCGGGGATTTCTTTCCAAAAACACTCCAACAAGAAAAAAAGAGGATAAAAGAGCTTTGTCCAGACCGATCTGATTTACAGATTCAGCAGCAGGTGATGAGGATGAACTGAGACCCAGAGCTCCTCCTGCTCTTTTTATGAAAAACAGAGGCGACTGGATATGGTGTAAGTAATATCTTATACTGCTTCACCAGTTTTTTGCGAGACGAAAAACATCTCTCTGAAAAAATAAAACGGTATGAAAGTTGCAACAGTCACATTGAGGCTACATTATCGTTGCAGGCCAAAGGATTGGCATATTGTGAGTTGTGTTGTTTTTGTTGAGTATGGCTTCAGGTTGTCTGTTCCCCCCCCCCCCCCCCCCCTCCATATGAAACATAACAGAGCCCTGGTGCATTGATATGTTCCTTTATTTTTTGGATCATTTATTAATCAAAATAAAGCAAAATCAGTAAATACAGATCTATTCATCATAAAGTTTTTTGATGGGTCTGTGTTGATCACAAAGAATGAACATGTAGGTCACTGCAGCTGAATCCTTCTCTATATTTATCCCTTTTTGCTAGTGGCACAGAAAAAAAGCTTCTTTAGGCAGTGGCTGCAGTCATTTTTAAGCATTTAAGCCATAAAACAGCCAATTTAGTTCACAAGAAGACAGGGCCAGCCTGAATCATTCCATTCATAGGAGGTGTCAATCCATTCTGGCTATTTTTGTCAGTGAGCCATGCACATTTTGAACAGGCATGCAACATTGTTACTAGTCTACAATACAATGCTACTGCCATAACTAGCTGTTGAGCCTTAACAGATAATCTATATGTATATGCTCCAATGAAAAAGATAAGGTTCGATAGACGTATATGGTAAATACGGACAATAAAGTATAGTGGTTAGATAAATTAGATTGAATAAGACCGCGAGTCACTCAAGCAGACACATTCAAAGTACATAAGATGCAAGTCCTGAAATTATTAACAAAGTGCTCCATAGACTATTTTCTGTTCTTTCAGTGATTTCTCTTTGTCTGTTTTGTTTTACTCCATCATAATGGTTGCCCAACACACAACCAGATGATTCAGATTTACTCTATTTCTCTCTTGACATGCGGATGGGGTAAATGGTCAGGTTAATCTTATAGCATGTCCTAAAAAATAAACAAGATGCTGTAAAACAATATGTGTGTTTTTTAAGTTTTAAGAGGACATAGGAGCCATCATTTCCCTGGAGGAGCAATGCATTTACAGTTGCAATCAGAAATATTCAACCCTAACCTCCCAAAGATTTGAAGGATTTATCAATTAAAGTTTTTTCAAAGAGCAAAATTCTGCTTCGGATGACCTCTTTATGAGTTGAGTGATACATCAAATCAACACAGAAAATCCATGACGGAGTATTCGTATGTTACAATATATTTTGTTAAGATAGCAATGTTACAATTATTCAACCCCTATAAAATATTGTTGTTTTTAAAAAGCCCATTTTTAAAGAGGAATGTGATGCCTTCTGTTGACAAATTAAACCTTGGTGATCATTGGACTTTCCAGCAAGGCAATGATCCCAAGCACACCTCCCAGTCAACCAAAGCTTGGTTGATAAAAATATCCTGGAACGTCCTGGAGTGGCCTTCTCAGTCACCAGATTAAAATCCGATTGGAAATTTTTGAGGGGATTTAAAGAAGGCAGTTGCTTAAGTCAACTTCTGTTGACTAAACATAACTTAAATATGTATCAATAAATATTTGTTGTTGTTTAATGAGGTTTTTGTTATTTAATGTCATTATCTTTCATCCACATCACTATAATGTCTTTTGAGGTGAGGAGGTTGAATATTTCTGATTGCAATTGTATGTAATTGTGACTTGTTATGACTGACAGCTGAAGGATGCCACAGATAAAACAAAACATCATTGTTGAGCAATGGTGAGGTGCATGATATTAAATTCATATGACTGGTATAAAGACAAACAGCATTGCTCATCATTTTATTCTTCCACAGTGTGTTGCTTTCTATGTTTATACTGACTCATGTCTATTACATGTTAGCTTTGAGGGGAATCCTACAGGGAATTTGAAACCCAAATTTAGATCCTTGAGAAGATTGTGATAATAAAGGACAGCGTACATCTGGTCTGCACTTAGTCCAAGTGCTTCTCTGCACACAGAATTTGATAGTACATCATCATGGAGAACCCCAGAGCCAAAATCTGACAAGACAAAAGGAGGTTTAGGGCAAATACAAATTTAATCTTTGTCCACACAATCAGAGATCAGATAAATGAAACACACACACACACACAAATAGGACAGCTCTGGGGTTAATTTTTTAATCCTTGTCAAACAAATGTGTAACAGAATGTAATGTGTGTGAATAAATGTGTTGAGCTTATTAAAATGAGTTTTTATTATAATTTGCTGCATTTGAGGTTTTATGGGACAATGAGGTAGCCTGGATGCCAGACGAACTTAGCCCCGCCCACAACATTTTTGGTCGGGAAGTTCGGTCTGGAGTCGCTCCATTGGGAAAAAATTATGCCCCGACCGGGCCGATCAGATTGTCAGGGCGGGCTTTATACGATGATTGACAGATGATCAACGGTAAAATAATCAACAACGTCATCAAATTGCCCTTGGGTTGAATTTGTTTTCAACAAACATGCCTGCCGCTGGCGAGCTGAGATGTGTAGATGCTGCCATTGAGTCTGTTTTAGAAGACATTGACAGCGCATTCATTTTGAAAGAGGAACAGAGAACGTGGAGGCGACGCCAAAGCACCGCGCTAATCCCTATCGCCCCGGCGCTTGGCTGTTCACAACGGACACTGAAGCGACGCTGAACCGCCGGGCAGCGCTAATAATATCACCCGTTGATCCAGTAGATCGCTGCACGGCTTTGTGCCGGTCACACCGGAGGCTGAAGCACCGCGCTGCGCCAAGGCTGCCTCACGGTGCTTCAGCCTCCGGTGTGACCGGCACAAAGTTTTAACATGGGAGTGGATGGGAGCCAGCTGTTATTTAAGGCTTGGTGCTGCGCTGAAGCGTCCGGTGTGAACCCGGCGTTAGTAAATAACTCACAATGCGTTGCTTAGCATACGTCACATACTACGTTGATCTGATTGGTTGTAGGTCTATCCAATTGAGCGAAGAGGAATTTTACTTCCTGGTCAGTTGAAACACGCCCCATGATCACAGCCCAATGGAGCGGTCTCAGACTCACATTCTGACTAGAATTGTGAGTCTGACAACGTCAGGCTACCAATGAGGTGGAATAACAATAACTTTCAGAAGAAATACAAGGTTTTCAATTGACGATTACATTTAAAATATAAAATAAAGTAAATATTGGTGACACGTACCTGTACAACACCAATACAGACACCAAACACCAGGACTGAGGGGATGTTAATTAGCAGCCACTGCCTGGCCTTCTGATAGCACGGCTGCAGGAGACAAACAGAGATTGAGTGCATGAGGGACGTGAGCCACAAGGCAAGGAAGCTCACACAGAAAGGAATAGGTATTGCAGAAGAAGAATAACAGGAACAGATGAAATGCACAGATAAGTGAGGGGTAGATTGCAAGTAATCATAGAAAATCATAGTAAATGATAACAGGTTGACGCACTGAGGGACTTTAAATTCAATTCAATAAGCTTTATTGGCATTACATTTACAAAGCAGAAATTCAATATTAAAGACAATCAAAGAGTTATACTTACACAACAAAAGAACTTTGCATAGTAGGTCTAGACCTTACAATATTAGAGAAACCCAACAGATCCCAAAATAAGCAAGCATTAGCAACTGTGGGGAGGAAGAACTCCCTTTTAACATGAGTGATACTTTGAGATGTAATGATATATGATTATATATGATAATAATACTTCTTAATAAGTAGTTGTAGTAGTCACAGATCTGTATCCTCCTGCTCAAGAATCAGAGATAACTGTAGAATGAGAGGGGGGGACAATGTTAGTGACATGAAATTATGGTAAATGGTGTGTTTAAGGACGTTGTTCTGGACCCAGAATGCAGACAGGGACACACTAGAGGGTGTCTTCAATGTATATAGAAATGTGTTGAGGGCGCTGGGCTTTGATGGCAGGGGACAGTCAGTTGCTGAGCAGAGGCCTCTGGGGAAGCGTTGCTGGAGGGGTAAGACAGCCATTCCTTTTATCGTACTGAAAGTCCAGGGCGGGGTTTGCGGGTCCGTTCAGTGAGGCGCTGATTTACGGGCCGTGGAGTGGAGCAAGGCAGCCTGTACCTCTTTTCAGACACTGCCACTTCTTCTTTCTGGCCCAAAGAAGCCATGAATGAGTTGGTGAGGGAGGAATGGACATACTCTATTCATGGAAAGCAGGAGCTTCAGCTCAAAGCCACCTCAAGGTCCTGGTAACCCCGCTCCCTCTGCCCATTTTTTTGGTGGTGGTATCCAGAGGAGAGGCTGGCTGTGAACCCCAGTGTCTCTGTCCAAAATATTAACCAGAGGTTTGTGCAGGAGATTGGACACATGTAATACCAGCTGCTTGGAGAGAGGGACAAAATAATTTACTTTGTGTATTTTGTATGAACAGTCAGTTTTGTGGTTCTTAGCAGTTCAAATTTGTCTACATTAGGGGAGAGCGGGATAATGTGAGACATCAGGTAATGTGAGACATCGGGTAATATGAGACACCCCCTGTATCTAGGCAATGGTACATATTTGTGGTCATGTGACCATTATGTTTTCAAGCCCCTCCCATTCCCCCCTTGCCATGAAGGAGAAGTTGTTGCAAGTGCTATGGAAAGTATGTTTTTTCACAAAATGTGTTTTTTGCATGTAAAAGTAAATTTTCTTGCTTTGAACTTAATAAACTGTTGTGTCAAAACAAATTGATTCAGGTAGAAAAATGTATATCATACATGTTGATGAACTTCCAACATATAAAACCATGTGATTGATGCTAGCTGAAGATTAGCCTGAATTGCTAAGAGATGTTTTTTCTAAAATGTTGGCTGTGGGGTAAAGTGAGACAAATGCTGTGGGGTAAAGTGAGACATGAAGCACAATTTAAGTTTAGTCTTAAACATATTTAAGTGTGGTATTACATTACATATGTTTTATTTTTTAATGTCATAAACATTGTAGAAAAGCCATCATGGCAAGAAACTACACCAGGAAGTCAACCTGGGGCCAACACCCCTCGCAGAGAGTGCAGCCGCTGAGGTCATGCAAGGAAAGAAGTCCGTAAGAAAAGCTGGAAGGGTTAGAAATGTTGACAAGAGAAACCTCAAAAGATTCACAAAAAAAAAGAGAAAGGGGAAGTAAAATCAGTAGCCTGGGTTGCAGTAGCTGAGGCAAAGAGAATATTCACAGATAGAGGAGGAGGAGCTTGCCAAACACTTGAAACAACTAGCTGACCAGTTCCATGGCCTTGCTCCAGTTAAGTGCCGTTGACTGGCATTTGAATATGCAGAGAAAAACAATATCCCTGTCCCTGCCAATTGGACAGAGCAACACTGTGCAGGTAAGCTAGGGTGTGTAAGAGATCACATGAATCACAATAATCATAAATGTGCTTAATTGACAGATCCCCATGATTCTGTCACTAGTCCGGTATTAGTTTTGGAATGTGTGGTTGTTAATCTAGCTGTCAGGATTTTAACTAATACAACATGTGTTGTAATGGTAGTTCTAAAGTGGAAAAAGTAAGTGGATCACTTTACCCCCTTGATTCCTCTGGTCTGTCTCACTTTACCCCTTAGCTGGTGTGAAGTGAGACACAAGACCACTTTAAAAACAATCATATTTTCACTGCCCTTTGTCCTGAAGACATTCTGATGAGATGGTAGACTTTATGAGGTCCATTTCAGAAAATACTGTAGCCTTATCTAAGGTCGAACATGGAAGAGATCTTGAGAGCCATTTTGACCTCAGAAGCCAATCTTCAGACAGCTGTAGTGGAGCTGTGTAGAGCAACAGGAAGATCGGAAGAGCGAAAGCCAAGAGAGGTGCTGACTAAACTGACATCAGATGATGACGTCGAGACCTATGTTACGCTGTTTGAAAGGACGGCAACAAGAGAGAAATGGCCAAAAGCAGAATGGGTGAACAACCTTATGCCTTTCTTGACCGGCGAAGCTCAGAAAGTCTGTTGGGATCTTTCAGCTGCAGATGCTGTGAGTTACGATAAGATAAAGACTTCCATCCTAGCTCAATATGGACTTAGCCTCCCTGCCAAGGCACAGCGAGCCCATGACTGGATCTACGACCCTGCTCTCCCTGTCCGGGCACAGGTGATGGGGCTAGTCCGTCACACCAGGAGCTGGCAGGAAGAAGCAGAAGGGCCGCCCATAGTGGACACATTAATAGCCTTACTAGAAAATCACAGGATGATGGCTAGTATAATGCGTTCAGAAAATAACAAGCCTCCACCAAAAAAAATAGCAAGGGGCAAGGATGCCAGAGCAGAAGTGCGAAGAGCTACTTTTTTTCAGTTTTAACAATGAATGCGTTTTCGATGCAGCACTAATCTCAGAGGTTCAATGTGAATAAGGATGAGGATGTCATCCAGGGACAAGAATATGAACCAGTTCAACATGTCCCGGAGGTACCCAAGGGAGTATTGAACACCACACCATACCCATCCCCTTTACAGATCTTGATGAGGTGGTAGGCTTTATGAGGTCTATTTCAGAAAACACTGTAGCCTTATCTAGGAGCTAAAAGGTCCATTAAAGTCCATTAAAGAGAGATGAAGATATGTGGAGGGAGACCAAAGGCTTGCTGTTTGTTAAACACTTTGTAAGGGAAAACTCAACCGACCAGGTGTCTCACTGCTTTGGCCTTGGCAAACAGGGAGTTTGCTACAGCGGACGGACACAGCAGATAGACACGGAGGATTTCCTAACTTTTTCATATTAAGTTTTATGAAGCACCTCTTTGTATTAGTTCTGGCATGTCTTCTTTTTCTCATACTGTCTTGTGAAACACCTCTTTGTATAATTTCATTATTTCAAATCTCAAGAGGAATTTCCATCACAAATTCTCCCAAGTCATGGTACTGTGATGGCCCAGCCGGTGAGCAGTGCCCCACATGACTGAGTACAGCCAAACAATGGCAATCCAAAGGCATGGTGTTTGATGGGCAGTTGTGAGGCCGTCCACACCCAGACCACAGCAACAGACCCTGAACGGGCAGCTGAGGTGGAGCCCCTGGAAGACATACAATCAGACGAGGTGTCAATTTCCGGAAGCTGAAATGGAGGGAGGTCTCTGGCCAGGACAATTCGGCTCAGCCTAGCTGCAGGATCCCAACCTAACCCAAGTCTGGAGAGACGTCCAAGTAATGGAGGGTCAAAGCAGGCTGGGGTGAGTCAAGTGTCTTTTCCACATTTCATGATCAAGAATAAGCTGTTATACCGGGTAACTAAGGAAAACTCTGACATCTGTGAACAGTTGCTTATCCACAAATAGTATGCTTCCAAGGTGTAGTACATAGCCCACTCCCACTTACTAGGAGCACAATTAGGGAGAGAGAAGATGTATGAACGTGTTCTTAGAAATAGTGTTTCTACTGGCCATGAGTCAAAAGTGTCGTGGAAGAGTACGGCAGACATTGTGCCGAGTGTCAAATCAACTCCCCAAAGGTAGAGTGCCGAAATCCTCTGATACACCTTCCCATTATTGAAACACCCTTTAGCAGGATTGGCATGGACATAGTTGGGCCCTTATCGAAGTCTAGCCGTGGCCACCGCTATATCCTAGTTATACTGCATTACGCAATCCGTAACCCGGAGGAAATTCCTCTACGGTCGGCTACTGGGAAGGTGGTTGCCAGGGAGATCTGTCTACTGTTCAGTAGAGTGGGCCTGCCGGATGGAATCCTGACAGACCAAGGGTCCTGCTTTATGTCCAAAAGGATGAAATGTCTGCCGAAGTCTAAAGGTGAGACAATCAGAACCTCCGTCTATCACCTCAGACAGATGGACTTGTAGAGAGGTTCAACAAAACCCTAAAACACATGCTGCGCAAGGTAATCGATGTTGATGGTAAGAACCAACTTCTGCCGTATATTCTGTTCTCTATACGTAGAGTACCCCAGGGTTCCAGTGGATTTTCACCGTTCGAGCTTCTGTACGGTCGGAGACCCCGTGGTTTGCTGAATGTGGCCAAGGAAGCCTGGGAGCAGCAGCCGTCCACCCAGCACAGCATCGTGGAGCACGTGGTACAAATGCACCACTGAATGACACAAGTCTGGCCCTTAGTTCGGGAGCACATGTAGCAAGCCCAAGCGCAACAGGCACAGGTATACAACCGGGAGCCCTGGTGAGAGAGTTCAAACCAGGAGACAAGGAATGATTGCAAGTTTTATCCAAGTGGCAAAGGCCTTATGAAATACTGGAACGGGTGGGGCCCGTGAATTATTGTGTACGACAGACAGGCCGTAGGAAAGCCCAACAACTGTACCATGTAAATTTGCTGAAGCCATGGCATGAGCCTCTCCCTGTCCCCTAAATAAATAAACGAATCTTAATCTGAATCCTCCCAGCACAGTGTCATGAGCATGGACGAGATACCAGGAGACCGGGCTGTTACACGAGGAGAGCTGAACAGGGCCGTAGAAGGGCATCAACCCAGCATTCCGACCGTGTACGACAGACAGGCCGTAGGAAAGCCCAACAACTGTACCATGTAAATTTGCTGAAGTAATGGCATGAGCCTCTCCCTGTCCCCAATTTACGAAGCACAAGTGATGTGAATCAATTTCACCTGGTTCTACATGTGGTGGCCACAGACAATTGTTCTCTCCTTGTCCTTCTCTACAGATTCTTCTCCAGCTTTGTGTTCTGCTAATTTCCTTGTCACTACTAGTAACAGGAGGTGGTACCTGCAGCCAAATCAGGTTGAACAGGTAGTTCAGGTCCTCTAGGATGGCACATCCATACGTGTGGTCACAAGAAGCTTTGCTGTTCCTCCAAGCACAATGTCATGAGCATGGACGAGATACCAGGAGACCGGGCTGTTACACGAGGAGAGCTGAACAGGGCCGTAGAAGGGCATCAACCCAGCATCCCGACCGTGTACGACAGAAGGCCGTAGGAAAGCCCAACAACTGTACCATGTAAATTTGCTGAAGCCATGGCATGAGCCTCTACCTGTCCCCTAAATAAATAAACGAATCTTAATCTGAATCTTAATCTTAATGTCCTGCTAGCTAACCTGCCTCCCCAGGTCCTCCCTGAAAATGAGTGACCAGCTGTCATCCAGGCAAGGACAAGACCTCCGAAAACTGCTCGATAGAAACAGAGATCTGTCTTCTCCGAGGCCCCAGGTTAAACAACAGCCATCACCCATGACATCAGAACAGTAAGGCTAAGACCTTACCGAATCCCAGAGGCCAGACGGAAGGCCATCAGAAACGAGGTGAGGAAAATGCTTGACCTTGGGGTGGTGGAGGAATCACAGAGGGCTTGGTCCAGTCCTATAGTCCTTGTTGGGAAGCCGGATGGTAGCGTTAGGTTCTGCAATGACTGTAGAAAGTTAAATGAGATTTCTCTGTTTAGATGAGCTGGTCGAGAGGTTAGGACCTGCCCAGTTCATCTCCACACTAGATTTAACCAAAGTATATTGGCAGGTTCCACTCACCCAACAAGCCATGGAGAAGACGGCCTTTTCAACGCCAGACAGCGCCTTCCACTATCGAGTTCTCCCGTTTGGTCTTCATGAAGCCCTGCCAACATTCCAGAGGTTCATGGATAAATTGCTCCGGCCACACCAGGCCTACGCTGCGGTGTACCTGGACGACATTGTTATCCACAGCACATCAAGGGAGAACCATCTGCAGCACCTAGCAGCTGTTCTCCAGGCTTTACGAGTGGTGGGACTGACAGCCAACCCTGCAAAGTGCTCCCTCGCCTTGGAAGAGGCGAATTACATGGGGTACACTGTCAGACGATAAATGTGAAACCCCAAGTAAAGAAGGTGGATGCCACAACAACCTGGCCCCAACCCCAGACCAAACGTCAGGTGAGAACCTTTCTAGGGTTATTGGGGTATTACAGACAATTCATTCCTAACTTTGTCTCTTTAGCGGCCCCCTTACATGAGCTGACAATCAAAAGTGCATCCAACAAGGTTAAGTGGACGGAACAGACACAGCTGGCCTTCAACGCCTTGAAGAAAGCCCTCTGCAGCGAAACCGTGCTACACACCCACGACTTTGGCAAGAGGTTTTTACTTCAGACAGATGCGTCAGAGGTAGGCCTTGGGGCAGACCTGTCCCAAGTACATGGTGGAAGTGAATACCCCATAACATTTGTTAGCCGCAAACTGCTTCCCCATAAGAAGAATTATGCAACTATAGAAAAGGAGTGCCTAGCAGTTAAATGGGCAATAGATAAAAATAAGACTTACTGGGTCAAGAGTTTACATTGGTCACTGACCACGCTCTATTGAAGTGGATGACCTTCAACAAAGATAGGAACGCCAGAATAATCCGTTGGTTTCTACACCTACAGGACTTTAAGTTCACAGTGGAACACAGAGCCGGAAGGCTGCATGGGAACACTGATGCCATGTCGAGAAGGGACGACTGCCTGTGGTCAGCAGCTTCCCACCGTGGTTCGAAGCTGATGGGGGTTGTATGTGATGGCCCAGCCGGGGAGCAGTGCCCCACATGGCTGAGTACAGCCAAACAAAGGCAATCCAGAGGTATGGTGTTTGATGGGTGGTACTACCCCAGAGGATTCTCATAGGGAACATCTCCCCTCCCAGGTGTCTCTGATTGTCCCTCACAGGTGGATTGAATCAACCAGACAATCAGGAGCCTTCTTAAACCTCAACCAGAGGATACGGAAGCCAGACTGTTTTGGGCTACTGAGGAGGGAGAACCAGACACTTTCCAAGCCAGTCTCAGGGTAAGAGGCCCACGGCCTGCCTTTTGTATTAATGAAGAGGAATAATTGCTGTGTCTCTCTTGGATTATGAAGAGCCCAACGGATCCCAAGATGCCAACTGCAAGTCCGGTGAAGCTTTTTTTGAGTTACCTTTGTGCTCCCTCCTCCCTTTTCACCCTAAGTTTATAAATGAACTAAGTTATATTCACTATAAGATTAAGATGCATATATTAGTCCCAAACACATGCACAGACATGCAGGAAGGGAACTTTTATCACTGCTTTTGTCCCATCTGGTGCAGGACACACAGAGCAGTGAGCGACCATGTACGGCGCTCGGGGAGCAGATGTTGGGGGAGTAAGGTGCCTTGCTCAGGGGCACTAGACAGGGTAGGGAGACTCTTGGATTTTTAGACAGATAAATCCAGGTTCATCTTTTGTTGTCTCTCCATGGAGTCGAACCAGAGACGAACCAGAGACCTTCTCTGCCCATGGTCCAAGTTTCTGCCACTAGACCACCGCCTCTCCCATAACCCCTGCTTCTGACTGCTCTTTTCCAGTTTGTGTACCCACTGTTTACTCTTGCAAGGCCAGGCTCCCACAGTGCACAGGGTAGTGAAGAGAGTTTGGGATGTTCAGGTGGTGGGTTATTAGTGACTTTCCTGAGAGCTTAAGAAAACCGGAGACAGTTGGAGTTTTAGAATACACTCCAACTGACTATAGAGGCGGAGGACTAATTTATATGGGGGTTGTGGCATCAAAGACAAGTCCTCCCCAAGACCAGGGGGATCCGAGGATCTTTTGTTATTGTGTTATTGTATACAGTTGGGATCCCAGGTTGACACACGAAGGAAGCATCAATGTCATCATCCCCCAAGTCCACCAGGCCTTGCAGGGGAATGGAACTGTTGAATCCAGAGAGAGATGCGTGAAACTGCATTCGTAGGTGAGGGGCTGATGAAGAGGAGGTTTGGCTCCTCACGGCCACCTCAGTAACTGAGAGCCTGATTTTTTGACAGGTGGGGACAGGAGCTGAGGAAATGGCCGGCTAGTAAATCAAAAATTAGCAAAGGAATTCGACATAAAAACCTAAAAATGAAATCAACCTCTGCAAACATACAACAAAACAGGTAATTTAGACGTGGACTAACCCTGTCAAATGTAGCATCTCTCTAATCCAAGGCTGTCTAGGTAAATTAATGAACATTTCAAGACAGAGGAGTAGTAGCAGCAGCTGTGGCTGAGGGGTAGAGTGGTCGTCCTCCAACCTGAAGGTCGGCAGTTCGATCCCCAGTCTGACCCATCTGCATGCCAACGTGTCTTTTGGCTGAACCCTGAATGGCCCCCATAGAATAACAAAGTGCTGCGTATACATGCACTATATGAATGTGTGTGTGAATGGGTGAATGTAAAACTGTACTGTAAAGTGCTTTGAGTGGTCATCAAGACTAGAAAAGCACTACATAAATAATATATAAACCATTCACCATTTAGTACTGCAGACTCATTAACGAATAACACTAGACTCCGTAGCTCCTCCAAAAAAAAGCTCATGAACAGAAATTTTAGAAGCAGCAAAGAAACCTATTCTATATATAAACAGCTTCTCTCAGATCAACCTTTATAAGGAAACTTGAATTATCTCATTTACTAAACCAACAACTTGTATTTTACCGATATGTAACATATTTCTAAAATCATTCCGAAATGATTCACTTATCAGCTGTGGGACGCTCTCCAGAAATTGTTTTATGACCGGTCCAGGAATCGGAACCAGACACTATCTCCAGTGACATAGACTGTTTCTGGTCCAATCCTTCTCATGGACCTGCAAATAAGCAGAACTTGAGAAAGTTACTTTTTGGGGAATTGTATGTCATAATGCGAGAGTTGTTCTTTGTTGTTCGTTGATAGTCAAAACACAAAGTGCACTGGCTTGTGATGTTGCATGAAACTTTTTCAATTAGGTGCACAAGCATACTGTATAATTTTATGCACTGAGCCTTTGTGCGCCTCAATAATACACCTATTGAACCTTGTAACAATTCGCCCTGTTTAAAACCCTAGAGGAAAATTACTACGCATTGTTTTTAAGGCACGGGTGGATTAGTCCCGCTGCGTACAGCGTGTGCCGCCTGCCCAACTTATAACAAACGAATAATCACTGGTTAGACCAATATTCTTGTCATTTGTCCCACCACACATAAAATAATATATATAAACGAAATAAATCAAGACAAGTTGCGTACGATTATCTGTATTTACACCAAACAACAACACCCCCACATATCACCTCAACACGTCCCCGCAAGCAAAGTCGGACATGAAAACATAAACACGCTATTTATACAAAACCCAAACATCAATATTTCCCCACCCCCGGATCATTACATAACCCTGGGGTTTTAAACAGGGCAAATTGTTACAACCTCTTTCTTAATAGTTGAAATAAACAAACAGCTGGGATATCAATCTGTCAATTTACGAAGCACAAGTGATGTGAATCAATTTCACCTGGTTCTACATGTGGTGGCCACAGACAATTGTTCTCTCCTTGTCCTTCTCTACAGATTCTTCTCCAGCTTTTTGTTCTGCTAATTTCCTTGTCACTACTAGTAACAGGAGGTGGTACCTGCAGCCAAATCAGGTTGCACAGGTAGTTCAGGTCCTCTAGGATGGCACATCCATACGTGTGGTCACAAGAAGCTTTGCTGTTCCTCCCAGCACAGTGTCATGAGCATGGACGAGATACCAGGAGACCGGGCTGTTACACGAGGAGAGCTGAACAGGGCCGTAGAAGGGCATCAACCCAGCATCCCGACCGGTATCTGCTCCTTTGTGTGAGAAGGAACAGGAGCACTGTCAATGCCCTATAAAATGAACTCCGGCAGGCTACTGGTGTGCATGCTTCTGACCAAACAGTTGGTATGAATGTCCGACGTTCTCTAGTGGGACCTTTGCTCAGAGGGCAAAAACCACCAGAATTGGCTTGGGCAACAATTGCAACCCGTTCGCTTCAAAGATAAGACCAGGTTCACACTGAGCACATGTTACAGGCGTGAAATAGTCTGGAGACGGCGTAGTGAACGTTATGCTGCTTGTAACATCATCCAACACGACCGGTTTGGCTATGGGTCAGTGATGTTCTGGGGAGGCATATACTTAGAGGGACTGCTTTTAGGTACCAGGATGAAATCCTTAGAAGCGTTATCAGACCTTACGTTGGCGCAGTGAGCACTGGGTTACTCCTGTTGCAGGACAATGCTCTGTGGCCTGAAAGTGTAGGATGTTCCTAGATGATTAAGGGATTGCTGCCATTGACTGGCCCTCACTGACCTAAATCCTATTGAGCATCTATGGGACCTTATGTATCATGGTATCCAACGCTATCAAGTTCCGCCAGAGAAGGTCCAGGAGCTCACTGATGCCCTGATCCAGGTCTGGGTAAGAGATGCTCAGATGTTGTTGGGAGTGCATACAGGAAGGTGGCCAGAGTACTGAGTCACATTATGTGTTGCCGCGATGAAATTCACACAAGATGGATCAGCCTGTGATGTCAAGTTTTTACTTACATTTTCTGTGTGGTTTTGAATCTAGCCCTCAATGTAGCCAGTTCGTTCAGTTTACGTCAGCGGTCCACTCCTCACCAGCTTTCAGTGTTTTTTGCCTTGCCTTGTCTTGCTTCGTTTTTGTTCCTCGCCACATCTACCTTAATTCCATCTGAGTTTGCAATAAATCCCTTTAAATGACAAACTGTCTGTCTCTGAGTTCTGCCTTGAGTTCAACTTATTCTGCTGAACCCAACAGACCGAACTGGCCACAGAATAGACTCGGAAGACTAGGACTTCACAAACAAATTCTCTGTATACTCTCGGACAGCAATCAAGCTATGTTACACCAAGTATCTTTGCATAATTATTGAATTAACTTGCCCTGCCAACAACTCAATTATCAACACCGGGAGAGAACAATAAAGGAATCCTAATCTTAACCAGACGTTCAGTCTAGCCCTCCTACTCCAGCGCGCCCTACTGCCTGTGCCACATTCAGTCAGAGGGTTCTATGCTCAGGATCCCGGACATTTCACCGGAGAATTGGATAAGTGCAGAGGCTTCTTTTTCAAAGCTTTCTAGTGTTTTTATCCCCGCTTACTGACTTTCCCCAATGATTAGTCTTTGGTTAATTATGTTATGGGGTTATTAAGGGGTAGAGCATTCGCAGTTGTGATTTATTGGCTGCTAAAAGGATGCTGGATGGAACGATAAGGCTTTAAAAACATCATTTCTGAATGGAGTTAATGAAGAGTTGAAAGATGAATCATTCTCTTGTCTCACAAAATATCGGGTTAGATAACCGCCTGCGTGAACGACGTAGAGAGAGGTTTGGTAGTTCACCTTATTCTTGTTCTTCACCCACACTCGCCAGAGTGGCAGCTCAGATGCTAACAGGAGCCCACGCTTTGTCTCCTCCTCCCCCCGCCAACTCTGAAGAGGAGCCCATGTTCGGTAGGACACTCGCGCCGTCCCTGGGATTCCACCAGCCCGCCTGCACTCTGCCTCCAAGGCCTGATCTTTGTTGCTTTTTGTTGAGCAATAAGCTCTTTATTTAATATACTCATATCAGTCTCTGCTTTTAGGGTCTAAGTTTTGTTACAGTAAGTTTCCATTGAGAGCGGGCAGGTTAAGGCTGACCCTGAAAAGGTTAAAGCAGTAGCAGAATGGTCATTGTATGGACTGATCATAAGAATTTAGCACAGTCAGGCATCCATGTGCCCTAACTCTTGGAAGGCACATTGGGCCCTCAACTATTGTCCAGGATCCAGAATTGTCAACCCGATGCTCTTCCCTGCCAGCATGGTGCTGAAGAATCCTCCCAGCTATATGCTTGGTTGCTGTTTTCTGGGAGATTGAATCTGTGGTGAGAGAGAAACAGCACACTTAACCCGACTCAAGTAATGGGCCTCCTAATCGTCTGTTTGTTCTTGACTCTGCTCGTTCCCTGGTTCTTCAGAACGTCCATTCCTCCCATTTCCCGGAATCAGTCATACCTTGTCCCTGCTCAAGCATAATTTCTTGTGGCCCTGCAAGGAGACTAATGCCTATGCCTTTGTCTCGGCCGGCACAGTCTATGCCCTAGGGAAATCTTCTCATTCATCTTCTCAGAAACTCTCCCTGTGCCAAGTCGCCCCTGGTCCCACATAGACCTAGACTTTGTGACTGGTCTACAAGATACACACAGCCATTCTCACCATTATTGACCGCACTACACTGTGTGATATCAGAAGTGTAAAGTTACACGAATTACATTTACTCACGTTACTGTAATTGAGTAGTTTTTTTGTGTACTTTGTAATTTTTTGAGTAGTTTTGAAATGGGTAATTTTACTTTTACTTAAGTAGATTTTGACTGAAGTATTGTACTTCGCTACATTGGAATTACATCCGTTACTGCGTAAAAAGGCGCAAGGCAATTCTCACTGCAGTGGTAGATCCTGCAGAGTGGATGACGTTCTGTCATGTGTACGTTCAACATATGAAAACTGATCGTAAAGTTCACTGTTCGCGAAAAATATGCGCTACATGCACAACACTGCACATGGAGCCCCTGCAGAGGGGCTGCAGAGCCGCGGGTTGCCGACGCCTGGCTCCGGAGATTGAGCGATTTGTTTACTGCTCCACCGTTAAAGAGATGCGGACGTCAAAACATTAGTTTGGCTGTAATATTTGTTCCCCCACGCATTTCCCTCTCCCGGTCGCGCGCCCCACCTGTTATGACTCCGCGCACCACACACTTTGAGAATCACTGCGCTACATATTTGGCGCTCTATGCAAGCTTCACTCCTGGCACCCCCCCCCCCCCCCCCAAAACGATTTTCCACAAAAAAGGAACTGCAACATACAGACGGTATTTTGTCCTGTAGGACTGCATTTCTTTTCAAATAAACACAACAAAGATAGCAACGACATGGGGCAAGCATTCGATTAGACAGTGTCTCTCCTCAGGAGAAGGAAAACATTCTGTAACGTTTTAGCTAGACCTCACATAATATGAACGTGTTCACCGTTCAAATTCATTATTTGTCATAAAGTTGCACACGGCTCGACAGAATCGCGAATGCAGAACTCTACGACCACAAAGCCAGGAGACGTCAAAGAACTGCAAACTGAACAGCAACTTCTTTTCCTCTTTCCCTCTGACTGGTAACATAATCTGGGCTTAATAATGATACATGCTAAGCAAGACTGTTTACTCAATTCTGTGTGTTTACAAGTTTGATATATGCTGTGACGTTGTAGGCATAAGTTAAATGAAGGTTAATAGTTAGGCTCGCCACAGGCTTTGTCCCTGACTATCATTATCTGATTAACATCCACACAGACACGCATAGTATCTCACCTAGTTAAACCTTCCCCCTCAGCCGTAAAGCAACGGCCGTAAAGCAACCTCAGAAGAAAGGGGGGGGCTCTTATCTTAGGGACCATTTTTAAAGCATACTAATTTACATTCACACACTCACACACCTCCTTGTTAGTTAGTTTGATTGTTTAGTAACTTGTGTTTTTATACTTTATTACGTTCATAATAAATGTTCTTCTTTCATAAATGTTCTGTCATTAATATTGCATAAGTGAATTTTGCCAACCGTTACACTGTTAAGAACTCCATAACCTTCATTGTTCATTATATAATCTTTAATAGTAAAATACTGAGATTTCTAATTGAACTAGATCTAAATGAGACTGATCTTAATCAATAAATTGGCTATCTTTTCCCTTCTATGAAGGGTGGTGCCCCACGAGAACTTTAACCAATTAAAGTTATGATTTAATATTAATATTTGAAATATTAATGTTTTACATTTTATTTTGATAACCAAATTTATTGAGTGCCTAAAGGCACACCAATCTATGGTAACACCTTTTACGTACTATTGCACAACAACATGTTTAATGTCATTGTACTTATATTTGTAAAGATTCTCCTTTAATTAAAAATAACTGTTTTTGGATTGGATTTATGACCCCTTTTTTGCACTGTATAGGAGCGCCCCCTTCAATTTGTTGGAAGTAACTAAGTAACTTTTACTTAAAGTACATTTTAAATTAACTACTTTTTATTTTTACTTGAGTAGATTTTTAGATGGGTACTTTTACTTGTACTTAAGTAAAATTTCATCAAAGTAAAGGTACTTTTACTTGAGTAAGATATTTCAGTACTTTTAACACCTCTGTGTGATATCCACTAACCCATCAACCTGGACTCCCCATCCCCTTGGATATAATATGTCCAAAACTCTCCAGACCAGTGCTGGTACATGTACACCATGACACAATGTTTAGTGCACCGATGCAACCAAGGAAACCTCTTTGTCATACCTCAGAGTTCTTTAGGACATAAAAACATGGATGACCTGCAATTTAGTCCGGTTTAACTCAGACAAAGCAGAAGTTGTAGTACTTGGCCCTAAACAACTCAGAGAATCAGTATCTATTGATATAGATACTATGATACAATGTTGAAAATCTAATAGACTGGAAGAATAGTGTTAAAGAATATAAAAAGGCTCTCCACAAAGCAAGAGCCGCCTACTATTCAAAACTTAGCTAGCACTGTAGCCAGGCTGACAGAGAGTCACACCTCCACCGAACCCAGTATTCCTCGATCCCTAGATAGCAATATCTTTATGACGACCTTTTTTAATGATAAAATTCAAACTATTAGAAATAAAATCAACCATCTCCTGCCCTCAATTGGCACTAATACCCTCCATACAACAGAGATCTCAGAAACGGCTGAGAATCCTACCCATTACTTAGACAGCTTCTCTCTGATCACCCGTGATCAGTTTACCAAATTAATCTCAGGTTCTAAACCAACAACCTGTATCTTAGATCCCATTCCTACCAAATTACTTAAAGAAATTCTGCCCCTAATTGATAGTTCGTTACTTAACATTATCAATCTGTCATTATCATCAGGTTATGTACCACAGTCTTTTAAAATAGCTGTTATAAAACCCCTACTCAAAAAACCCACCCTAGACCCAGAGGTTTTAGCCAATTACAGGCCAATATCTAATCTTCCCTTCATTTCTAAAATCTTAGAAAAAGTTGTTGCCAATACGCTGTGTGAGTTTCTCCAGGAAAATAATATATATGAAGACTTTCAATCTGGGTTTAGAGCCAATCACAGTACAGAGACAGCCTTGGCAAAAGTCACTAATGACCTTTTAATAGCCTCAGATCAGGGACTTGTGTCTGTCCTCGTTCTGTTAGATCTCAGTGCAGCATTCGACACAATTGATCATCAAATTTTATTACAAAGACTCAAACAGTTAATTAACATTAATGGAACCGCCCTTAACTGGTTTAAATCGTATTTTTCTGATCGCTCCCAATTTGTGCAAATTAATGATGAGTCATCTGTGCGCACCAAAGTTAACCATGCTGTTCCACAGGGCTCTGTGCTCGGCCCAATTTTATTCTCATTATATATGCTTCCACTAGGAAACATTATCAGCACACACTCGGTAAATTTCCACTGCTATGCGGATGACACCCAGTTATATTTGTTAATAAAACCTGAACAAAGTAATCAATTAACTAAACTTCGAACATGTCTCAAGGACATAAAAACCTGGATGACCCGCAATTTTCTCTTATTAAACTCAGACAAAACAGAGGTTATAATACTTGGCCCCAAACACCTTAGAGATGCATTATCTAATGATATAGCTGTGCTAGACGACATTGCCCTTGCTTCCAATGAAAGAGTCAGGAACTTGGGAGTGATCTTCGATCCTGATTTATCCTTTAATAGTCACTTAAAACAAATTTCTAGGACCACTTTTTTCCACTTGCGTAATATTTTAAAAATTAGACATGTCCTTTCACAAAAAGATGCAGAAAAACTAGTCCATGCCTTTGTTACATCGAGACTGGACTATTGTAATTCATTATTATCAGGCTCCAGCAGTAAGTCGTTAAAGACTCTACAGCTTGTCCAAAATGCCGCAGCATGTGTCCTGACGAGAACAAAGAGAAGAGAGCACATTTCTCCAATATTAGCATCGCTACACTGGCTTCCAGTTAAATCTAGAATAGAATTTAAAATTCTCCTCACCTTCAAGGCCCTTAATAATATAGCGCCTTTTTACCTTAAAGAGCTGTTAGTACCTTATAAACCCGCTAGAGCACTCCGCTCCCAGAATTCAAGCCTACTTGTCATCCCTAAATTCTCTAAAAGTAGAGTAGGAGCCAGAGCTTTTAGCCATCAAGCCCCTCGGCTGTGGAATAATCTACCACTTTCAGTTCGGGAGGCAGACACCATCTGTTTGTTTAAAAGTAGGCTCAAAACCTTCGTTTTTGATAAAGCTTATAGTTAGAGCTAATTAGTGCACCAGAACGTTACTTGTTCTATTTTATGACACATGACACACAGAGCTTCTCTTTCCAGCTTCTCCTTCCTCTTCTCCATCCCTATCCCCCTTCCCCGGAATCCCTTTGCTTTATCACCCGCAGATCCAGGGCCTCTGTGGCCGCACCATGGATTGCAGTTTGTGGATCGCACACCGGGGGTCGCGGTGTTGGATCCAGTGTGGCGGATTGTGAGTCATGTGGGCTGATCGTGGTGCTGGTGGCGGACCCTGTGTCGCGTTGGCGACCGCGGTGGTGGCTTGTGATGGGTCGTGGTGGGCGGCGATGGACGGTGACTGAGGACTGGAGTGGCGTCTGGTCTGGATGGTGGATCGTGGTCTAGATGGTTGCTGAGCATGGACTGTGCTTGCAGCGGGACTGCTTGGCATGTCATGTTGGGGTTGTCCTTCGGGATGTCTACCCTCATCAAATGCTGCTAGAGACTTTGATTATTGATGATGTTCTCCTGCACGTGGCATCTATTGCACTTCTGTCCGTCCTGGGAAAGGGATCCCTCACATGTGGCTCTCTCTGAGGTTTCTACATATTTTTACCCTGTTAAAAGGGTTTTTAGTAGTTTTTCCTTACTCTTGCTGAGGGTTAAGGACAGAGGATGTCACACCCTGTTAAAGCCCTATGAGATGAATTGTAATTTGTGAATATGGGCTATACAAATAAAATTTGATTGATTGATTGATATAGCTCTAGATGGCATCACCCCAAGTGAAACCATAATTTATCTGGTAGTTATCTTTGATCCCGAATTGTCCATTGATTCACATTAAAAACAAATTTTGAGGACTGCGATTATTCACATACGTAACAATGTAAACATCAGGTATGTACTGTCTCATAAGATAGAGAAAACTGTGTCTGTCACTACCCCCAAACTTGTAATTCTCTTGTATGCTCTACCATTAAGTCTTCAAAGACTCTGCAGCTTGTCCAAAATGTCGCCTGAGCACCGCTAAAAAGAGGCTAAACTTGCCTATGATATATATTGATATACCACTCCATTTAAGTTAAGCGCCTTTTTTGTCTCATGAGTGTTGTGAAGAATATGTTTTTTATTTGCTGTTGTAAACATATTGTGATTTGTAAATATGGACAAAAGAATAATCATGATTAATTGTTTGATTGAATTTGTATCTGTCCCACTATAAAACCTTGTGAAACTCCATGAGTAATTTCTAATATCTGGAGCCGCAAAACAGATTTGATAATACAGGGTTAGGGTTGACATTTTATGGCCTATTTGAGTCCTCCCCATATTTGTTGGAAATGTATAATAAAACAGGGTAATAAAACGTACCCTGTTTTGAAAATCAAAACATATAGCTTCAGCCTTATAGCTTAAAAATATATATTTTAGTTGACGAAATATGAAATCAAAGAGTGATAGCAGGTTAGACTGGAGGAGGACACAGTAATTTATTTCATTGTCATCCTATGTAATGGACCAACACAAAATAGTCCTTCATTTGTAAGTGGGGGGAAACATTACATGGATGATGCAGTCTGCAAAAGACTTGAGACTGGGGCGGAGATTCATCTTCCAGCAGGATAATGAACTTAAACATACAGCTAGAGCTACAATGGAATGTTTAGATCAAAGCATGTTTATGTCTTAAAATAGCCCAGTCAAAGCCCAGTCCTAAATCCAATTGAGAATGTATGTCAAGACTTGAAAATTGCTGTTCAGATGGTCTCCATCCAATCTGACTGCGCTTCAGCTTTGTTGCCAAGAAGAATGGACAAACATTTCCTTCTCTAGATGTGCAAAGCTGGTAGAGACATAACCCATAAGACTTGTAGCTGAAATTGCAGCGAAAGGGGGTTCTACCAAGTATTGACTCAGGTGGGTGAATAATTCTGAATCCAACAGATGTCAACTTTTTGATCTCATTATTGTTTGTGTCACATTTAAAGGTATTTTGCACCATCAAAGTATCTGCATATTGTGTTGATCAAATGGGAAAAAGTCTTCAAGTCTATTGGAATTCCAGTTTGGGAAAAAGTCCAAGGGGGGTGAATACTTATGTAAGGCACAGTATAATATTTCTCCTCAGATACTCAACCATTACTGGCAATAATCCATCAATTCATTGACCTTCCATTATGCTTCAAAATGTTTCTTTCTAATCAATACCGCAAATACCCTTATCTTTCTGATGTTCTCCTTTACACATGGTATCTATTACACTTGTGTCCATCCTGGGAGAGGGAGCCCTCATTTCTTTTTTTTCCCCTACTCTTGTTTAGGGTTAAGTACAGACGTGTCACACGTTGTTGTTGTGCAAAAGTAGGAGTAGATTTGATTTTTGAACAGTAGATTTTTGTTGGCTAATTATTAATAATCATGAAATATGATTATTTAAATAAAAAAATATTTATTAAAAATAATTAAAATTATAAAGCTATTGAAAGGGAAGTCTGGGGCCCCCTGCTTGAGCTGCTCCCCCCGCGACCCGACCCCGGATAAGCGGATGAAAATGAGATGAGATGAGATAAAGCTATTAATTAAGAATAGTAAAATAATTAATAATAATTTTAATGAAAACAATACATTTATCAATTAAGAATAGTACGATCTGTAATCATTGCTTATCGTCGCGGGGCACCACCCTGGTTACAGGGACCAACCAGTCAAACTATAGTTATCAGTCTCAAGTGATATAAGTTAAATTAATAATCTCAATATTTAATAATAATGATTATATAATAAACAATGAAGGGTTTTAAGTTTGAGCACAGGCTATAGTAATCCAGCTGTATTCACATACATATGCACAAATAATCACAGAACGACAAATACTTTAATTACAAAAGTATTTATTAAGAGGGAAATAAAGTTAATGTTATTTAATGATTCTTCATTTAACAAACTCCAATATTTCAAAGATGACAACAGCAGCAGCAGCACTTATCACAATTGTCACATATGGTAATACTGAGTATCTATGTGTGTGCGTGTGTGGTTGTGTCTGCCTGTCTGTGTCTCTATGTGTGTGTGTGTGTGTGTGTGTGTAAGAAAGAGAAGGGGGAGTGGCTATGGCGTAGTGACGAGTTCACGTGGTGACGTCGTCTGGCCGAAATCAAGATGTTACGTTCAAGTAATTTTTAGATGGAGGTTTATGACCTCTGTGACGACATGAGGTTGAAGACAAGATGGCGGTCGGTCGCCAGTTACACAAAGGAACTTTTTAGACAAAGAGATTTCTTATCTCCTGGTTCTGGCGCCAAACGGCGTCAAGATGAATTTAGGCTCTTTAGTCAAGATTTATCCATGTAACCTGAAATGTAAGGAAAGGTCGAGACGTGTATAAAATCAGGTTTAATAGAAAAGAGAGAGAGAGAGAGAGAGAGAGAGAGATCAGAGAGAGAAAGACATCAGAAACATCGTCAGAGACAAACTTCCGGCGAAGCGGGCAGTCCGGTAACGTGAGATTTATCTTTTAACAGATGTAAATCTCCGCACAATAACTCTGACGGTAATGCTTTGAAAGGAAGCGCCGGCTGGTTACCGCGCGCTTCTCAAAACACAGTAGACAAAGGAACCGGATGTGACGTCTCAGTTCACCATGTAACACGGCATTAAAACAGATCAGCGATCTTCAAATAAACATACACTCAAATAAAATGACACGCTTAGTATAAATACTAGTCTCTGCCCAGACAATAAAGCCTCTTACTGTGACCTCCGCGGTGTTGCTTGCGTTTTGCGCGCGGATTTTCCGGAAGTCCAGTGAATCCCTTGTTGTTGAACCTCAGGATAAGTGCACGAACGGGCGGATTCCTGGAAAACAAATGAGTGAAGTCCTGGCCTCTTAAGCGGTGCTCCGGTGGGTCTCGTGGTTGCAACGGAGATCAGCGGTGGGCCAAATGGAAGAGCGAATCCTTCTCATGCTCTTTGAATGGGATTAAACGTTGTTCGTCTTCTTCGACGGTATTGTGCGTCGTCCTTCTCCGACGGAATTTTGCCTCATCTCTTCTGCAGGGATGAACAGCTGTGGCGCAGTTGTGGATCGTGGAAAAAAAGTCTCTGAGCTCGGTCTGCGAGCGAGTTTCCTGTGTGCGGCCTTTTCAAGTTAAAAACAAAAATAGTCTCTATCAAAGTAAAACGTCGACTGAATAAAGAAATAAAGAAAAAATGAAACTAAAACAAACGTCTGTAATTGCTCCCTAAAATACCTCCGGATCAACTAACTGTAAAGGTCAGCTCTATCTTCAGGGAATTGGGAAATGGCAGCGATTGTTGATGAGCAGCCCCTCTTATTAACCTGAGGAGGCCCAGCCTCCTTGAGGGGTGGTCATGGGATGATGCTGGCTTTAAGCCAATTGAGTGTCCGAGGTCAAAATCAGAGTGGGAGCGGCCAGGAGCAGAACAGGGGTTTCTGGGGAAACCCCATGGATTAAGTTACCACCAGGAGATGCAATCTCCATGCTTGATCTTAGAGGGAAACTTTAGCTGGCTTCATCTTGGCTCACAGGCCTCACTTTTATAACCTATTTTCTGGTCAACTCCCTGGGCTGTTGCCCAACATTGTTAAAGCGATAGGAGACAAATTTTGATTTGTGAATATGGGCTATACAAATAAAACCCGATTGATTGATTGATTGATCATTCATAAACGTTTGTGGAAAAAAACTTCTGACTATATGGTTGGAAAATATCATGTGTGCAGGCATTCAGATATAGTATACATCTGACAAAATGAAAACTGACCTTTAGTGCTGTAATAAAGCCCCCCTTTTAGCTAAACATCAAACTAACCTCACTCCATCCGTCAATGCACTTGTCCATCCCAACAGAGCAGCAGGATGAGGGTAGCGTTCCATTCAGCACATCATACCAGTCTGTTTTGTTTGTTACTCCACAGCATTTGAACTGGAAGAGACAGTAGATACAAGGAAAATAAATTAAGTCTGAAGCAAAAGTTTAGTCAGGAAGAAAGTCACATGCAAATTTCCTTATCTGAGCTCCACCAGCACATTCTCTGATCACATCCAATCACAACCTGCCACTCTCGCCTTGAGCCAGTCAAAAATGTAAATGTTCTGTCTCCCACCTGTCATTCAGCTGTCAGTTCACTACCACAATCACTGACTGATCCACCGCCATCCCCGGACCATCTCAGGGTCCCAAATTCTTGCTCCATTCTTCATTACCATCACCCATAGGCGAGTCTAGCCTCTTTTAAGATGTTGACGAGCTGTTTTAATTTTATTGAAATTATATAGCATAAGAGTTATGTTGCATATCAATGTCAGGTGATAAGCATATTAGAAACTGTAAGTTCCAAAACTAAATAGCTGTATTGCTTAGTTGCTAGCTACCACACTTTTTAACAAGGGATTTAACGAATACTGTATGAACAAAGTACACAATGCACAATACACGATGTTAGCGAATTGCTTGCATAAAATTGCTCACCATTTTCTGCACATTGTCCCAGGATTTTTTCAGTCCAGGTTTTGATTTATAAATCTTCATACCTTCCTTTAATTCATGATGTGCTTTGGAGTCCAGCTAAAACAGAGAGAATAGTTGAACAGTTAATCATCCAACCATTATCCATACTTGCTAATCCATTGAAGGGACGCAACTGGGGAATATGCAAACTGATAGTGGGCAGGAGGTAGTGTACACCTCCACAGTTCACAGGTACAAGATAGTCAACCAGTCACATTCACCTGTCGCCTGTCATAAATATAAATGACAACAGAGCAGTGCAACACAGCACAACCTACAGCAACTAACTTTATTTCTAAATAAAGAGATGGACATTGTCTGGATGGACCATGTTTTATCCCTTATAGCATTTATTCTAAGTGTAAATTAAACAATTAAAACTTACTCTAAGTAGTTTTCCTACTGGCCATAGTTGTTGTATTATTGAGGTGACTATAGACCCTATATGGTAAAGTAGGTGTTAGTGAATGAGTGATTTCAGACAACGCCTTAGTTTGAGATGCTCCTCTGCAGTTGCCTACAGTTGAACCACCTGTTGTTTACCGGTGTGTGTGCGTCTGAGGAGAAGTAAGTTTGTTGTTCATTTGTTCCAACATTGTCACTGAAACTTTGCTTAGTTCTGTAATCCTTGTGTCTAGTATGTTTTATTCTCTTGTTATCTTGTGAATGTTTTATTTAAGCTGATAATACACAAAAGAATAAAACATCCTATACATTTTATTGTCATGCATTGTACCTTGGCTAAAGGCTACTTGATAGCTGAAGCTGATGATCAGGTTTGTCATGCTGCTAATTATTTTGATAATAATCGGTCTAGTATTAATAGCTGCATTGTTTGTTTTATTTGGCTGAAAAAATGTAGGTTCATCAACATGCATATTTAATGGTGTATCAAACTGCATACTGTACTGCAGGGCACTCTGCTTCAGTAGCAAGTGGGCCAAATAAGAACATCACAGGTGGTGTGAGGGCCGCACAGAATAATGATAAATTAATGGCTAAGATTGAAAAACAGTAATGTGTATTTCCACAGGTAAACAGTAGCATACGCATCTCTTTTCTTTCACTTTATATAATCAGTTACAGACTGTCATTCAATTCCAAATCACAGGAAGGCTATCAAGCTTTGATACAGAAGGGCAAAGGTTACATAAAGAACAACCAAAGATGAGACAGTGCTTTTCTGATATGTCCATATCGAAAAATGTAGAAAACAATTTGAAAATAGTATAATAGTACTCAGATATCAGATTACCAATACATGAGCCTGTTCAGGAAACTATCAAAAACAATTCCAAGCAGAAATTGGGTAGTTACCGCAGGTCCATATCTCAACATGCATAATGTAAACTGAACATCTTGATACAGTATCCATCACAATACACCGCATTCCACATTATTATGCAAATTGGATTTAAGGGTCATAAACATTCATTTTTTAGTTTTTGAATTAAACTCATGGATGGTATTGTGTCTCAGGGCTATTTGGATGAATGAAATAAATCTCAGACACCTGTAATAATTAGTTTGCCAGGTGAGCCCAATCAAAGGAAAACTACTTAAGAAGGATGTTCCACATTATTAAGCAAGCTACATGTTTCAGGCAAAATGGGGAAGAAAAAGGATCTCTCTGCTGCTGAAAAGCAGCAAATAGTGCAATACCTTGGTCAAGGTATCACAACATTGTATATTTCCAAAACAATTGCGTGTGATCATCAGACGGTGAAGAAATTTGTCACTGATTCACAGCACAAGCGGTTGCGTTCAGACAAAGGCAAAATAAGGAAGATTTCTGCCAAATAAATGCGTAGGGTTAAGAGAGCAGCCACTAAAATGCCATTGAATAGAAGCAAACAGGTGTTTGAAGCCGCTGGTGCCTCTGGACTCTCGCAAACTTCAAGATGTAGGACGCTCAAGAGGTCTGCAAGTGTCCTTAAACCTGTTATTCGGCCACCCCTAATCCAAGCTCACAAGCAAAAAAGGTTGCAGTGGGCTCAGGACTACATGAAGACTAACTTCCAAACTGTTTTGTTTACGGATGAGTGCAGTGCAACCCTTGATGGTCCTGATGGATGGAGTAGAGGATGGTTGGTGAATGGCCACCATGTCCCAAGGCTGAGACTTCAACAAGGAGGTGTTGTTACAAGATACGATTTCTTTTGATTGTTGAATGTGTGTTTGTGCAGCTAGTTAACACTTTTATGTAGCTCCGCTCTTCTGGTGGCAGTCAGGGAGCAGCACGTGGGTAGCATGAGTGCAACAGATGTTGTGTGCATGGTAACCATGTTTAGCTTAGCCACACACACAAACAGAAAGTATGATGTTGCTGATGTGTTTGTGTGTGGTTAATGTTCACTATGTTTATGGGTGTAAATAATAAGGATTAAGATATTTTTGTTTATTGCCAATAATTTATGTTAATGTTCAAGGATTAATAGGCCTTTTCCATATATTGTTATCTGTCCATTTAAGTGAATGGTAAGAAAATGTATGACACTGTTTAGTATTTTATATTAAAAAGCTGTTGTAACTGTGTAAATTGATTCTGTAAATTATAAACAACCTCTTGATGACGCAGAGGAAACACCATGTCCGAGTCACTTTATTAACATCTCCCCTTTTCAGGGCACAACATGAGTTGCATGTGATAATAACTATGTTTCACCATCATTCTGTTACAGGCTGCACTATCCACCATTACTATTCCCACCTCGTTTAAACAGCCTGTTATGGAGTTTTACACTGAATTAGACAGTTTAGATATGATTATAATCTCCACACATCAGTGTTGTAAACAGTTAATTAAAGTCAAATTAATTATATAATTATGTTTTCACACTGAGGGAAGTGGAGAGACTTGATGTGGACTGTTATCAACAGCTCTGTGGGAGATTATCACCTTGAATATTACAGATGAGGTAGAAAGACATTTTATCTATGTGTACAATGTTGTATTTCTTTCTCACGTTTTATCAACAGCGGTTTTAAAATATGTGCATTTAACCATGAGGATACAAACCCAGACCCCAGTACATCGGTTCTATCTGAAATCTGTGGTGTTTCATACACAACACAAAACATTCATAACAGTGCGCTTCTTCTCCTCATTAATGCAGCTCCTAATGTCCTCAGCAGCAACATTGTGGACATCTGCAGCTTCATGCTGGTCAACACGTGGACGACCAATCATCATCATCATCATAATCTACACAACACTTCTAAATAGTGTTGTGTCGGTAACAGCTGGCATTGGCTTCGAACCCGTTCGCAGATGGTATGTAGCTTCCGGATTAGCGTTGCTAAGCTAGCACGCCTGATTCAAAGGCACCCTGCGAATCACTGCGAACACATGTAAATAAAATACTCTACGTGACTTACCACAGAAACGGGAGCGCAGTCGGCGTTAATGTGTCAGATGAACAAGCAGAACATCAAACTGTGCTACTGATTCAATGTGTGTGTGTATCTTCAGCACAGACTTCAGCACGGAAGAAGATTCTCATGATGCGTTCACGTGCAGCTGTGTTAAATGGAGCTTCGTTTGTCATGGCGAGTTGAAGAAGTCTGCTGCAAAGCTATGAATAATCCGCATGATGAAAACTCACAGCAATGTTATGCCTACATTATCAATATCTTGAGACCCATTTCACACAGTTTGACATGGTTTAGCAAAGTGGCTTGGGAGAAATACATCAAAGAGTAAGATGACCAAAACAAGAAATTTCTTAATGCCCCCAGGGGGCGCTGTCCTTTTAAGTCACGATTAGTGTGTAGATGTCTTCAGATCGAGACTCTTTTCTTACATGTTTAGTTTGGAGTTGATTGGAGCAAATATGTCTGAGATACAAACGTTCGTGTTTTCATGGCGTTTCATCAAACTTTAAGGCCACGCCATAGTCAGACGAAAAATCGTCTACATTTTAAGTTGATCTGATGAAAGCTCTCTGACAAGTAATTTAAAGTAAAAAAGTGGAATATGGGCAAAATGGCCACTAAGTCCAAAATGGCGAGCTTCCTGTGCGTTTTTCAAAGTGCTCCAAGAGGCATTTTCCTATGATTAGTCACGATACACCTGTGCCCAGATTTTGGTGAAAATTGCTTATGTGGAAACCTAGGGTCTGATTCCAGGTGGCACTGTTGAGCCATTTTGCCACACCCATTTCCAATTACCCCAGAATACGTAAATTTTCACCCCTCTCTAATTTACTGCAAACTTAAACAACTTTTCCAGCATGTTAAAGCCCTCAAAAAGGCAATTCATTCACCTGAATAATAAGAATAAGAATAATAATTCTTTCAATTTCAATAGGGCCTTCCACCGGAGGTGCTCGGGCCCTAATAATAATAATAATAATAATCATTTCAATTTCAATAGGGCCTCCCACCGATTTCGGTGCTCGGGCCCTAATAAATAAGCCTTCAACAACATTTCCAAGCAGAAATAAGGTGCTTTGCAGGTTCATATCCATAAACAAACACAGCCAGATGAATCTGGTAAAACAGAATCCACCAAATTAACAAAAACTCATGATATTATCATAAACAAGCCAAAAATAAGGTGCATATAGCAGGTTCATGTCCCTATTTGTTAAAGGTAAAAACTTAAACTCCAGAAAAACCAAAAGGGAGCCTGCTGAATCATAAAACAGATTCGTAGTCTGTGCATTTTCAGTTTGATAGCATCACATGCCTAAGTCAGGTTATTTTACTACTACACAACACCTTACTTATCAGACCTCTGTTGTTTTGAGCATGTTTGACATAGAGAAATTACAATGTCTTGATTGGCAATTTGAACGTAGTTTGGCTCATAAGTAATAAGGGCAACCCTGAGACACTCGTGTAGTTTTTCATTGGTCATGGAGCAACGTGCCCTTGTTTTAATTGCATTCATGTGAGAAAAGCTAGACTCACATGTGTCGGTGGATCCAAACATTGTTTGTATTAGCAACGCCACTTTCCTGATTGTGGGGCACTGGTATTGGCTAACATGTTTACACCAAAGGTTCACTGCACCCTCAAACAGCAAGTGCTGCTTTATAGCAAATGAGGATTGGACATCCACTATTTCCTTCTGAAGGATGCTCTGATCAATGCAAGACATGACCTCTTTTGCTTTTACACAGAAGTCTGCCTCAGGTTTGATGGAGAATGGGTCATGAGAAAACTGCAGTACCTCAATAGGAATAATGAAGCCTTGGAATCTCTCATTGACGTTATCAGTCAGTTTTCTCATAAAGTTTGTCATGACTAGCGCTATGTGTGCCCCAGGTGCTCCACTCATGAATGCATGGAGTTGTGAGAAGTGCAGCAACCTTTCTGCCATTAGGTCTGACGTGAAAACTTTGTTTTGAAGGCGCACAGCCTCTCTACCAATTCTGCAATATACTTTTCCCGCCCCTGAACTTCCAAATTCAAAGTGTCCAAAAATGTCACACAGAAAGTGGACTACTGCCTTAAACTGTTCATCCAACATGCGCTCCAAGAAGTCTGCTGCCCGTTTGTGTTTACACGTGCGAAGGAAAGACAAGATCTAGTAACGGAGTTCCCAGAAACGGTCCAAAACCTTTCCTTTGCTGAGCCACTTGAAATCACTATGAACCAGCAAGTCAGTGTGCTCTGCAGATGCGTCAGCAAGCAACATAAAGGAAGAGGAAATGTTGAAGGCTGGTGGGTGAGAGGATGAAATTCACAATGTTCATAACAGTGTCAATGGTGTTTTTCAGACATAAAGCTTTTTTGAATCTTAGGGGTGGATATGGAACAGCGGGTAGAGGGGGTCGTCGGCAGTTCGATGTCCATCCCCCTATTCCTTTTGAAAAAGTGTCCAAGAGCATACTAAGCCCCAAATTGCCCCTACTGCTTTGCCGACAGTGTATGATTTACCTATGATAGAGAAAGTGCTGCAAATAGATTCACTGTATGAATGTGTGTGTGTATGGTTAAATGGCATAACGGGTAACCAGGACTGTAAAGCACTCTGACTGGTCATCAAGACTAGAAAAGTACTATAGAAATACAGACGATTTATAATTCTTTTGATACATACAGTGTAATCAACCTCTCTACCCTCAGGATAAAAACTGACATGGTCCATGAGAATTAAATCCACATCCCAATTCAACTTCCTGATCAGTGCATTTGTAACAGAGATAAGAATGTACTGTATTTATTTTTATTTATAATTTGTATTTGTGAATTTTATTTTGTTATTATTTTATTTTGTTAACGCTACCTGCGGAAGTGATGTTGCTGTGCACCATCTTTCGTGCTCCCCGAATTCTTACTTCCGGTTGGCTCTTCTTTCCCTCAGTGTATTTTTGTCTCACTGAGGGTAAGTCACCTGTGGATAAGCTCCGTGCTGTTTTATCGTTTTTTTTTATAAAAATTTCATGTTTTGAGTGTTTATATGTTTTGGCAATGCTGTAAATTAACGTAATTTAACATCCACGGAGATGTTTTTTATGTAATTGGCCGCCATTTTGTTTTTGCGCCAATGATTTCGGCAGCCTTTGATGTAAATTGATTCTATTTTGTAGACTTTGAAAGGAGCAAAATAGGTTTCCGTTGGTTACTGCAGGAATGTGGGTTTCCTTTTTGATTTAATAGATGTTTGCCCAACAATGTGTTAACCCCCCTACGCAGTAACCCAGCTCTTGATTTACGACAGAAACCAGAATTGGTGTATGACATTCTTCTCCAATATTTCAGTGATGCTTCCTCATGTCTCCCCTGGCAGACTTTTACGCCACTCTGCCAAAGCATAAAGAGAATCCAGTCGATTATTGGAAAAGACTGAATAAGGCAGCAGACCAAGCCAATGAGGGCCTGCGCAGGCAAGGGAAACAGACGGAGGACATGTCTGATGAAGTGGCCCTGATATTCGTCAAACATTGTCCAGACCCATAGCTCACCTGTATCCTAAAGTGTAAACCAGTCCACGAGTGGAACTCACGTGATGTGCAGCTGAGGATTGATAATTATCAGAGGGAGTTGAGAGCTAGTAGCAGAATCTCACCCTGTGCCCCTCTCCAGCGTCTGCAACAATTCAAGGTGAATCCTGTCCGGCTCAGAATTGTGCTCCTGTGCCAGCTGTGGCACAAAACTTCCAACAGTCGGAAGAGGTGCTCCTCACTCGCGTAGCAGACTATATTTCAGGAGATGATGGAGACAATGCAGCAGCGTACTATTAACCGTCCGACTCGAGGTGGGAGGCTTCGAAATAAGCCTCCCACCACCGGCGAATTGTCCTGCCAGAAAGCTCCTCCCCTCCCCAGGCTGAGGGAACTAACTGGCCTGTATTTGGAGGGAGGCAGTACAGGATTCACCTGAAACTTCCAAATTGAATGGAGCAAAAAGAGGTTTCTGTTGGTTTCTTCAGGTGTCTGCAGCTGAATAAAGAACACAAAGGCCAGTCCTGAGTCACGTGTTTACATCCGTAACACATTGAATTAATCAAAGTTTCCTTGTGCCACAGGCAATTCCCCGGCTACCTTTCTATCTGCTTAGCTCTGTTCCTGTATGCTCACTGCTCAGCTCACCACCTCAAAACCTCCTATCCACCAGCCTCCATCTTCCCTCAAGCCAATGAAAAGTCAAGTTGTTCTAGACCCAGAGGCAGCAAAGCCCCAAATCATGAGGCTCCCTCCACCACACTTATCAACTGAGATCATGTTTTCATGTTTGTATGCAGTGTGCATTAATGTAATGTTTTTATATGCGAATAATCTTCTTCAAAATGTTGTGAATGAAACATGATGAAAGGCTTAAAAATGTTTGAGTGTTGTTTATGATTCAAAGCAGCTCTAATAAACATCTGGTTTCATTGATTCATTCCCAGGTTTACTAGCTTTAGTTAACTTATGTCGATTGCATACTTTTCCACCCTATTGTAGATTATAATATGAATTTTATCTGATCATATATTAAGACAGGTTTATGAGTATATTTTAAAATGGTTTACTTATGTTTTGTTCCCCCTGTATGTGATCAGTAAAAGGAATTTTTGCTATGTTCCCTTTTCAGTTCAATGTCTGTGATTTGCACATACCAAAGCAGACAGACAGGCACCCTTTCTTGTGTGTAAATAGAATAACTAATTTAATCAACAGTAATGATCCCAGTCGCAACTCCAGGTACACAGGTCGTCCACAAGTCGTCCACTTACTAAAGTTTTCAATTATTCTATGTTCTTTGTTACTGTTGTGGGGTTGATGAGATCTATAATTTGTATGCCTCTGCGCTGGCAACAGAAATTGAAAGGATTATTAGGGCCTGAGCGCCGAAACAGTCGTAGGCCCTATTGAAATTGAATGATTCTTATTATTATTAGGGCCCGAGCACCTCCGGTGGGAGGCCCTATTTAAATTGTAAGGATTGTTCTGAGCTTTTATTAGATCAACTTAAAATTTAGACGAGTGTCATCACAACAAGATGGACATCTAAAGTTATTGAAAGATCGATTTTTCGTCACACCGTGTGACTGTGGCGTGGCGTCAAACTTTGATTACAAGCCATCAAAACACGGGCTTCTGTATCTTGGACATATTTGGTCCAATCGAGTCCAAACTACACATGTAAGACAAGAGGCGCGATCTGATGACATCAACAAAGATACCATAACTTAAAATCATAACGCCACCTGCTGGCTACAGGAAGTGAAGCATTTATCTTGCTTCAGTGCGCAAACGCATGCAACGCGGAGACGAGCGCTTGGTCATCGAACATTCTCTTTTCACCGACCGCAACATACTTGAAATTGCCTGTGCTTTGGCCTGTTTGTGCTACAACGTATCCCTAGTTAGGGCCCGAGCACCAAAATCGGTGGGAGGCCCTATTGAAATGGTAATGATTATTATTGGATTATTATTAGCAGAGGTGTAGAGTAACGAATTACATTTACTCACGTTACTGTAATTGAGTATTTTTTTTGTGTACTTTGTAATTTTTTGAGTAGTTTTTAAAATGGGTAATTTTACTTTTACTTAAGTAGATTTTGACGATTTTTGAAGTATTGTACTTCGCTACATTGGAAATTACATCCGTTACTGAGTAAAAAAAAAACATAGTTCAGGGCGCAAGGCAATTCTCACTGCAGTGGTAGATGTCGCATAGAGTGGATGCGATTCCCTAACATGCATGTTCAACATATGAAAACTGATCGTAAAGTTCACTGTATGCGAAAAATATGCGCGACATGCACAACACTGCACAGGGAGCCACTGCAGAGCGGCTGAAGAGCCGCGGGTTCAGACCCCTGGCTACGGCGAAAGAGCGATGTGTTTACTGCTCTGCCTTTAAAGAGATGCAGACGTCAACACGTTAGTTCGGCTATAATACACAGTTTGAGAATCACTGCGCTACACAGGGCCAGCCCTAGAACATTTGGCGCTCTATGCCATCTTCACTGGCATAGAGTTGTAACTTTCAGACGCTATTTTGCCCTGTAAGACTGCTTTATTTTCAAATAAAAACAACAACGATCGCAACTACATGGTGCAAGCTTTCGTTTTAGACAGTGTCTCTCCTCAGGAGAAGGAAAACATTCTGTAACGTTTTAGCTAGAAAATATACCTCAGATAATATGAACGTGTTTACCGTTCAAATTCATTATTTGTCATTAAGTTGCGTTCAATTCAACGTTCTCATTAAAATGAACGTGTTTAATGAACGCGTTCTTTTGAACAACACTGCCTGAAACTCAATACCCTACTAGCCTACCTGCCTCAGCCGGCTGCGAGCGACTCTTCAGCTGTGCTGGATGCTGTTCAGTCATCAAGAGTTTGTAGACTAGTGCTCTAAAGGTGGACCTAAGTTTAACCAAAAGTTTAAATATACAGTGGGACAGCGGCATTTTAACTTTTTTATTTGAGCTGTCATGTGATTCATGTCTTGACATGTCCTCCAAGAACTTCTGAAATGTTGTGTTGACATGTTAAATGTTTATTGTTTGACATTTTTAATGTCATTGCACTTATATATGAAAAGATTCTCCTTTAATTAAAAATAACTGTTTTTGGATTGGATTTATGACCCCTTGACCTTTTTGCAGTGTATAGGAGCGGCCCCCATCAAGTTGTTGGAAGTAATTAAGTAACTTTTACTTAAAGTACATTTTAAATGAACTACTTCATGTGTAAAAAAATGTGTATAACAACACCCTGTTTTCATAACAAACAAATAAGTCTCTTGGATGGATATGCTAGACTAAACAGGAAGTCTGCCATTTTGAATTTAGTGGCCATTTTAGCCATATTCCACATTTAAATCGGGACACAGGTGTATCGTGACTAATCATAAAAAAAAGCCTCTTGGAGCTATATGAAAATCGCAACAGGCAACCCGCCAATTTGTATTTAGGGGCCATTTTAGCCATATTCCACATTTTTACTTTGATGTATTTGTCGTAGAGCTTTCATCAGTTAACTTCAAATTCAGATGAGTGTCATCACGACAACATTGAGATAAAAAGTGATTTAGGGATTTATTTTTCGTCACACCATGTGATCATGGCGTGGCGTCAAAGTTTGATTAAACTCAGACATAAATTGTCCAATAGAGTCCAAACTAGACATTCCTGTAGCCACCCCCTGGTGGAATGCTTTACAATATACAGCTCAAAAGAGCTCAGTCAATTCATTGGATCATGGTCAGAAAGGATTTTCCTTCGCCAAAGGACACGATGTTGTCATAACTCCACTGTGCATTGTTCTATCACTACTAAACTTCTGTCACATGATAAGAGTACAAGCCTGAACAGCTCTTTCAATCAATATTTCCTCAGTTTCATAGCGCCACCTAGTGAATCGCCAAGAAACAGGAAGTACTTTGTTAATCCACTTTGTATTATCCAACCGGCTCCAAACTACTGACCTATGATCACAATCCTGACCTAAAAATCTCCATATATGAATATTAGTTCAGGGTCATAGTGCCACCTACTGATCAGTGTGAAAATTAAGTTGTGTTAACATTGTCCAATTAACTCAAAATTGCTCCCGCTACATCAGAGCGCCTACTTGAACAGATCTATATGCCTGTGCGTAATAATAGTGATGGCACCACCTACTGGCAACAGGAAGTAAGCTTTATTTTACAACTATTTTTAAATTTACATAAAATGTTCACAGTGTGAGGTTCTATTGATAGCATGGACCGTAATGAGCAATTAGCAGGCAAGCATCGACGTTGTGCGATGGATGCAGGAAGTAAAGCGTTTATCCTTGCCACAGTGAGCACAATGCATGCAACGCAGAGACGTGCGGGTGCTCAGGACCGCAAGTGCTACAACGTAGCCCTAGTTCTTATTGACCCTTACTTAATTGACCAAGATCGGGGGTTATTGATTTTACTATCTCATCACTGTGTACAGTACCAGGGAACATATATAGTATACAGGTATATAACAACCATTGAGCCCTAACCTTGTAGATGGTGAGCTCACCTTGTCATGGAAGATGTGTAAAACCAACACTAGAGTCACCTCCGTCAGGACAAGGAGCAAAAGGATCACAAAGAACTGAAAAACAGGGAAAAGCTGTTGAACACTGGAACTATAGTACAAGACAGAACCGTTTTGATTATCTATACGTTGAAATTATAATATCTGAATTTGACCCACAGCGATCATCTCTGACCACCTTTGCTGCAAGTCATTCATATCTCTCTCTTTCCTTGTTCCATGGAATCTCTCTACTGTTGGCTATTCAATAAATCCCAAAAACATTACAGCTAAAGGAAAGAATTATGTAATGTAGACTTCTCACCATGAACAACAGGCAGCGCTGCTCCTTAAGGGCTCCAAGACAACCCAGGAAGCCAGTGACCATGGTTATACCACCAGCAACTAGCAGCAGATTGGCAGCTGAGAGGGATGGAAAGGACAGAGGAAGAGAGGAAAACTCTGCCTGTGTGAAGGACAGCCATACTCCAACTCCAAATAGACCACATCCTCCTAGCTTTTCAGGGAGTGTAAAATCAAACCAGTGTCAAAATGCAGCATTATTCACAATGCACTGATGAAAATAATGTATGGCAAGAATAGCTTGGTAAATCATATTAACACATATGGCAACTATGGGGGACTGTCTTGTGCAAATACTAACCCAGAAGATAAGGTTTAAGACAAACATCAAATATTTGACACAGCACAACCACCTCTGAGACACCGACATCCTGCAAAAGAAAGAGTGAAACAGACCATTAATCAACCTACAAATTAAAAAAATGGAGCATTCACAGCCACTCACAAAAAGGAACATCAAGCCTAAGGAAAAATTTACATTGACATTTATTATGTATTCCTATTTGCCTCTTTTTGCCAACATTACATTTTAGCTGGGGGTTTTCTTTTTCTCAAGTGGCGCATGTCTCCAATGCGTTCTTCTCCTACAGTGCACTCTACCTCCCTCTCCATTCCCCGGCTGCTCTGTTGAGGGACAGCTTGAATTGAGAGACCTCACCATTGCCTTTACCAATCTTCAATCAATTTTACCAGGGCACTGATGGACATCGTCACACCAGGTACAGTGCTGACCAGCTGCCTGGTGTGCGCTCTATGTGCACTACAATGGCCCGAGCGTCGCCCCTGAGCGCTTGTGCCACAGGAAGTGAACTCCTGCATGCCGAAGTGTCCTTGGGCAAGATGCTGAACCCTGAATGGCCCCCATAGTATAACAAAAGTGCTGCAAGTAGATGCACTGTATGAATGTGTGTGTGAATGGGTGAATGTGAAACTGTAGTGTAAAGCGCTTTGAGTGGTCATCAAGACTAGAAAAGCGCTATATAAATACAAATCCATTTACCATGTCGTGCCGGCTGATCATAGTGGGAATGGAGGATTCTTTTCGCGGTGGAGTGAGATAATGGTGGTTGACCGCGACCGAGGTGGCAGCTGATGATGGATCCTAACTGGCGGCAATGAACAATGACTGTGGATTATAGTGGATCTGATCTTGATGATAGATAGATAGATTACTTTATTCATCCCCGAAGGGAATTTAAGTGGATCATGATCTTTCTGGCTGCTGATTGCAGCAGGACTGCTTGATATATAGTATTGAAGTCATCCTTCAAAATGTTTACCCTCATCAATGCTGGTAAAAACTTAAATCTTGATGATGTTTTCCTACACTTGACATATATTTCACTTCTGTCCGTCCTGGGAACGAGATCCCTCACATGTGGCCATCTCTGAGGTTTCTATCTATTTTTACGCTGTTAAAAGGGGTTTTAGTAGTTTTTCCTTACTCTTGCTGAGGGTTAAGGACAGAGGATGTCTCACCATGTTAAAGCCTTATGAGACAAATTGTGATTTGTGAATATGGCCTATACAAATAAAATTTGATTGATGATTGATTTTGTCTGCCTGCATGAGGAGAGGAGTCGAACGGCAGGGCAACAAGTTTGACCAATTGAAGAAACAGCGCCAAGAGCGAGGGATATCATGCTCCATGCTGGATATGGCAAGTCACCTTTGTCAGGTAAGTTAAGTGAGAAACAGAAATATTAGACTTCCACAAAGATCGAAGATTACTACCTGAAACTTCAACTTCTAAGACTAGCAAGTCCTCGCTACAATATAAATGTTCAAAGTTAAACACTGATAACATCAAAACATCCACAAAGATCGAAGATTACTAAAACACTTCTCAGTAGTGTTGCACATTAAAATAAAAGTACATACCCAAAATATAATATAATTGTAACATAATATAATAAAAGTCATTACGTCCTGAAACCTCAACTTCTAAGATTATCAAGTCCTTGCTACAGCATAAATGTTCAAAGTTAAACACTAATAACAACATAAAAATGATCATGCTTGTTTTCAAGATAAGGTGCATGCTCTGTTGATGACTGCAGACTGAAGCTTGTGGGATAGGTCAACCGATCCATGGAGTCACCGACTTTTGTGTGGAGAACGATGTCGCAACTCAACAGATTCACTGTGGCCATTATCTCTGCATCAGTTGCCCAGACTCCATCATGACATATGCCAGAGGTGTTCACATATTCATTCACATTTTGGTTCAAGCAGTCCTGTAGATTTTTTGTCAAGTCAGTGTTCATGTGGTGGACGACTTTATCTCTGAGAAGGGAGTGGTTGTCCTATGATCCTGTCATGTTGTAGCTGATGGCCCGGAAGTAGCAGTTCCCATCACCTTTGGCTTTATTAGACGCCGTGGTTGACCAAGGTCCTTCGTGCGTCCACAGTACACAACCTTACCAAACGTAAGGCCAAGAGTTGTGCTAAGATACTTCTTTCCTGAACTTGGAAGTGGGTTGAAAGTCTTGGACTGCTTGTGTTTCTGTGAGATATAGATGTCATCATTGTCTGGTTCTTCACATCGTCTTTTGAGTGTCTTTTGGTTTTGGGCTGTCATTGACAGATGGGTTGCAAAGGGGCGGACAATTTCCAGTAAATTTCCGTTTGTTAGGACGTCTCCGGCATGTCTGGGCATCTCAGGGAGTGGAGGAGGGATAAAGAACCGGGCAACATTCAACAATGATATTAAGAATGTACTGCACTAGGTGCACGCAAGTTTCATTATTAATAAAGAAATGTTTTGTCCGTTCGACCCACACTCGACCCATACCCAGATGGGGGCGCAGTTTTTGGCGCCCCCTTCAGGTGGCGTTCTAGGCAACCACCATTGTCGCCAATAGGAAGGACCGTCCCTGCATGGAGGGGTATAGTATGGCCTATTGGGGTGGCTGTGCCTGAGGGGTAGAGTGGTCGTCCTCCAACCTGAAGGTCAGCAGTTTGATCCCCAGTCTGACCCATCTGCATGCCGAAGTGTCCTTTGGCAAGATGATGTTGTGCAATAGTGCTTAAAAAGTGTTACCATAGAATGGTGTGCCTTTAGGCACTCAATAAATTTGGTTATCAAAATAAAATGTAAAACATTAATATTTATAATATTAATATTAAATCATAACTTTAACTGGTTAAAGTTCTCGCGGGGGAACCACCCTTCATAGAAGGGAAAAGATAGCCAATTTATTGATTAAGATCAGTCTCATTTAGATCTAGTTCAATTAGAAATCTCAATATTTTACCATTAAAGATTATATAATGAACAATGAAGGTTATGGAGTTCTTAACAGTGTAACGGTTGGCAACATTCACTTATGCAATATTAATGACAGAAAATTTGTGAAAGAAGAACATTTATTATTAACATAATAAAGTATAAAAACACAAGTTACTAAACAATCAAGCTAACTAACTAGGAGGTGTGTGAGTGTGTGTGTGTGAATGTAAATTAGCATGCTTTAAAGAATGGTCCCTAAGATAAGAGCCCCCCCCCCCTTCTTCTGAGGTCGCTTCACGGGGGAAGGTTTAACTAGGTGAGACTATGCGTGTCTGTGTGTAGGTTAATCAGATAATGATAGGCAGGGACAAAGCCTGTGGCGAGCCTAACTAGCATTAACCTTCATTTAACTTATACCTACAACATCACAGCATATATCAAACTTGTAAACACACAGAATTGAGTAAACAGTCTTGCTTAGCATGTATAATTATTAAGCCCAGATTATGTTACCAGTCCAAGGGAAAGAGGAAAAGAAGTTGCAGTTCAGTTTGCCGTTCTGTGACGTCTCCTGGCTTTGTGGTCGTAGAGTTCTGCATTCGCGATTCTGTCGAGCCGTGTGCTCAGATGCTGGTTGAAGTTTTCCTGCAGGACATCGCGTCGCTACGAGGAGTTTGGTAGAGCTTGAAGGGCGAGGAGATTTCCTTGAAGAGTGTGGGCAGGGGAGCTGCACCTCTGACCTTCGGTTGTGTGTTGGATAGAGAAGGAAGCTGGATCAGCCAGGCCCCCCCCCCTTGGCGATGTAGGAGAAGAGAGGCTGGACAGCCTGCTGGCCTTCGAAGGATTGTAGAAAGAGAAAGATCTTGGGGAGACCTCTCCTTATATTGGCCCCGGTGACCTCACAGGTTCCTTGATCAATGGAACCTGTGGCATCTTGGGGGATTGAGTCCACTCCAGCACATGCGGCATGTTTGTAACAAGTTTGACTGAAAGGAGGCCTGTGGTTTGCACAAAAACCATGTCCCAACAATGCTGAACCCTGAATTGCCTCTCATAGAATAACAAAGTGCTGCGATTAGATGCACTGTATGAATGTGTGTGTGAATGGGTGAATATAAAACTGTACTGTAAAGCGCTTTGAGTGGTCATCAAGACTAGAAAAGTGCAATATAAATACAAAGCCATTTACCATTTAGGCCATTTTACACCACCGGGTATAGCGTCGAGGACAGTTTATCCCCGGGGTATATCCCAGGTTTAATCTGGGCGGCAGTTAATTTGGCCTGTTACAGCTGTATTGTGTTAGAACTGAACTCTTAATGGCCATATACAAGGTATGTTGGAACATTACTCTATTGGTTAATGCGCTTAAGGACCAGATTAATAGTGTTGTGTCTACATCTTGTTTGTTTTATTTTACTTATTCCAAAAATAGCTATTTGTGACACTAGCATACTATGATTTTCCATAGAAACGTGGGCACATACATGCAAGTGGCCACATACATGCAAGTACACCCTATACCTTTGGGTTTATATAATGGCTGTCAAAATTAGCTCGTTAACGCAGGATGATTTATTTGAGGAATTGGTGAATTTTTTTAACGCATGCGCAGAATGACTGTAAGGGAAATGTAACATGTGACATACTTTGATTGATCATGATTGAATCTCTAACAAATGTAACTTTGATCATGCTGTTTCCTGTTGAACTGAATGAGTTAGGCATCTGCTTACTCCAGTCACAGTAATCTAATTAGTCTGGACAGAGTTTGATAGTTATTAACTATTCAGGCAAATGATTGATGTAAGGGACAACTTTGATGTATAGAAAGATGAGCCATAGTATCCCTGAGAAGTCAGGCTGTTGCTCAACAAACTGATCTTCTATAACTTTCTCACCTACAAATTCACCTAATAAAGACTTTACAGCACGGGGGATTTATTGTGGGTGTAAACATTAAGAAGGGATCTTGGAAACAGATGTTATACTCCAGGGGTCTGAGAGCAGGGGACAGGATATCCGTCACCTATTTCCTTTATATCAAAGAGGCTGATCGATAAGTTTGTTCCTCTCTAGGAGGAGCTTGAAGATGTTTGAAGTGCTGACTTTCTTTTATGTCATTAACTGTTTAAGCAACCCCTCCTGAGTGGGAGGGCTTAGCCAAATGTATAAAAACAAACCGCTGTTTCCTATCTGGTGTGCATATTACAAACTCAACTCTGTTCTATGCATCATGCTCTGAGCATTAAAGTTTGACAATACTGTAAGAGAATTGTGTCTCGTTTCCTCCTTGCTAAGGTGGGATTGTAGAAATTGCCACGACATGACCCTCTCCTCTACCCATGCCCGCCCCAACTCACTCGCTCAGAGCAACACATGCAGTGAGATCAGAGCTCGGTCATGTGAAGCAGCCGGTCAGTGACTTTGTAGAAGAACACATGCTGCTCCCATGAATGTCTGCATACAGTGGACATAAAAAGTCTACACACCCCTGTTAAAACGCCAGGCATTTGTGAGATAAAAAAATGGGACCAAAATGTATCTAGTCAGAACTTTCCACACCATTAATTTTGACTTTACAATGGCCTGACAGCCTCCCAATAAGTGGAGAAAAATATAGCACAACACTGACATTACCATGAACTGGAAGTCCCTCCAAAATTGATAAAAAGACAGGTAGAAAACTGGTCAGGGAGGCTTCCAAGAGGCCTACAGCAACATCAAAGGAGCTGAAGGAATTTCTGGCAAGTACTGGCTTTGTACTACATGTGACATTAATCTCCGGTATTCTTCGTGTGTTTGGGCTATGGGGTAGTGTGCCAAGATGGAAGTCACTTCTTACGAAGAAAAAGATCCAAGCCCGGCAAAATTTTATGAGTTTAACTTTTTGGCCATAATTCCAAAAGGTATGTTCGTGGTGAATTTTTTTTTATTACCAAAACGATCTGGCAGCATTTTTTTACTCCCGGTTTGACCGATTTCTAAACGACAGCTCTACAGCTGAACAGTGGTTCAGAGGTGTGTAACCTTTTTGACAATAAGTTCCAATGTTACATTTTCTTTACTATTAGTGTACAATATCAACATTTCTTTATATTAACTTTTATTATTGAACCACATTAATATTTTCGACAGAGATGTGATTTTATTCCATCCATATTAACTATATATATATTAATCAAATAAATCACAGGTTTCTATGTATTAATCATGATTAATCACATTACAGATTTTCTCGGTATATTTTTGTGAAAACAAAAAATGTATGACAAAAAAGGGATATATACATTGTAAGGGAAATGTAACAGTTGATTTCCCCTTTGATTGATCATGATTGAATCTATTACAATGTAACCTTGATCATGCTGTTTTCCCGTCCTACTGAATGTATATTGGCCTGATTGCTCTAGACGCTGTATCCTAATTATCTCTAGACAATGTAACTTTGATCATGCTGTCCTTTAATACTGAATGCATATTGGCCTGACTGCTTTAACTAGGCATTGTTGTATTCATGTGATCAGAGGATCTCATCCATCGATGTTTAACCACCCCCTCCCGAGTGGGAGGGCTTAGCCAAATGCATAAAAACAAACCGCTGTTTCCTATCTGGTGTGCATATGACAAACTCAACTCTGTTGTATATACCATGCTCGAGCATTAAAGTGTGACAATACTGTAAGACAATTGTGTCTCGTTTCCTCCTTGCTAAAGTGGGATTATTATTAATTGCCACGACATTTGGGGGCTTCGTTCCGGGATGCCTAACTCATTCACGCTTCAAACCATTCTCAAGACCAAGTTTAAATCTGTGCGCAGTCAGGTGAGGGGGTTTTTAATTGCCCAAGAACCAGAAGTCTACCTCTCCTGAAGGGCAAGTTGTAATCAACTCCCAGGGTGAGAAGAGGCTGCTTGTGAGATTATGGAATGAAGATTGATCGATACGGCATCTGAAATTTTTCTTTGAAGGAGGATACAGTATTGAAGACCACAGAGTGACGTCTGAGGTAGAGTGACATTACTTAGGGGTGACGACCTGTTGACAAAGGAATAAATAAGTATAATGTCAATGAATGTCATCTAGGCTCTGTGTGCTGGTAAGTGAGTGACTGCAAATTTAAATGGGGAAACTTAATAGCAAACCTTTTACTGAAGTGTGTAATCTAATGGGATTTGCAAAATTATGTGTGAGAAACATCGTGACTCCTGTAAACAGCTTATTGTGTGGATAGAAAAGTTTGCATTTTCTGAGAATGGTAGTTTTTGAATAAATCCAATACAGGCACTACAAGTTGAATTGGGAAAATATGACCAAATGAAGGGTAAAACTAAATAAATAAGATAGCATTGATAGTGTGTGATTCAGAATTGTTAAATGGAACAGATAACAAGTAGTGAGCAGGGGTGCAAGAGGGGGGGATGGGAAACTAATCACTGTCTTTCAGCTCCCACATTCACACAGAACTGGATCTCCTACCTGCCTCAGCCGCTCATCAAGCCACCTGAACCAACAGCCTGCTATCTCATACCGAGAACTCCAAGGACAGTCTGCCTCAACAGGACGCACCACATCAGGCGCAGCATTTGCTCCAAACCCCATGTCACCAGAATCAGGGTGAGGGAGCTACAACCATCGCGGCACAAGACAGTCTCGGGTCAGACATAGTCAGTCCCATCTCCACAAGAACAAGAGCAGACGCCGATGCAGTGATGTATGTCTACAGAGCGTGGACACCAGATGAGATGTGCTGAATTTCCAGTGAACTGTCAGCCATAACGACCCAAGGAGGGCCTGCAATTTTTGAATTAATGTCCCAAATTGTATAACAGTAAAGGCAGACTTTTAGAGAAACCAGAAGTCTCTTGCTCCACAGCATGAAACTGAAATGGGGCAGAGTATAAGGACACTGGCCAGAGACAGACATGCGCTATGACTGGAGAACAGATGCTGTTTCGCGGACATGTGAAGAGACTATGAGAACAGACTGATGAAAAGGTGGTCAGATTGATTAAAGTCTTCAAAGAAAACCGCTGCATGTTGCCACCAGACGACCCTGACAACTGTGCGAGAGACTGTAACACGACAAGGCTAAAAAGGGGATCCACTGGACTTATTTTTCACGTACCCCAGAGACTGCACAGAGGATGAGGCATGGCTTGCGGCAGAGGTGGAGGAGACTCCAGATTCAGGTGAACGCACCCTCAACAGCACATACATACACAAACATTACTAAGAATTGTTTAACATGGCAAAAAGCAAGTGGATCTGAAGTTTCACCTGAAATAACTCAACAGGTAGCAGGCAAAATAATACTTTTCTTGTTGATTCTGGGGCCACAAAACAACATTATCTTCCAAATTGGGTGGTATATATATATTTTTACTGTTGGGGCATCAGGCACCAAAATTAAATACTCATATACCACACTTTGGTCTGTTACCTAAACAGATGGGGATATTAAATACATGTTGACTTGTAAATTTGTTATCAGGACACCAAATGTGGTCTTTGGCTGATTTTTGCATTATAAACAGGAAGGGGTTTAACTCAACAGAACATGAGATATCCCAGGTGAATATGTACAACCAGATCATGGTTAGCCACTGTACGTATACCAATGGGACCTGTTACCCTCTGGGCCCAGGTATATAGCCTCAGATCTGCTTGAAATAGCACGCACACACACAGCGTCATCTAAGGATCTGATTTACATTGCACAGCAACAGTTAGTGAAGGACCAGACAAAAAAAATGGTTCCAGGAAGATTAAAGAAAGCAACTGTATTACTAGTGATTGGGTGTATTATGATAATTTATTGTAAGCATTGACTGTTGTGTTGACCCCACAATAGGTAAATCTTTAATATACTTAAACCCATCACCAGATGTATTTCTAGCTAAAGCAAATGATGTACAGTGGGAAAATTTGGCACCCAGGGTCACTGAGTGTTCACAAGATTGTAAATGGGAGGATAGTGAAAAAGGAATTCAATATTCTTCCCAAATGCAAACATACAGATGCCCATTTCAGAGCACTTTTCTGGGGGAAAACGAATTGTGTATTTAGGGAAAACTGCTAAATTTAAACAAAAGGTTTGGAGTTAACCATTGACTCTTCAGAGTTACAAGAAGTGCAGCTAAATGTATGGGCTAATGATAAATATGATCTGGGATTATTTAAAACTGAACCACTCAATGTGACACCAAAGAGCACATAGCTTTAATGTCAAAACACAACATCCACTCAAATCAGAAACAGTAGCAGGGATAACGCCAGTATTTTAAAACTGGTAAAAACTGGAGTCATCATTCCATGTGCACACTCACCAGTAAGAATGCCTATTAAATAAGTTAAAATAAAATAAAAAAGAGAGAATAATAGAAAAGTTTCTCTGGTTCCACCAGAAAGCATGTGTTTTTTTGTTTATTTTGAATTGTTGATTTGACTAATGCATTTTTCAGTGTCCCAGTTCATCCACACTCTCAGTATTGGTTTGCTTTCACAATTTCGGGCAAATCATATACGTTCAGACGTATGTCCAAAGATTTTGTGGAATCCCGCAGTCAGGTCACGGGTTATGCAAGCGAGTCTGGAGGACTTGGCAATGCCAGCGGTAAGCGCGCTGACATTAAATGTTGATGATTCGATGATTTGTTCACCAACAACACAGGCCTTTAAAGTCGACACAGTAGCATGCTAAAATATCTTGCAGACCAGGGCCACAAGGCCAGCCTGGCTAAGCTGCAGTTTGTCCAGAAAAGTGTAACTTTCCTAGGACACCAAATTTCTAGCAGCGGTAAAACATTGAGCTCAAACGAGTGGAAGCCATCCTAAAGATTCAAACACAGCGTTCTAAAAAACAATTAATGTAATTTTTTTAGGGATGACAGGCTACTGTAAACAGTGGATCTGTGATTATGCATCCCTGGAGGCTACAGTCCTGTATGTTATGCATGGCCAAGGACTAACCCCAACCAACAACCTGACGTGGACGACAGACACTGACACAGCATTTACCCAACTACAACAGACTGACTTCGACACCTACACTGGGACCACCAGATCAAAACAGATAATTTACACAGACTGTAAATGAGAAAGAGGGTTTCATGACAACAGTTTAGTACAAACGACCAGTGGCGTATTTCTCCTCAAAGATATTAGATAGCTTGGCATTGGGTAAGCCTCTCTGTCTAAGAGCAGAATGATATCAAGAGGTCACATTGTTAATGCCATATTCTGGATCTTCTATTCTGCTAGAGCAGCAACCTAATTCTAATAACAGCCATTTTACTCTGTAAAGTGTGAAGCTCACACTAAAGGTGATTCTGTTTTCAACAGGTAATGCTCAAACAGATACAGCAGCAGAGGAAGCGGCAACTAACCAACATACTGTTATGATACTCCTTTTTCCTTTCACTCACAGATTTAGCAGAAGCACAGAGCCATGCTAACAACATAGAGAAAGCAGAATGTAAATGTTTTAACAATGTATGTCATCTAAGGACGGCTGTCCATGTGTGTTTAAATGTTTATTTGTTGTTTTGTTTGTTTCTGTTTTATTTAAAATTGTCTGGTTTCCCAAATTACTCCTTTATGTTTTATTTCAAAATGTTTAAATTTTCTGACAGGGAACACTACAGGAGGCCAGGACGTACAAACCCCTGGCCAACCATTTGATCGCTTGCAAATGGGTTTCTTTGAACTAACACCATGTGAAGGACAGGAATATTGTCATCTGGCTGTTGACATGTTTTCCCTACAGGTAAAGCAGATGCCTCTGCAGTGGCAAAGGTGTTAGTGCGAGAAAACATTCACCCTGGATATCCCACATGAAATCAACAACGGGTGGAGTAGTTGAAAGAGACCATTGGAACAATTAAAAACAAATAGTCAAGTGCTGTGATGACATAGAACTCTCACGGATCAAAGCACTACCGGTAGTGTTAATGACAATGAGAGGGAGGAGAAGGGCCAGAACAGGTATGTACCGTGTGGACATAACCAAAATGTTGAGCCTTGTACACACAGGTAAATGCAGCAATCCCGCAACCAGCAGAGGGGCAGTCGCATAATTGGAAACCAGGAGACTGAGTGCTGATATAAGTCCGCCACTTGAGACGGAGGCCCAGGGAGAGAGTGTTGCTTCCCTCACAGATCAGGAACAAAGCAGAAGAAAGACGACATTTCTCACTGAGGTATAAAACCATACCAACAACCAACAGATGTTGCAGATCAAGGAAGAAACGGCAAAAAAGAGACAGAAGGAACTAAAAAAAAAAAGAAAAAAAAAGAGGAGAAGGGCCAGGAAAGGCCAGGACCAACTCATCATAAACCGAACCGACAGTTAAATGGACATCATTTATTTTATCTTATAATTATTTAACAGAGCACACAGACCAAGTGAATTCAAAACTGACTGTGGAAAATATCCAAATTCAAAATCATTGTGCATGCAATGCTCCAACATCATGTAGAATTCCTAGCTCTGCCTGCTAGCTTCAATGAGACAGAATGCTGGACAGTAAGTAATCCAGAATATACTTATAGCATCATGGCAGGAATGTGGATAGCACTGTGGAAAACTCACACCCAAATAATTTTCTTAGGATTTAATGTACTGAATTGTTTCAAAACATATATTTTCAGCTACATCCTCAGCCCGCAACTCTCAGTCTCTTGACCTCCTCTCCTAGTGCATCCTATGTCAAATGTTTCTTCTGTGTACAGAATCCTAGCCACATAATTACAGCAAATATTACTTATTTAAATCAAACAAAAACTGTTTCTTTTCACAGACAGTCTGCACTGCCAGAGAAGGTGTATTTAGTCTGTGGGGACCAGTGTAACAGCTGCTTACCAAGAGAATCCCACAGTCGTTTGTTCATGTTTTTGATTGCTATTTCTGTTATCACTTGTATGATTGGTCTGATACGCAAACAATGCTCGAAGGCCATTTTTAACGCTATGCAAATTGACCTCTACCCTATCCCAGACTGGATTCCACCTTATGAGGATGTTGATAATATAGCACACAACTGAAGTAACCTCAATCATCCGGAGAGAGTGGGATTTCCCCCACCCTATAAAGTGTCACGTTGATCCAATATGATCAAATTGGGGATTGTAAGGGAAATGTAACAGTTGATTTCCCCTTTGATTGATCATGATTGAATCTATTACAATGTAACCTTGATCATGCTGTTTTCCTGTCCTACTAAATGTATATTGGCCTGATTGCTCTTTATTAAGATTAAGATTAAGATATTTTTATTTATACCAAACACATGCACAGACATGCACAACACACTCATGCAATGGTAGGTAAATTTAACCTCTGCATTTAACCCATGTGTGTGCAGGAAACACAGAGCAGTGAGCGACCATGTACGGCACTCGGGGAGCAGATGTTGGGGGAGTAAGGTGCCTTGCTCGGGGGCACTAGACAGGGTAGGGAGACTCTTGGATCTTGGACAGATCAATCCAGGTTCGTCTTTTGTTGTCTCTCCGTGGAGTCGAACCGGAGATGAACCAGAGACCTTCTCTGCCCATAGTCCAAGTTTCTGCCACTAGACCACCGCCTCATCCGACACTGTAACCTAATTATCTCTAGACAATGTAACTTTGATCATGCTGTCCTTTAATACTGAATGCATATTGGCCTGACTGCTTTAACTAGGCATTGTTGTATTCATGTGATCAGAGGATCTCATCCATCGATGTTTAACCACCCCCTCCCGAGTGGGAGGGCTTAGCCAAATGCATAAAAACAAACCGCTGTTTCCTATCTGGTGTGCATATGACAAACTCAACTCTGTTGTATGTACCATGCTCGAGCATTAAAGTGTGACAATACTGTAAGAGAATTGTGTCTCGTTTCCTCCTTGCTAAGGTGGGATCATTATTAATTGCCACGACAACATTTAACATGTTTTCTTTTTATAGTCATAAATAAACAAAACAATGGTGCTGCAAATCAGCAGTTCTTTAGCAGTTTTCTTTGCTATTCCATATGGAACATTAATATAATCCTCATCCTAAACAGAATTTGGGCTTCTTAGACATTGTATGGTTGAATAAAACTTTTTTCTTTTCTTTTTAAATCAAACAGAAATTATTTGAGCTTCTTAGCCATTCTTTATATAGGATGGTTGAAATTTTTTATAATTTTTGTCAAACAACCATTAACCACACCATGACACCATCTAATGCCTCTAAATGCCCTCTTAGCCAGTTGGTGAGGAAAACTAACTTGTTCACATTCTCTGACAGTAAAGCTGACCGTTTCTTTTGCACAATGTGTCCTGCGAGTGAGTCTGTTTTGGCGCATTCCAATTGAATGCCCCTCGCCGACCAACGCATGCTTCGCGTCGGTGTGGTAGGGAAGAGCGGGGTAATGTGGGAAATTTTTTACATTTGCTCCCCTCTAGGCGAGCTAAAATGATATATCAGTAAAATTTATACATTTCTCATTAATTCAGGATGTTTTCTAGCAATGGAAATGATTAGAATGTCTTCAGGACAAAGGGTAGTGAAAATATGATTGTTATAAAAAAAGTGGTCTTGTGTCCCACTTTACCCCGGTAAAGTGGTCCACTTACTTTTTCCACTTTAAAACTACCATAACAACACATGTTGTAATAGATAAAATCCGACAGCTAGATTGACAACCACTAATATCGGACTAGTAACAGAATCATGGGGATTGGTCAATTAAACACATTTATGATTATTATGATTCATGTGATCTCTTGCACACCCTAGCTTACCTGCACATTGTTTCTATGTCCAATTGGCAGGGACAGGGATATTGTTTTTCTCTGTGTATTCAAATGCAAGTTCACTGCACTTAGCAAGGCCATGGAACTGGTCAGCTAGTTCTTTCAAGTGTTTGGTAAGCTCCTCCTCTATCTCATCTATGAATATTCTCTTTAACTCAGCTACTGCACCCCAGGCTACTGATTTTACTTTCCCTTCCGCTTTTTTTATTTATGAATCTTTTGAGGGTTGTGTTATCAATATTTCTATCCCTTCCAGCTTTTCTTAAGGACTTCTTTCCTTGCATGACCTCAGCGGCAGCACTCTCCATCTCTGCAAGGGGTGTTTGGCCTCAGGTTGTCTTCTTGGTGTAGTTTCTTGGCATGATGAATTTTCTACAATGTTTATATCATTAAAATAAAACATATATAATGTAATATAATACTAAAATATGCTTAAGACTAAACTTAACTTGTGCTTCATGGCATTTGTCCCACTTTAGCCCACAGCAACCGTTTTAGATAAAACAACACCTCTTAGCAATTCAGGCTAATCTTCAGCTAGCATCAATCACATGGTTTTATTTAAGTTCATCAACATTTATGATATAAGTTTTTCTACCTGTATCAATTTGATTTGACACAACAGTTGATTAAGTTCAAAGCAAGAAAATTTACTTTTACATGCAAAAAACACATTTTTGTGAAAAAACATTTCCACAGCACCATCACCAACTTCTCCTTCATGGCAAGGGGGGAAAGGGGGTATCTCACATTACCCGATGTCCCACATTACCCCGCTCTCCCCTACTTTAGGCTAGTATTATTACTGTGAAACGATATTGTCCTCCCACAGAGTGTGCACATCACCTTGGTTTTATTGAATTTTCGATCTTTGTTTTTTTTTTAACACGATCTTCCATCTGGAAGGTTCTCAGGTTCATCAGAATTATCCATGTTGTTTGTTTGTTTGAATGACAGATGCCGTCTGACTGCATTAGAGCGACGACTAGTGCAGAGTGGGCGGAATTGTGAGTATATTGGAAGGTCCTTCTGCGCATGCGTTAAATGCGTAAAAAAAACGAATTAATCCTGTAATTCAATCATAACGCGTTAACGTGTTATTTTTCACAGCTCTACTATATATAGAACAATACTTTAAAGAAACATGTTTATCTCATTATGATTGCAATAATACGTTTTTCATTAACCCCACTAACCCCAATCATATTCATTTTCTAGATGTCTACCTGATAGTGCTGTAGCTAAATTTAAGGAAATAATCCCAATTACATTTAAACCCGTATTAGCAGTAGATATAAACAACAAATTCTTTAAAACCCTGAGCTCCATTGAGATCGACCACCTCGTCGATAGCTCTGCAGACTCATTACGATTAACATTAGACTCAATAGCGCCTCTAAAAAAGAAAAATGTCAAACATAGTAAATTAGCTCTGTGGTATAATTCCCAGACAAATGAGTTAAAGCAATTATCAAGAAAACTAGAAAGGAAGTGGCGCTCCAGCAACAATGTTGAAAATCTAATAGACTGGAAGAATAGTGTTAAAGAATATAAAAAGGCTCTCCACAAAGCAAGAGCCGCCTACTATTCAAAACTAATAGGATAGAATAAAAACAACCCCAGGTTTCTCTTCAGCACTGTAGCCAGGCTGACAGAGAGTCACACCTCCACCGAACCCAGTATTCCTCGATCCCTAAATAGCAATATCTTTATGACCTTTTTTAATGATAAAATTCAAACTATTAGAAATAAAATCAACCATCTCCTGCCCTCAATTGGCACTAATACCCTCCCAACAACAGAGATCTCAGAAACGGCTGAGAATCCTACCCATTACTTAGACAGCTTCTCTCTGATCACCCGTGATCAGTTTACGAAATTAATCTCAGGTTCTAAACCAACAACCTGTATCTTAGATACCATTCCTACCAAATTACTTAAAGAAATTCTGCCCCTAATTGATAGTTCGTTACTTAACATTATCAATCTGTCATTATCATCAGGTTATGTAGCACAGTCTTTTAAAATAGCTGTCATCAAACCCCTACTCAAAAAACCCACCCTAGACCCAGAGGTTTTAGCCAATTACAGACCAATATCTAATTCCCTTCATTTCTAAAATCTTAGAAAAAGTGGTAGCCAATCAGCTGTGTGAGTTTCTCCAGGAAAATAATATATATGAAGACTTTCAATCGGGGTTTAGAGCCAATCACAGTACAGAGACAGCCTTGGCAAAAGTCACTAATGACCTTTTAATAGCCTTTTTCTGATCGCTCCCAATTTGTGCAAATTAATGATGAGTCACCTGTGTGCACCAAAGTTAATCATGGTGTTCCACAGGGCTCTGTGCTCGGCCCAATTTTATTCTCATTATATATGCTTCCACTAGGAAACATTATCAGGACACACTCGGTAAATTTCCACTGCTATGCGGATGACACCCAGTTATATTTGTCAACAAATCCTGATTAAAGTAATCAATTAACTAAACTTCGAACATGTCTCAAGGACATAAAAACCTGGATGACCCGCAATTTTCTCTTATTAAACTCAGACAAAACAGAGGTTATAATACTTGGCCCCAAACACCTTAGAGATGCATTATCTAATGATATAGCTGCGCTAAACGACATTGCCCTTGCTTCCAATGAAACAATCAGGAACTTGGGAGTGATCTTCGATCCTGATTTATCCTTAAATAGTCACTTAAAACAAATTTCTAGGACCGCTTTTTTCCACTTGCGTAATATTTCAAAAATTAGACATGTCCTTTCACAAAAAGATGCAGAAAAACTAGTCCGTACTTTGTTACATCGAGACTGAACTATTGTAATTCATTATTATCAGGCTCCAGCAGTAAGTCGTTAAAGACTCTACAGCTTTTCCAAAATGCCGCAGCACGCCTGACGAGAACAAAGAGAAGAGAGCACATTTCTCCAATATTAGCATCGCTACACTGGCTTCCAGTTAAATCTAGAATAGAATTTAAAATTCTCCTCCTCACCTTCAAGGCCCTTAATAATATAGCGCCTTTATACCTTAAAGACCTGTTAATACCTTATAAACCCACTAGAGCACTCCGCTCCCAGAATTCAAGCCTACTTGTCGTCCCTAAATTCTCTAAAAGTAGAGTAGGAGCTAGAGCTTTTAGCCATCAAGCCCCTCGGTTGTGGAATAATCTACCACTTTCAGTTCGGGAGGCAGTCACCATCTGTTCGTTTAAAAGTAGGCTCAAAACCTTCCTTTTTGATAAAGCTTATAGTTAGAGCTAATTAGTGCGTCAGAACGTTACTTGTTCTATTTTATGACACATGACACACGGAGCTTCTCTTTCCAGCTTCTCCTTCCTCTTCTCCATCCCTATCCCCCTTCCCCGGAATCCCTTTGCTTTATCACCCGCAGATCCAGGGCCTCTGTGGCCGCACCATGGATTGCGGTTTGTGGATCGCGCACCGGGGGTCGCGGTGTTGGATCCAGTGTGGCGGATTCTGAGTCATGTGGGCTGATCGTGGTGCTGGTGGTGGACCCTGTGTCGCGTTGGCATTGGGCACGGGCGGTGGACCAGGACCGCGGTGGTGGCTTGTGATGGGTCCTCCTGGTGGGCGGCGGTGGACGGTGACTGAGGACTGGAGTGGCGTCTGGTCTGGATGGTGGATCGTGGTCTAGATGGTTGCTGAGCATGGACTGTGCTTGCAGCGGGACTGCTTGGCATGTCATGTTGGGGTTGTCCTTCGGGATGTCTACCCTCATCAATGCTGCTAGAGACTTTGATTATTGATGATGTTCTCCTGCACGTGGCATCTATTGCACTTCTGTCCGTCCTGGGAGAGGGATCCCTCACATGTGGCTCTCTCTGAGGTTTCTACATATTTTTACCCTGTTAAAAGGGTTTTTTGTAGTTTTTCCTTACTCTTGCTGAGGGTTAAGGACAGAGGATGTCACACCCTGTTAAAGCCCTATGAGATGAATTGTAATTTGTGAATATGGGCTATACAAATAAAACTTGATTGATTGATTGATTGATATTCAGAATTGCGAAAGCTTGCTTCAGTCACATGGTTTTTGGCAGTGGCAAAGACTTTGAGAGAGTTGACTTGCTTCCCATACCTGGACACTGCACGTTTGATTGATTCTCCCTTGTCAGCCTGATCCTTGAAACTTCTTTCGTGCTTTGTCTCAAAGTGGTGCCTAACACTGGACTTTCGTCACACAACATTTTTAAAACATAGCCTGGACACATCTCGGTCTTTATGAAAAATACAGCCATAGTCTTCTGCCCATGAGGGCTGAAAGGGTTAGATACTTAACCCCTAAATGCCCCCTTGGTGAATGCACTAATGGCTTTGGATAAAAGTTTCTGTCCAATGACATGTAATGTGATGCTGCCTTCCCCTAAATAGCTGCTGATTCATTGTATCACATGTCCAAATCTGACCAAATGTGTCACTGAACATGGGGCCTTAAGAATACATTAACAAGTGTGAAGCTGGTACGATAAATACTTCATGAGATATGCATTCCAAAAACAACAACAAACAAAAATTGTGAACCAACCAGCATGTAACACGGTTATTTCGTTTTCCATGTGCTCATTTGTGGATCTTGAGTATTTGAATGTGTTGTTAATCCAACCCCAGAGTTGTTTTTCTTCTTTATTCAATAGAAATTGCCATCTCAGTATACATGCTCACTTTGGAAGTCTGATTGTCTCTGATTGAATGGTCTCACACTACTGACCCCACAGAGGAAGTCAAACTGCTGACAGGAAGGAAGCTCCCTTCCCTCCTAACTAAACATAATTATACTGGTGAAGGCATTTCCCATGACTAGAGCACACCTGTGACGTGCAGAAGAGTTCAGAGCAAACATCTTTTCCCAACACAGCAGAGCCACATATTGTTAATATAGCTAGAATGATTAATGTTATTCATTTAAGAAGACATGTCAGATACAAGACTTTGAGTATGTACGATAAACATGAGAATTTTAAATTTAGGCACTAAAACATGATACTCAGAATTGCATCCTTTGTCTTATTTGCATGTTTCTATGACCTACTCTTATGTGATTACCGTAAATGGTCTGTATTTATATCGCACTTTTCTAGTCTTGATGACCACTCAGAGGGCTTTTCACTTCACACACACATTCATACAGTGCATCTATGGGTAGCACTTTTCTATGGGGGGCCGTTCGGGGTTCAGGATCTTGCCTAAAAAAACTTTAACATGTAGATGGGGAAGACTAGGAACGAACCTGGTTGAAGACTCAACCTTTTGACACTACCACAGAAATGAATAAATCATTACTTTTCAGTTTCTTTTATCAACATTTCATCATAACATTTCCTTTACTACTGCAAAAACTGTGCTGGGTCATATTTAAAGCCTATGCCCTTTTCAGTCTTTTTGACTGAGTTTATGCTCGCAATATTTTACAATAAATTCTTTCATATTTCCGCTTTGGCTTATTTATATAAACTGATAATAAACAAAGCTAGTGGGGGGAGGTCCTTGAAAATAAGGGACAAAATATAGAATAGTCCATTTGAGTTTTTTTACTATCCTCATTCATCGATGGTATGGCTGATTTTCTAAGGTGGACTACTAAGCTCACACAGCATGAAGCAGAAAGAAAGACTTTATTAAGAACTACCAAGTATCCATATTCTTTAAATTATTATAGAGAATTGTGATACAGTACAACACAATGTAGATTTCATTGGTTTATAAACTTTACAAAGTTAAGGTTCATTTGTATTATTTGCTCCCCTTTTCTATTACACATTTTTTGAACCCTTTGATGCCACGTCTTCTGTTTTTTATGTAAAGAAATTACCTAACAAGACAATTACAAAAAACAAGACTTGACTGTCTTGAGTCTCAGACTTAAAGTAAAGATTCTTTGTCCGCAGTTCAAATAAAACCTTACCTGAGGATGAGGGTCAGTTGTCTTGTCTTGTCCAAGCTCGTCTTTGTAACTACTGCTTCCTTCAATCCCTGGGTTTGATCTTTGCTTTTAGATCTCCTTTGTATTGTACTGTTATCTAAGCTTTATCTTCTTCTTCTACTTTTCTATATTATTTGTAACTGGTAAACTGTGTCTGCGTGTTGTCCCCATCCCTAATTTTGACACTTACATGTTAGTTCAGAATTAGTTTTGTTCCCTTTTGTAAAAAGATCTCTCTCCCTCCCTCCCCCTACTCCGATTATTGCCAGATGTCTGTGTTGTTGGCCGCCTCTCTGTGTGTTCCTCCCTCTTGTCCCGCCTCCAGCCCACAGCCACGAAAGCTAAGCCTGTTTCACAAATCACTTTTTGTCTCTTTGTTCCAAAAACTTTGAATACTATGACCTTTGTCACTTTCCACTTTCGTGGCTGAATAAGCAAATATGTAAGCAACTACACATATAACGACAGAACTTTCTTTCCTGACAAACTTGTGTATTTTACAGAGCCCCTGCGAAAACATTTTTGCAATTTTTTAAGTTGTGGGGACGAAATAATAGGTCATGGCTTTGAAGTCGTGTGAACGAGATAAAGAACTCATGGCAATACAGCAACACCAGTGTCAGGTCTCTCTTGAGACATCTTCATCTGTTTCTTCTACGCATGACACCAGTAGACAAACTAAACATCTTTTGAGTTTCTCTGACAACTAAAGGGGAGGATGAGGTGAGGGGTACTCAGCTGTTCAGAAGGTAAATCTGTACACTATCTATCCCCCATTCCAAGGAAACATATAAAATAATGCCTGGTTATCCCGACACTAATACACAATGTTAACTTGTTTATTATCAAAACATTATACTAATAAATTAAAAGATATGTACACTAGTTCAAATTGCAAAACATAAATCAAGTTCAAACTATACTGCCAAGTAATGACCAATGGTTATGTGTCACAGAATTTTACTCTTAAGTGATTTATGGTTACACTACAAATATCATTTTAAGTATACGGTCATCGTGTAGCAAACTTACAGCAACAGGAATGCTGACGAAGTTATCAGGTTAGAGCATCCACACTGCATTCTCACCTATTGTCCTCGCTTACCGTACATGGTTTGCAGCAAATAGATAGTGAAAGTGATCTTTCACCACAGTTTAAATGTCCATCTGTCGCATATGACACAAACATAAATATTTGACCTCAGAATTTATGTTTTGGCTCATTAGGATGATAACCTCCCCATAAGGTCTACTGGTCCTGAAAAAGTGTTTATGATGTCAAAAGTCCTAAAGAGGTTACAAACACACACACACACAAAAACACATTCCAGTGCAGGGGCTTCACAATGTAGAGTAGCATTAAAGTAATAGCATTGTGATAAACTGCTGTGATTAACAACAACACAGGTTAAAGTATGTGATTGACGTGCAGAAATTCCCCTGACTTAAATTGTACACACATGCACTTGTGTATACTGGCCTGTCAAGTTGCACAAGATGAAGCAAATAATGGGAGCTTTATGTAATTGTTACTTCATTTATTGCATTAAACCATTATTCTCCATTTCTCCCCAAACTCAAAACTACCCTGCAAATGCAATACAATTGTGAGGGGAAACCGCAAAACATGTTCCTCATTCTCTCCACATCTCATTCCACCTTTTAAGAAGAGTTAATTCTGGAACTGGGAACTAACTTCACGCATAAGCTCAATGTATAAGCACACATACACACATTCAAAAGGTAGACTAAAATCTTTCCCACTAGCCATTTGAAGAATCTCTGTCAACCCTCTTATTCGTTGTCTCCAGGATCAGCGGGCTCTGACGGCGCACCCCTGTGATCAAAGACAGGAATAATCTTTGTGAGTGTTTTTTTTCCACAGGTGCTTCAAAAAGTTGTGTTATGTGAGATTAGCTGCTGTTGTGTAGTATGAATTCAAAATAAGACGATGAACTCATAAATGAATCAAAATTCACAAAATACATCACACACCTGATAACAGATAAAATGAGCTGAGCAATGAAAAAGTATATCTTCTCACTAGAGAAGTTTGGAAAAGTCTCTGATTTTGTGTTTTATATAACTGTAATACTCTATCTCATTTTTTGGTTTTCTGAATGACCAATACCCCCCAACTGGGGTTCTGATGTTTTAATGGAATTGCCACTCTGAAGTCCAGAAGAATTCAGCCTCTTTTGTTCAATTATGCACCACTCTTTTTGACATCTTCCATTTTTTGTAATGATGTCATATAAAGATTAAAAAAAAAGATTGACTTTATTGTCCCAGTGGGAAATTTGCCTTAATCACAGTCTCTGCAGTATTAAAGCACATTCAAATGCATCATCCATCAGGCATTAATCTACATAAACAACATTTACAGATACAAAATAGCGATGAACAATAACATATACAGTGTATATATATATCTAAAATCTAAAATATATATATATATATATATATTTGTATTGCTAAAGAAACAACAATAGTGCAATTATGCTAAGGTGCAGAGTTAGTGGAATTATGGTAAATGGTAGAGGGTTTTGTATTTATATAGTGCGTGTCATTTTCTGTCAGTTTAGTTTGTTTATTTCAGCCTGTGTTTTCTGTTTCCTGTTTTATTTTGTAGTCTCTGTTCCTTGTGGGTTGTTTCTATCTTCACTTCCTGTCTTTGTAATTGTCTTTCTAACTCTTCATGTTTTGCACCTGTGGCCAATTACCCCTGCCTTACCTGTGTGTATTTAAGCCTCTGTTCTTCCCCTTGTCCTCTTTCGGATTGTCTGTTTGCTTCCTGTGTTTCGCCAGTGTTTCTTGTACTTGTGCTCGTTCGTGTTCCTCTGGTCGTTCTGGATGATTATGTTGCTGTTCTGTTCTGCATTCCTTTTTGATAAACATCTCTGCTCCTGGGTACATCTCTTCCTCAAACCGTGACAGTGCTTTTCTAGTCTTGATGACCACTCACAGCTCTTTACAGAAGTTTTAAATTCACCCATTCACACACACATTCATACAGTGCATCTATTAGCAGCACTTTCTTGTTCTATGAGGGGCAATTCGGGGGTCCAGCATCTTGCAGCTGTATCAAATGTCCGACAGTCAGTGAAGCAGAATCACATAACTACTAAAATGCTGCAGCTCACACTGCAGCATTGTGTGTGTGGTTGTGTGTATCTCGGAATACTATAAACATTTGCCTGGATTCCTGTAAGGCGCATGTCCTCAGTTGAGCAGTCATTTACCCTGAATAAGGTGGTGGTGGGGCATCATGCTGCCCACTGCGGTTCAGAGCCTCATTGTAGCTGGGTAGACCTGGAGCAGTGATCCCAGCAAGGGGCAACATCTCCGGGGCGGGACGGCCATCTGCTGCCATCCTCACTGGAGCTCTGTTGGATAAAAAGCAAGCAGCAGGCATCCAAATCAGAAAAAATCAACATACCTTCAATCAATCATATTTTATTTGTATAGCCAATCCAGGAAACACCAACAGCCAATCATATTTGCTGTAGTTTACCGTGCTCCGGGGGCTTATACCAAATTTTTAACGGAATTCCCTGAGTTTTTATCAAACCTAGTCCTTAAGACCAATACAATTATTATTGTTGTTGACTATAATATTCATGTTGACAATAATAAAGATAGCCTTAGCGTAGCATTTATTTCAATACTAGAGACAAACTAAATTTTTCAATAACTGAATATATGCCACTTATAAAAAACTCATTTTCTAGATGTCTACCTGATAGTGCTGTAGCTAAATTTAAGGAAATAATTCCAATTACATTTAAACCCGTAGTATCCGTAGATATAAAGAACAAATTCTTTAAAAACCTGAGCTCCTTTGAGATCGACCACCTCGTCGATAACTCTGCAGACTCATTACGATTAACATTTGACTCAATAGCGCCTCTAAAAAAGAAAAATGTCAAACATAGTAAATTAGCTCTGTGGTACAAATGAGTTAAAACAATTATCAAGGAAACTGGAAAGTAAGTGGCGCTCCAGCAACTATGTTGAAAATCTTATAGACTGGAAGAATAGTGTTAAGGAATATAAAAAGGCTCTCCACAAAGCAAGAGCTGCCTACTATTCTAAACTAAAAGAAGAAAACAAGAACAACCCCAGGTTTCTCTTCAGCACTGTAGCCAGGCTGACAGAGAGTCAGACCTCCACCGAACCCAGTATTCCTCGATCCCTAAATAGCAATATCTTTGACCTTTTTCAATGATAAAATTCTAACTATTAGAAATAAAATCAACCATCTCCTGCCCTCAATTGGCACTAGTACCCTCCCAATAACAGAGATCTCAGAAACGGCTGAGAATCCTTCCCATTATTTAGACAGTTTCTCTCTGATCACCCGTGATCAGTTTACCAAAATAATCTCAGGTTCTAAACCAACAACCTGTATCTGAGATCCGACAAAATTACTTAAAGGAATTCTGCCCCTAATTGATAGTACGTTAATTAATACAATCAATCTGTCATTATCATCAGGTTATGTACCACAGTCTTTTAAAATAGCTGTAATCCAACCCTTTCTCAAAAAAATCACCCTAGACCCAGAGGTTTTAGCCAATTACAGACCAATATCTAATCTCCCCTTCATGTCTAAAATCTTTAAAAAATCGGACATGTCCTTTTCGCAAAAAGATGCAGAAAAACTAGTCCACGCCTTTGTTACATCGAGACTGAACTATTGTAATTCATTAGTATCTGGCTCCAGCAGTAAGTCATTGGAGACTCTACAGCTTGTCCAAAATGCCGCAGCACATGTCCTGAAGAGAACCAAGAAAAGAGAGCACATTTCTCCAGTATTAGCATCATTACACTGGCTTCCGGTTAAATCTAGAATAGAATTTAAAATTCTCCTCCTCACCTTCAAGGCCCTGAATAATATGGCGCAATTTTATCTTAAAGAGCTGTTAGTACCCTATCAACCTGCTAGAGCACTCCGCTCCCAAAATTCAGGCTTACTTGTCGTCTGGCTCCTACTCTAAAAGTAGAGTAGGAGCCAGAGCTTTCAGCCATCAAGCCCCCCTCCTGTGGAATAATCTACCACTTTCAGTTCGGGAGGCCAACACCATCTGTTCGTTGAAGAGTAGGCTCAAAACCTTCCTTTTTGATAAAGCTTATAGTTAGAGTTAATTAGTGCGGCAAAACTTTACTTTTCCTATGTTCTAAAATAGGAATAATAATAGTTTTTACAATTTGATTAGAAGAAACAGTTTTGTAAAATAATGGAAAATGTGTCTATTTGCATAAGAAATATGTCTGATTGAGATGAACCAGTTCAGATTCAAGTCCAAAACAAACATGAATAATGTCAGTAAATGTGATAGCAAATTTGTTTGATAAAAATAAAGGGCTTTCCCAGATTGTGTACATTACAATTGAATATTTTGGTGGTGATGGTGGTGCTGGCTAAAAAGAACTGGGGTCTCATTTATAAAACAGTACGTGGGATTGATACGAAAAGTTTATGTGCGCACAAAAGCCGGAAATGGCGTATGCAAAAGAAAATTCAGATTTATAAAACCGTGCGCACGCACACCTGAACGCAATGGTCACTTTATAAATCACAGTCCACCTGGAATCGTCGTACGTGGATCTGCCTCCAAGTCCGCCCTACACAAATCCACTTTCAACCATGGTCAATGCAAAGCACATCATGAATATTAAATTCTGCTGCTGACTAATGGGTTTCCACCGTGAGTCATAACAGAGTCACGGCATCAAGCGATGAGAAGAGAAAGAGCAATTTTATGGGACAACAGCGATGTCACTAATAAAGAAAATACATTGATAGTCTGCTGCTGCTGTGGATAATACAATGTGTGAGAGTGAGTATGAGAGAAAGAACAGGGGTCGGATTTATAACCGTTGCGTACGCACAAAACGGGGCCTGAAACGTGCGTACGCCACTTCTCACGCCAAAGTTGGGATTTATAAAAACGAACTTGACGGGAAAATGATCGTATTTCTAAGCAAACTTAGACCCATGCGTACGAACGTTTTGGAGACGGGAAAGTGGCGATGCAGACAGGGGGTGGTGAACTGAAGCCAGATTACTGATCCAAATCATAATTTAAGTTAAAACCAACATCTTAGTTTTGCTCGCGCGACATATCTGTTCCACCCGAGCCTTTTAATTTAAAAATATATAAAAACAACTTACAGAAAATGACGTTCAGATTTTATTTTGCAGTGAACGTGACCGTGCCACAGAGCGCACGGAGCGCACGGAGCACAGAGCGCACAGGAGATCACTTATAAGAAATTAAGACACTTTCTAAATAATCTCCCATTGGAGATAAGGATCCACTGATGTGAGGGAATCGGTCCTATGTTCTAAATAAATAAATACTGCCGTGACAGTGGTGCGGGGATATGTGTGATGTGTGCACGTTAATGGAAGGACTAGGAGGAAGAGAGGGTTCAGCAATTTCTGATTCACACAATGTGTTATCCCCAGCAGCAGCGGCAGAGTATCAGTGTATTTTCTTTATTAGTGACATCACTGTTGTTCCATAAAATCGTTCTTCACCTCACTAACGAACACCTCGATGTCAGTGTCAGAAAGTTAAATTTCCTCTTCACATCGATTGATGCCGCGCCTCCATCAGGACTCACGGTGGAAACCCATTAGTCAGCGGCATCATTTAATGTTCGTTCCGTTGACCATTGACCATTGACCATTCATGGTTGAAGGTGGGCGTGTGAAGGGCGGATTTGGAGGCAGATGCAAGTACTAATGTTTCCAGGTGGACTGTGAACATTGGGTTCAGGTGTGCGTATACGCACACTTTTAGTAAGAATCCTACGCAATCCTTTATAAATCCGACCCCTGAGCCTGAAATAAAAAAAGATCCAATTCAAAGGTGGAGGCAAAAAAAACTACTTCTCAGAATGTGAGGGAACTTTTTGCATTGTCTGTTCGTATTTTAATCATCCAAAACTGCGGGGTTATTAAATCCAGAGACAGCTATCGAATTTAACAGAATTATTATTATATGCTTGTGTTTGTACTGGGATGGTTCGCTTCCGTCGGTTGATCGATCTGTGGAATACTGGACTCAATTCAGCACAAAGATCACAGATCATAGATCAATAGAATCTATATTAATTGATCAGACATCACTGAACCCTCGTTTCCTCCTCATCCTTCCGTTCGCGTGCATCCATCAGGCAGAATCACGCACCAGTGTCCAAGCAGTATTTATTTATTTAATAAAAAAATGTAGCATTATGAAATAAAAGTACTGTGAAATAAATAAATGTCATTCATTTCAGTTATATATTTATATTATGCTATAGTTGTTTCCTGATTCTTTTATTTCAGGGTTTATTCCATAGCCTATCTATTTATTTATTACATTTTGGCTCAAATGGGATTCCATTCATATGGGGTTACACATCACACAGGATATCCAAGTCTCACATACATGCGGCCAATAAAAAGGGTGGTCTTGGTTAGCCAATTCTAAAACACTACTATTGGGCAGCTAACTCTAGGGCTTACCTACTGGAATGGCTGAGGTGCAGAAGGAGAGAGGGGCCCTTTGTTGCTACAACTTGAGGCCTCTGCTGTTAAAAATTCCTCACTTCCTTTTGTATTCCAGCTCTGCCCTCATAGACAAGTCAATTGGACTTTACCCTGATGAATTCTTGAGAACATTAAATCCGATAAAGTTGGCTCGCTGGGCACCTAGTGTCTAGCAGAGATGCCGGTAACTGATCTGACCACTTTTTTCAGTAACGAGTAATCTAACGCCGGGTTCACACCGGACGCCGAAGCGACGCCGAAGCGAGGCGGTAGCGCTAATCCCTAGAGCGCCGGCGCTTGGCGGTTCACACCGGGCGCGGTAGCGACGCCGAAGCGCCGCTGTTATCAGCCTGCAGTAAAAACGGCAATTAATAATTTTTAATGAATTATTTTTTAATAATGTTGCTCCAAAAGTAACTGCAACAGCGTCCCAACATGTGTCCTTTTTAGTGTTGTCTTTATACAACATGTTCCGAGGATCATACAACTCACTGTACTTCTCCACTTCAATTATATGTTGAAGAACTTCTCCGCTGTTTGCTCCGTTAAATGTCGGGTGCGTTAAATGTCGGGTGTCAAGGGTAAATTACGTATTCTCCACTCAAGCCTATGTGGAGAATACGTAGCCCACCCCCCTTTCTCTCTCTTTTTATCTTTACGTCTGCTTGTGTGGCTGTAGTGGATGGGCAGAGGGGGACATTTAATAATGTGGTCGGTAAAAGTGGTAAAATTAAAACTCCTGGACAACAGAAGGTGAATACAAAGTAAGGGATGCATATTTGATCATTAATCTCACATAAAATATGTCGTCAATATCGTTTAAAATCATTTTTCAGTGTATTTCCTGGTGCGATACGCTCGCGTCAAGCGGAAAAAATAGACTCAACGCCGAAACGATCAGCGTCCGGTGTGTTCAGCGCTGCGGTTTAACATGGGAGTGGATGGGAGCCAGAGGATTGGCGCTGCGCTTACGCCTCGCTTTGGCGTCGCTTCCGCGTCCGGTGTGAACCCCACGTTAGTATTTCCGAACCAGTAATCAGATTAAAGTTACTTGTCCAAGTCACAGTGCGTTACTATTTTGTCATCAATAGTAAAATATATATTTGATTTCTTCTTTTTTGCGTCTGTAGGAGTGAAGTCATGTAGCCCAGTGATTTTCAACCTGCGTTCTGCGGCACACTAGTGTGCCGTGCGAAATTATCTAATATATTGAGTTGCCTCAACGTTTTTGTTGTGGAGGGGAGGTCCTCGTCAGCGGTGCCTCATGGCGTTGATGGTGCGGGGGCTTTCTTCCTTTCTCTTGGGCCGCGGGCGATGTCCGTCGGCGGTGCGGAAGGTGGGGACCGGTTGGAGGGGACCGTGTACGGCGACAGAGACTCTGGACGCGTGTCGGGCCCTCAGCTACGGTGACCGCTAGGGGAACCCTCCGATCGCGCGGTGGGGCCCTCCCTGGCGGTTTCTAATAAAGTGAGTGTTGGCAAAACCGTTTTTATGTTGAGGCGGCAGGGGTGTTGTCGGCAGCTGCTGAATGTGGCTAATAAAGTAACTTGTAATCTAATTTAGTTACTTTTAAAATCAAATAATCTGTAAAGTAACTAAGTTACTTTTTCGAAGTAACTAAGTTACTTTTTCGAAGTAACTTAGTTACTTAGTGTCTAACCTGGGTCTTTGCACTTTGGAGAGAAAGGGACATCAGAAGTTTAAATCCCCCATCACCACTAACTATTTCCATGGAAATGTTTTGCTCCCTCCGGGCTTCAACCATCTAATATCGACATTTGTAGAATGTCTGGCTGGTCAGGTTTCTTCTGACCTCATTAGGGAGGCCTGGGCTAGGGACCTGAACTCGGATACATCAGCGGTGCTCTGGGAAGTGGCAATGACTTGGATTCATTGTTGTTCTATAAATTCACCCTACATATTAATCCAGTACAAAGTGATGCATAGACTGCATTACTCAAAACAAAGCTGAACCGCATGTACCCAGCGGTTGCTTCTCAATGTGATAAATGTGGCTCTGCTGAGGGTTCAATTGCGAACTACTCAGTATAACCTTTGGACTTAGGCTCTCAAAAGCCTATTCTAATCCTTGAGGGACTATGAGTATCATAAATCTGATTTTAATTTGCAATTTGTTTTCAAATGTTACACATCTGGGTAAACTTACTGGGCTGACGTCTGGCCATCCTTCTTTTTAGCTTTGTAGAAGTATATTCCCAGGACAGTGGCAATAACAGCAGACACTAGGACAGCCAGGATACCTGCCACCACCCCCGACACATCCAATCTGGGAGCATACGCTTAAAAAACAAGCATAATTACCATCGAAACATTGTTGTTTTTTTAAACGTTTTTTTAGAGCTGTGAACTCTTGCTCTTAAACTGGTTTCAGATACACTCTTCGGTAGGTAGTATGCACCCTTCCCTCAGCAATTCGTCAGTGGACAGTTTAAACAAGCAGTTAAAATAAGTATAATATAAGCAATGCAATAATATTAATAATAATAATAACAATAATAATGGGATACATTTATTGGTCCAAATATATCTTTAATGTGAAAACGCTATCACAGTCGATGAACCCAATACCAAAGCCCGTAAATGATGGTCATGGATAGTATTAATCCTATAAATCATTACCTTGACTGTTGACATAGTTGGTCCAAAATAGTTCCTAAAAATGGATGCAAAAAAAAATTGAATGACATAGTTTCAATAGAGCTGGATAAAAGACACATTAGGAGTTATTAATCAGTTGCATTCATAAATAGTTCTCTCTACTCAGATTGTAGTGATAATTGAAAACCATTCAAAGATGCTTCATTAGAGGAGAAGTAAATTAAATTGAAAGCTTACAAATATTTCTTATTCCCTGTAAAATATTCTTGGTACTGTTCACACAGTTGTAACACAACTGTTCAGGCAGTGTTCACCACCCGATAAGTCTTCAGATGGGCAACTTTGAAAAAAAAATGGTCTACTTTCAATTGTTATGGAAAAGGGAAACAGTGACAACAAGCCGCATTACCGTTTGAGTGTCGTCCTCAAACACCTCTCTGGCCTCCTCACGGCTGCACATCTCCTCCTTACACTCCCTCTCCAAATCGTCAGACACCAACAGCTCAAAGTCCCAGCTGTTATAAAGCAGTGTGCGCGACAGGTAGGAGGTTGCTGACTGCTCATCCAACAACACAGGCTCTCCTGAAAGACACAGGCCTCATACATTTACAGAGTACATACAAACTGAAACCAATACAACCCCAATGCCCCTAAGCTGATATAAAAATGCCCTTGATGAATATTGTTTTTAAGACACATATCATACGTTTTCAGATGAGACAATTGGGGAGGTTAAAGTTGATTGACTTCAGCTTTAGTATATTAATGCTAATGACATCCCCAAAAAGGATCCTAAAGTAAACATATTCCCCCAGAAAAGCCCTATTGCCTCCTGTTTGATTCCCATATGATAAAAACCTGCTGTTTAAGGAAATTACTAAGTATTATTTAAAACTGAAACAACAGTTGTTTTGAAAAAAACATGTCTCCTGTGGGAGCAGACCTGTAGCCAGTAATGCTCATAGGAAGCATCAGCCTGCCCACATAATTCACTGGCCAAAATCTGCTAGCTGCTGGATGGAGCAGAACTCATCTTACTGCAAATTTTGAGTTCGACTTATTGAGAAAATAACACTGATGACATATAATCCAGAGGTTGAACATCTCAACGTTTAGAGGACTAATAAAATAGAGAAAGAAGTGGAATGAAGGTGTTAACGACCACATTAATTAAAATTACAGAGAGAAAAGTGATGTGACTTTAAGGAGTTATGTGAAAATAATATAAAATTAAAATGAATTTAATGAAGATAAGTAGCCTGGATGCCAGAAGAACTTAGCCCCGCCCACAACATTTGAGGTCGGGAAGTTCAGTCTGGCATCGTTCCGTTGGGGAGAAACTATGCCCGAACAGAAGCTGTTCGGACCAATCAAATTTTCAGGGCGGGCTTTATAAGATGATGGACAGATGATCAACAGTAACGTAATCAACCACGTCACCAAAGAGCACTTGGGCCCCCGGCCTCTTTTCTCTGATGCCTCAGATGAACACGCTTCTTCAGCCTGGTCTCCTTCGCCGTCTGTCCATTTTTTAAACACGGGAATGTCGCGTTCCAACCGTGTTATTAAGTTCTTACAGGACCGACAAATGCGATACGATTTGTTTGATGTGTTGTGGAGTTGTAATCCTAAACGGAGAACTTGTTCATACGTCCATTCACCTTTACGCCGGGTTCACACCGGACGCTGAAGCCTTAAATAACAGCTGGCTCCCATCCACTCCCATGTTAAACCTTTGTGCGGGTCACACCGGTGGCTGAAGCGCCGCGCTGCGCCAAGGCTGCCTAGCGCCGTGCAGCAATCTTTTCGGCGTTGTGTCTATATTTTTGCATTTAACACAAGGGTATTGTGCCAGAAAACACTTAGAAAAATGATTTTAAACGATATTGATGACATATTTTATATGATATAAATGATCAATTATGCGTCCCATACTTTGAACTCCCCTTCTGTTGTCCTGGAGTTTTAATTTTATCAATTTTACCAATGACATTATTAAATGTCCCCCTCTGCCCAGCCACTGCAGCCACACAAGCAGTCATAAAGATAAAACGAGAGAGGGGGGGGGCTACGTATTCTCCACATAGGCTTGAGTGGAGAATACGTAATTTTCCCTCGACACCCGAAATTTAACGGAGCAAACACGGAGAAGTTCTTCAACATTGATGAGTTCTGTTGACCACAACAATGCGTAGCTTAACATAAGTCACATACTTGTTACATCATACTTGTTGTAGGTCTATCCAATTGAGCGAAGAGGCTTTTTTTTTCCTGGTTCGGTTGAAACACGCCCCCTAATCACAGCCCAATGGAATGGTATCAGACTCATATTCTGACTAGAATTATGAGTATGACAACGTCAGGCTAGAAGATAACCGAGATCTCTTTTGATACTCTGAGAGCGAGACATTTTTGTTTTCTTCTCATCCTCAATGTAAGAAGACTAAATACAAAAAAAACAGATGGATGAATTTTATGTTACTTCTTCTTTGAGGTATTAACTAACTCATTCTGAATTACCATGATAATAAACACAAAGAGCTTCATCAGAGTATCTGCTGACTACATTCCCTTTCTTATATCCTGGAATTGTATCTGATAAAAGTTAGGTATGTTTCTGATGGCATGAGAAATAATTAAGAGACTCACATGCTACATAAATGTGTCAGTAAGTTCAGTGTGCCTTTCTACAAGCTGAGTAGCTCTGAGAGCAGGCCGGTTGTCTACCTTGAGCATGCCTGGAGGTGACAGCACAGTGGGCCAGCTGCAGGAGGGACAATGCCGGGATCCACACCTCTGGTATGGCTGCCATTGTAGCAAACAACTACATGGAAAACAACAAGAAACAGCGTCTGTGGAAGGGATTGCAACACTTGTAGTCTGAAGGATAATCCTCTAACACTTACCTGTCCACTGCAGTTTGCTCTGTCTGTCCAAGGTTTCTGGGAGAACAATATTCCTGGTTCTGCTATATATTCAGTAACATGTAGGCCCAACTGTCACTTCACACTAAGGTCTGTGTTGAAACCGTCAGGACAAAAATATGTTATGCTGCTTTCCAAACCTGTTGAACAGCATACCAGCTGGTGGGAGGAGCCTCATAAACCTGTCTATTTACTCACAAGTGCAAGCTTGCCTTATCCACACCTGTGTGTGTGTGTGTGTGTGTGTTCGACCCACATTGCTTAAACTGACACAGTTTGTAATTTACCTCAAATTAAATATCAATCAATCAATCAAATTTTATTTGTATAGCCCATATTCACAAATTACAATTCATCTCATAGGGCTTTAACAGGGTGTGACATCCTCTGTCCTTAACCCTCAGCAAGAGTAAGGAAAAACTACAAAAAACCCTTTTAACAGGGTAAAAATATGTAGAAACCTCAGAGAGAGCCACATGTGAGGGATCCCTCTCCCAGGACGGACAGAAGTGCAATAGATGCCACGTGCAGGAGAACATCATCAATAATCAAAGTCTCTAGCAGCATTGATGAAGCACAGTCCATGCTCAGCAACCATCTAGACCACGATCCACCATCCAGACCAGACGCCACTTCAGTCCTCAGTCACCGTCCACCGCCGCCCACCAGGAGGACCCATCACAAGCCACCACTGCGGTCCTGGTCCACTGCCCGTGCCCAATGCCAACGCGACACAGGGTCCGCCACCAGCACCACGATCAGCCCACATGACTCAGAATCCGCCACACTGGATCCAACACCGCAACCCCCGGTGCGCGATCCACAAACCGTAATCCATGGTGCGGCCACAGAGGCCCTGGATCTGCGGGTGATAAAGCAAAGGGATTCCGGGGAAGGGGGATAGGGATGGAGAAGAGGAAGGAGAAGCTGGAAAGAGAAGCTCCGTGTGTCATGTGTCATAAAATAGAACAAGTAACGTTCTGGCGCACTAATTAGCTCTAACTATAAGCTTTATCAAAAAGGAAGGTTTTGAGCCTACTTTTAAACGAACAGATGGTGACTGCCTCCCGAACTGAAAGTGGTAGATTATTCCACAGTCGAGGGGCTTGATGGCTAAAAGCTCTGGCTCCTACTCTACTTTTAGAGAATTTAGGGACGACAAGTAGGCTTGAATTCTGGGAGCGGAGTGCTCTAGTGGGTTTATAAGGTATTAACAGCTCTTTAAGGTATAAAGGCGATATATTATTAAGGGCCTTGAAGGTGAGGAGGAGAATTTTAAATTCTATTCTAGATTTAACTGGAAGCCAGTGTAGCGATCCTAATATTGGAGAAATGTGCTCTCTTCTCTTTGTTCTCGTCAGGACACGTGCTGCAGCATTTTGGACAAGCTGTAGAGTCTTTAACGACTTCCTGCTGGAGCCTGATAATAATGAATTACAATAGTCCAGTCTCGATGTAACAAAGGCGTGGACTAGTTTTTCTGCATCTTTTTGTGAAAGGACATGTCTAATTTTTGAAATATTACGCAAGTGGAAAAAAGCGGTCCTAGAAATTTGTTTTAAGTGACTATTAAAGGATAAATCAGGATCGAAGATCACTCCCAAGTTCCTGACTGTTTCATTGGAAGCAAGGGCAATGTCGTCTAGCGCAGCTATATCATTAGATAATGCATCTCTAAGGTGTTTGGGGCCAAGTATTATAACCTCTGTTTTGTCTGAGTTTAATAAGAGAAAATTTGCGGGTCATCCAGGTTTTTATGTCCTTGAGACATGTTCGAAGTTTAGTTAATTGATTACTTTGTTCAGGTTTTATTGACAAATATAACTGGGTGTCATCCGCATAGCAGTGGAAATTTACCGAGTGTGTCCTGATAATGTTTCCTAGTGGAAGCATATATAATGAGAATAAAATTGGGCCGAGCACAGAGCCCTGTGGAACACCATGATTAACTTTGGTGCGCACAGATGACTCATCATTAATTTGCACAAATTGGGAGCGATCAGAAAAATACGATTTAAACCAGTTAAGGGCGGTTCCATTAATGTTAATTAGCTGTTTTAGTCTTTGTAATAAAATTTGATGGTCAATTGTGTCGAATGCTGCACTGAGATCTAACAGAACGAGGACAGACACAAGTCCCTGATCTGAGGCTATTAAAAGGTCATTAGTGACTTTTGCCAAGGCTGTCTCTGTACTGTGATTGGCTCTAAACCCCGATTGAAAGTCTTCATATATATTATATTCCTGGAGAAACTCACACAGCTGATTGGCTACCACTTTTTCTAAGATTTTAGAAATGAAGGAGAGGTTAGATATTGGTCTGTAATTGGCTAAAACCTCTGGGTCTAGGATGGGTTTTTTGAGTAGGGGTTTGATGACAGCTATTTTAAAAGACTGTGGTACATAACCTGATGATAATGACAGATTGATAATGTTAACTAACGAACTATCAATTAGGGGCAGAATGTCTTTAAGAAATTTGGTAGGAATGGGATCTAAGATACAGGTTGTTGGTTTAGAACCTGAGATTAATTTGGTAAACTGATCACGGGTGATCAGAGAGAAGCTGTCTAAGTAATGGGTAGGATTCTCAGCCGTTTCTGAGATTTCTGTTGTTGGGAGGGTATTAGTGCCAATTGAGGGCAGGAGATGGTTGATTTTATTTCTAATAGTTTGAATTTTATCATTAAAAAAGGTCATAAAGATATTGCTATTTAGGGATAGAAATAACAGACAGAGAATATGTCAAGGCTCTTGTGTTGCCTGTTTCACTAATGTGTTTGTGTATTTTAATGGCATGTCTGGGAAGTTGCCACTACTTTACTTAAAGACAATAAGTAATGACTAATAAAACACTCCTAAAGGCCGGCACATAGTTCTGCGTTTTCAGAGACACGCAAGGACGCGCAAGAGCCCCTAGCGTGCCCCTTTGTCGAGGGAATTTAACCCAGACATGTAACAATGTTGTAAGAATCCACGAATCAAACACCACACATACACTCGTACGTAGTTTTTACTTGCAAGGGAAGTCCGCACCTATGAGTAGGTCGCAGCCAACTTCGACGGTACTTCCCTTTCACAGTGTATTTATTCAAAAGCTCAGATACAAAGTATAGGTGGGGTTACATTTGCATACTATAAGAAAAAACGTCTTGACCGTCACATCTCTCCAGGCAAGTTCCTTGCTTTGGGTACATTTCCTTATATGGCAAGAAACATACTTCAGTTAGTTAATGAGACTATTTGTGGTTATTGCAAAGCATGATGTGGCACGCAGAGGTGCTAGACTGCACACAAATGTCAGACTGTCTAACTCTGCATCAGCAATACATTCAGCACATGATAACTTATCTACAATTCTTCTAACATTTTCCCTCCTGTTTATCATTAATGAATGTCAAATCCTCTCTGTCAAGTCATAGCATCTCTTTTTCAAGTTTTCTGCATGACCATCATTTTCATAACACCTTCATTTTTATTTACACTCAGAGGGAAAAGTTAAATCTTTCAATGTTGCTACAGTTCTGTGTCTTCATCCTCAAGGTCGATATCACCATCTCCGTCAGGGCTGTGAAGCAGAGTCGAATACTCTTCACTCATCATTACAGCAGTAACAGATTGACCTACAGCTTTGTTAATCATTGTTCGAATGCATGGTAACACACAGCTCATGAGAACACAAAACAAGCGCAAACAGCACCAACAGGGATGAGGATCTTTCCAACGATTTGGAGATACCCTCCAGAGGACACCCATGTCCATGGACTCCACTGGCCATCTATTTTGAAGTGCCAGTACAGCAGTTCCAGCGAGTGTCTGTTTTAGGTTGCAAAATGCAAATTCAGCTTCCTCGTTCCACTCAAGAGTGTCACTCATGAGCAGTGGTGTCTCATACATCAACTGTTGCAGAGGTGCGGTTATCTCTGCATAGTTACACACCCACGACCTGCAATAGTTAGTGAGTCCTAAAAAGGACATCATCTGTTTTTTGTTTTTAGGTTTGGGTGCAGCCAAGATGGTCGATTTCCTATCTTCACTAATCTTTCTGCCTTCTGACGTTAACATGTGACCTAGATATTTGACCTTGGTTTTGCAAAACTGTACTTTGTCTTTGCTGACTTTATTTCCCGTTTTTGCCAAATGTGTTAGCAGGGCCGTTGTGTCCTGTAGACATTTCAATCAGGAGAGACTTGATTTCCAATTAACAGATTTTATTTATTTTCTTTCTACACGCACAGAAATGAGAATGTTAAACAGTCTTTGGCATTTTAGACCCCTGTGAGATGTCATCAGGATTTAGAAGGGGGTGTAGCAGAGCATCGAACAGGAATACCCCCAAAAAGAAATAAGACGAAGAAGGGAACAGGAGAGTGAGTTAATGATGAGTCTTACCTCGTAAGTGGCATCCTAAGCAAATAAACATGTTGTGAAAACAGACAATCATTATAACATTTATCAGATAGAATATAGAGATGACCCGGGATCGAAAATGTAGACGCAAATAAAGAAGTTAAAGTGCCAGAATGGATGATGAAGTGCAACGGAATTAACATAGGTGTAGCAACCACAAAGAATTTATATTGCATGGCAGACTTATGTAAAGGTCGCCGGACCAAGTTAAGACCTGGTGAGAGCATGTAGAACTAAGCAAAGGTCAGTGGAGACCAAACTTAGTAGAAGGTCAATTGACCGAAAGAAATTAAAAGGTCAGAGAAACAGATAATATTGAAATGACGACGGAAATGAGAATGATAACAGAAATTTAAGTCGCAGGAACAACAGCAATTAAAATTGGTGTAGCAACCACAAAGTAAATTAAATTGCATGGCAAACTTCACTAAAGGTCGTCGGACCAAGTTAAGCCATGGTGAGAGCAGGGCCTAGATGTGGAACTTAGTAAAAGGTCGCAGGGACCGAACTTAAATGAAAGGTCTATTGACCGAAAGGAAATTAAGGTCCGAGAACCAAATAAAATAAAATGACAACAGAAATGAGAACGATAACAGAAATTTAAGTCGCAGGACCAACAGAAATTAAAATTGGTGTAGCAACCAACAAAATAAATTGCATGGCAAACTTAACTAAAGGTCGCCGGACCAAGTTAAGCCATGGTGAGAGCAGGGCCTAGATGTGGAACTTAGTAAAAGGTCGCAGGGACCGAACTTAAATGAAAGGTCTATTGACCGAAAAGAAATTAAGGTCCGAGAACCAAATAAAATAAAATGACAACAGAAATGAGAACGATAACAGAAATTTAAGTCGCAGGACCAACAGGAATTAAAATTGGTGTAGCAACCAACAAAATAAATTAAATTGCATGGCACACTTCACTAAAGGTCGCCGGACCAAGTTAAGCCATGGTGAGAGCAGGGCCTAGATGTGGAACTTAGTAAAAGGTCGCGGGGACCGAACTTAAATGAAAGGTCTATTGACCGAAAAGAAATTAAGGTCCGAGAACCAAATAAAATAAAACGACAACAGAAATGAGAACGATAACAGAAATTTAAGTCGCAGGACCAACAGGAATTAAAATTGGTGTAGCAACCAACAAAATACATTAAATTGCATGGCACACTTCACTAAAGGTCGCCGGACCAAGTTAAGCCATGGTGAGTGCAGGGTCCGCTGGACCGAAAGTAAATAGAGTGCATGCGACCGTTTCTGCATGTGTGGGGTCCTTCCGACCTAGCAGGGTCAGCAAGACCGCGTAGCAATGAGCATAGAGATTGCCCGGGTGTGTTACATTAATAGTTATCTGTATAGCTAGCATAACTTGCACGGAGTGAGCAGAACATACAAACCACCACCAGTTATATGCATGGCTTACCGATATCAGGGTTTGAAAATTTGAGACAGAAAGAGTGTGCGTTTGTTTGAAGACAGATATAGGAAGTGAAGGCAGAAAACATAATCTCCCAATTGCTCTGGCGGAACAAAAGAACATCTTGGCTGGCTGAAGAGTAGCACTAATATCCTAAATGCGTGAGCTGAGTAGAGTACAGCGATAGTTTGCTTTATTAAGACTCTTCCAGGCTGGTGATAGAGCCACCTTTTGCTTTGACGAGCAAGTACCAGGATGAGGAATACGGGACAAATGCTAATAGAAGGCTTGTTTTGTAGAAGCCAGTTGCAACTTGGGAAAGAGGGGGCCGCCGCTTACTTTGAAAAATCCCCCAAAAACTCACAAATGGAGTGCATTTGTGAATGACTGCAGATAACCAATTTTTTTATTTTTTATTATCTGTTTATTTATTTAATATTTTATTTATATTAAACTTATATTTTATTTAATCTATATTTTATTTACACTTTATTCTATTTATTTTAATCTTTATATATATATAAATATTTTTTATTTTATTTTTTATTAATCTGTTTATTTATTTAATATATTATTTATATTAAACTTATATTTTATTTAATCTATATTTTATTTACACTTTATTCTATTTTTTTTTAATCTTTATATACATATATATTTTTTAATATTTAAATTAATTGTATTTAATTAAATTGTGTTGAAAATATATATATATATTTTTTTTTTATTATTTATAATTAAATATATTTATTTTATTTATTTTCGTGAAATTACGCGTCCCATCGATGAATTATTATTATTTTTTTTATTAAATGGGCATCATGAGGGATGATTGGCATCGCGAAGTGTTGTTGAAAGAAGCTGCTGCTGCTGCTTTATGACATCTTTAGCTGCAAGGGAGGATTTTGTGATGTCACGAATATGCTATACAATTTTATTTACTATTTCAATTCGGGCCGCGGGGCGCGGAGTGATTCAAGCGTTTAGTTGGAGAGGGATGCGCCTGACTCTGGGGAACTACCGGGGAATCACCCAGCAGATGAACTGCAGGACCTCTCAGGTACATGCGTCTGACAATTTAAAATGAAGTCAGCTGTTGCACTTGCACCTTGGTCCAGTCAAGCCGTGCCTACTATCTCGCCACTGGATACCGTTTGTATATAATGCATAAGAGAATGCGTCCATTATTATTTATTTTATGTAAACAATAATGTTTTTAATTTTAGAATTATTATTATTTATCTATATATATTTTTTTATTTTTTAAATCATAGTAGCAGACCATAAAGTGAAATACAAGGTACGCAAATGTGTTGTGTGTGTTTGGTTTCTCTGGTCACGGCTGCTCGGCTCGGAGCAGAAACTTCACTTGGTTTGTGCCGAGAAGGAGTTTATATGACCTCCTCCACTCTGCTCTCACTTGAACTAATAACCACTCATCCCTTGTTACCAGGACCTGATCAGAACGTGAAGTAACTTATGTTATTTGAACTCGTTCAAGAGTTTAAGCGGAGTCAGCCTTCTAACGTCATGAAATTTACTCGATAATTTGCACTCGAAACAACACGTGACTCTCACAGTCAGTGAGAAAATGAGCAGAGTGACATGGATTCATGTATTTACCCATTAAACGGGAAACCCTAGCAACAATAACGAAATTGCTGAGAATTTGGCAACTTATTGGTGGTCTGCACCTGAAGTCGGGCGCGTAATTCCCAGCGCCGCCAAGGATATATATATATATGAACTGACCTTATGTCTGCTTAAGGAGCCTAAGCACCTTGACCTGCGAGTTTATTTGTTTATTTGCTTTGTCGACCGCCTAGGTCTCATTATTCCTCGTGTTGGAGATACGAGACCGCAGAGGGGTTGGAGATCAACGCTTGTCTCCTGCATATGTAAAATCCGTCATGGGATCGAGCGCCCGACAGACTGACCGGGATGAGAGTCTTGTGGCTGTTAGGAACTAGCTGTTGGAATGTACGAACTCCAAAGTTCATTGATTTCAATTTGGGAACCTGTTTAATTATGCAACTGGGCCTGTCGGTGCGCTGGGGACATGAGGGGAACAATTTGATGCTTGAATTGTTGTGTGCATCCTTGCCAACGTATTACACGTGTGTCCAGAGGATACCACTGGAGGGCACATCTGATAATTCAAACTGTGTAGGACTCCAGGAATTGCATGACCTAAATAGCGTGCAACCCGCTGGAGGAGGTGACTGTTTTGTAAATTTTTAAGATTTACGCAGAAGAGCCAGCGCGGCCTTTAGATTGTCAATGTGCCCATCCATCGAGTATGCGTGACGCCAGTATGTTTCTATGTTCACTGATGCGAGAATTTAATGAAATTCGCTACCAGTATTAATTTAATCATTTATTTTATATTTATTTATAATATATATTTAAGTGCATATTGCGTCTGGCGTTCACCTAACGTTAGTTTCTGAGGACGTGCACAGCTGACTTCCAATGGACTCGGAATGTGCGAGACAGCCATCAGGTGCACGCGCACCTGTACTCAATTAGAAGATATGTAATTCGGGCCAGTTGAGGTGTACATAGCATGCTTTATGCACGGCGCGGTTTATGATTCTGAAAGGTGCATTGCTTCCGGTCTCAGATTAGATCGCTGAATACACCGATACGTAGAGTTGTTGACTCTACCGACGAAGCAGACTGTGTTCTCAATAATGCAGAAGCAACGAGGAACAGCTGACATCTCCGTTTGCACGCGGGACACACTCGCTGAGTGCGACTGATCCGCAGTATAGCTTCGCTGCGGCGTTCAAGTGTTTTTAAGACAAGTGTAAATGTGCTGCTCGGTGGGGACCGGGGACTGGAAAGCGGTCTTCAGAATATTATCTAAAGCTAAAGTAGTAGCATGAGTGTTTAAAGGATGATAATATACTTATCTTCGGTAGGGGCTTTAGAAGAGGTCGCTTGTTGAAACTTTTCCCAACCCCGACCGGCGGTGTCCGCTTGGGGGGGACCCGCTGGACCCGCTGGATCGTGCTCCAACCTGCGATTCGGTAGAATCTCGGACGGTTTACTTGAACCGCTGGGTCACGGAGCCGAAGAGGAGGTCTGAAGCTGGCAAGATGAAGCGATGTGTGAAGCTTAGCGAGGAGGAAGTCGGCCTCCCCGTGCGGACAGTAGAATTGAACGATCTTTTGGCTGATGGATCCGAACCTCTTCGGGAGTAATCTGTGTCAGGATCCAGCGTCGAGATGAACGATGTGAATAAACTAGATGATCAACTACGCGCGTCACTGAGAGACGCTGAAGGTTTCGTGAGACGCTGAATGATGGCAGGCTGAGGGAGAGAGGAAAGGGATTTTTAAAGTTTGACAGATGCTAAATGACTGGCTGACAGAGCCCGCACCCGACCTGATTGGATGATAATGCACACCCCCAATCAGCTGATCACTAGGCAGGTTAAGTCCTCCATTGGGCGTTCCAATGTATAGGAACGCCCCTGATCAGCTGATCGTCTGCAGGTTAAGTCTACCTGACTGAACTTACGCTAGCTTCATTACTCTCTTGTTTTGGAGGTAACTAGAATATCGTCTACATAAGATAATATTTGACTTCCTGATGGTGGAACAAATTTAGCTAAACAGTTACTAATGGCAGCTGCAAAGATTGTAGGGCTTTCTGCAACCTAGTGTAAGTAAATCTTTTCCCATCAAACGTAAATGCAAACCAAAACCTACTATCTTCATGTAGAGGAATAGAGAAAAATGCATTACTTAGGTCTATCACTGAGAATACTTTAGCTTGTGGTCACATGCTGTTTAGCAGTGTGTGTGGATCAGGGACATTGGGCGCTCTTTGTATCACTGCAGCATTTACTGCTTTTAAATCTTGTACCATCCTCCATTTTGTGGATGGTGCTGCCTTTTTGACTGGAAAAATCGGACTATTACACTGTGACTCGGGACAGGGTATCAAAACTCCTGCTTTTAAATATTCTCTTATTACAGGGCGGATTCCGTCAATTGCATCTTGTTTTAGAGCATATTGTTTTATGCGCGGTCGATATTCTCCTTTTGGTCTAATTTGAACTGGTGGACAATCTGTTAATGCACCCACATCTGTGGATCCAGTTGTCCACAGGCATTTTGGCATCTCTTTTAACTCTTTCTCTTCCTCCTCTGTTAACAGCATGGTTCATGTGTCTGTGCTATCTGTTAGGTGTTAGGTCATTATAACCATAACTTGACATGGTGTCAGAACTGGGCGACTTGTAAGCAAAAAAAAGAAAGAAAAGAAGGTGAGGAGAAAGTATCGTTTTGGCGAAGGAATAGGAGACGACCCGGCAGATATGGCGCAACCTACACCAACTGCTACATTCACAATACAACCTCCAGAGCCATTCGACTTTACCAAACCTCAAGAATGGGAGCGTTGGATTAGGAGATTCGACCGCTTTCGGCTTGCAAGCAATTTAAACGCGACGTCAGAGGAAAACCAGGTAAACACGTTAGTGTATTGCATGGGCAATGAAGCTGAAGAGGTGCTAAGGGGGCTAATGCTAACTGCAGATGAGAGGAATAAATACACGGATGTCAAGGCGGGCTTTGATACATTTTTTGTGCCTAAAAAGAATGTCATATACGAAAGAGCCAAGTTCAATCTGCGTGTGCAACTGCCGGGAGAAACGGTGGATTCCTTCATCACTGCACTATACGGATTAGCTGAACACTGCAACTATGGATTGTTACAGAAAGAGCTGATCCGCGACAAGTTAGTGGTCGGGCTGAGAAACGTCTCATTTTCAGAAAAGCTACAGCTAGACAGAGACCTAACACTTGAAACTGCTATAACAAAGACAAGACAGTATGAAGAAGTTAGAAGGCAGCAGTCTGACTTAAGAGGAGAAAATGGCGGTGCTAGCCAGTGTTCAAATGTTGACGCAGTGCATGCTAAAAGCTACAGAAAGCCCAAATTTCCCTTTAAGCCTCAGCCACAAGCACAAACACCAAGCAGCTATAAAGCTAATGCATGGCCACAGCCAGGACCAAAAGCATGTTGTAGATGCGGAAAAATGCCCTTACATAGACAATCAGAATGCCCTGCTACAGATGCTGTGTGTCACAACTGTGGCAAAAAGGGACATTATGGCAAAGTGTGCAGAAGCAGTGCAACATCTCTGAATGCTGTCACTACAGAGGGAGAAGAGAGCTTTTTCCTGGGAGCCGTGGATACTGGAAAAGAACCGTGGACAGTGCAGCTACAAGTACGACAAAAAAACGTGTGCTTGAAAAATAGATACTGGTGCTGATGTCACCGCCCTGCCAGCCAAGGTGTACCATGACCTTACAGGGGGGCATGATGTGAGGCGTCTGGCAGTGCCGACCCGCCCATTGGTTGGGCCATTTGGCAATGTGCTCTCTGTCCTAGGTGTTGCCAGAGAAACACTACGCAGAGGCAAAAAGACAGCCACAGAGGACATTTATGTGGTAAAAGACCTGCACACTGCACTGTTGGGAAGGCCTGCCATAGAACAGCTCCAGCTTGTGTGCAGGGTTGACGGCATCACCATGGACTCAGTGAAACATCTGTATCCGAAACTGTGTAGCGGCTTGGGTCTTGTTCGGAGGCCATATGCAATTAAATTAAAGCCAGAGGCTGTGCCCCTCTCTCTCCACACACCACGCAGAGTTCCTCTGCCGCTTATGGGAAAAGTGAGGGAGGAGATAGACCGGCGGGCGTAGATGGGCGTAATCACCAAGATAGAGGAGCCGACTGATTGGTGCGCCGGGATGGTGGTGGTGCCTAAAAAAAGCAGGCAATGTCCGCATTTGTGTGGATTACACAAGGATGAATGAATCAGTATGCAGAGAAAAGTTTATCCTGCCTTCTGTCGAGCACACTCTGGGCATGCTAGCTGGGGCAACAGTTTTTAGCAAATTAGATGCTAACATGGGCTTTTGGCAAGTACCATTGACAACAGAGTCTGCCAAATACACCACCTTCATCACGCCTTTTGGGTGCTACTATTTTAACCGGCTACCCTTCGGCATAGCTTCAGCCCCAGAGCACTTTCAAAGGATGATGATAACAGAAGTGACCGGTGGCCTGCAGGGGGTACTGTGTCACATGGATGACATCCTGGTCTGGGGACAGACACAGGACGAGCACGATATGCGGCTGCATGCGGTGCTAAAGAAGGCACAAAAGGCCGGCATTACGCTCAACATGGACAAATGTGAGCTCTCACGCCACACAAGATTCCTGGGTCATGTGATTCCAGCAGATGGAGTGAAACCAGATCCTGAGAAGACGAGAGCAGTCCAAGAGATGGATGCACCCAAAAACGTCAGCGAACTCAGGAGTTTCCTGGGTATGGTCAATCAGCTGGGCCGCTTCTTGCCTAACTGCGCTGAAAAAGACAAAGTGCTACGAGACCTGCTGTCCAAGAAGAACCACTGGTACTGGGGGACAGAGCAGCAGGCCGCCTTTGATCAGTTAAAAACAGAGCTGTCATCCACACCGGTGCTCGCACTATACAACCCAAACAGTGCACTAAAAATCTCTGCTGATGCCTCTTCCTTTGGCCTGGGGGCAGTCCTGCTGCAGAAGAGCGATGCCATGTGGTCTCCTGTGGCATATGCGTCCAGGTCAATGTCACCAACAGAGCAGCACTATGCTCAAGTAGAGAAGGAGGCATTGGCTGCAACATGGGCTTGTGAAAGGTTCAGCTGTTTCATTCTGGGCAGACCATTCGAGCTGGAAATTGATCATAAGCCGTTGCTGAGTCTGCTGGGAGGGAAAGCTTTGGATGACCTCCCACCAAGAATTCAAAGATTTAGGATGCGACTCATGAGGTACAACTATACAGTCAATCATGTCCCTGGCAAAAGCCTGTGGACAGCCGACACCTTATCTCGTGCTCCTATGAGAGCCGCAAGAGCACACACAGATGCAAGCCTACTAGAGGACACCAACATCTATGTAGACTCTGTCATCAGCAACATTCCTGTCAGTGGAGATTATCTAAGTAGCCTACGTGAGCACCTGAAGGTAGACAGCACATGCTCTGCTCTGATACAGTACTGCACGGACGGATGGCCAGACAAAAGCCAACTACAGGGAGAGCTGAGACATTACTGGGCTGATAGAGCAGTGCTGACTGTGCACGATGGACTGCTGCTGCGGGGCACGAGGCTCGTTATTCCATCAGCCTTACAAGGTGATGTGCTGCAGAGACTACATGAGGGACACCTGTGGGTTACAAAGTGCCAAACAGACAGTATGGTGGCCAGGACTCAGCAGCCAGCTGAATGACATGGTGCTGAAATGTAGAACCTGCATTCAAGAGAGACGGAACGTCAAAGAGCCACTGTTGCCAACGGAGATGCCAGACAGACCCTGGCAAACCTTGGGAGCTGACCTGTTCATGCTGAAAGGCAAGTCCTATCTACTAGTAGTAGATTATTTCTCAAGGTATGTGGAAATTGCGCTGTTGGCACCCACAAGGTCCACCGATGTGGTAGTGCAGTGATTCTCAAATGGGGGTACGCGTACCCCTGGGGGTACTTGAAGGTACTCCAGGGGGTACTTGGGATTATTTTTTTTTATATTTAAAATTAGCATCCATTCGAAAACCCTTGAAAAATTGTTACTTAACAAATATTCAATTTAATATAAGTGTAAGTTTATGAACTAAATTTTATATTCAGTAGGCTTTTCAATTTAATTATCCTAAAAAAACAGAATCTCCCCCATGCCGATGGTTTGACCCAACCTGGCACACGCCACCTGTCATCGCCTGTCATCACCTGCCTTGAAAACTTCAACAATGGAGTTGAGTTGAAGTGCAGCAGCAATACTGCTGAAACACGGAGGGACAAGCGCCAAAGAAGGCGAAACCAGAGCAGAGAGCCTTCCCTAAACAACACCGTGAGAGCTTGTGCCTTTTCGAAGGGGCGCTAATACGTAAAAGTTTTCCGTTGTGAAGTTAATGATTCATAACAAGAAGTCCGCGCCTCTACCGGTACCCTTTCAAAATAAAAGCCTGTAATACAAAAGCGGAAATGAAATTGTATGAACTTAAAGCGAACAAATATTTCACAATAAAATAACAGAAAGACACTTCACCAATATTAACATTAACATAGATTGGGTTATTTACACTTTTTGTTTTTTGCTGTGGGGAGAGATTAGCCAACAGTGGCATTAAGCCACCACATCTTCAGCGGTATCTCCAGACAAAACATGAAAGTCATGTTGCTAAGCCACCTGAGTTTTTTAAGAGGAAACTTTCTGAATTCAGGTCATCTCAAGACACGATGCAAAAAGCCTCCCAGAAGCAAGCAGAAACAAGCTACCTGTCAGTAATCTTTTCGATCCTTAAAGAAGATATTATAAGATCATAAATATAAAAAAAAAAAATTTTGAGCTAATCTTTTATTTAAAACTAAGTTAATGATACATTTTTTGGGAAGAAGTGTTTAGCTATAATTAAGTTCATGAGTTCAGTTTGAGAACATATCTTTATTATGATCCCAAAAGAGGTCACTTTAAGTTGATAATTATTTTTGATGTGCACAAATCTTTATTTATATTGAGATAATAATAAAAGTCTTCAGTTATTTTTACATCTTTTTATTTCCAAATAGTTCAAGAGAGACCACTACAAATGAGCAATGTTATGGAAATTGATGGAGTTTTAAATTTGAATGTGTCTAGTTACAAGGATTAATAAATCACATTACATCTTTCTTTCAACCAAAAATGCTTTGCGCTGGTCAGGGGGTACTCTGCAGAATTTTTTCTTCAAAGGGGGTACGTCACTGAAAAAAGGTTGAGAACCACTGTGGTAGTGCACCTGAAAGTGACAATGGGCCCCAGTTTTCTGGTAGTCACTTTAAAGCCTTTGCAGCAGACTATGGCTTTGTGCACATCACGAGCAGCCCCAAGTTTCCTCACAGAACGTGCGGTGCAAACTGTGAAAAACCTTCTAACAAAGGCATCAGATCCATATCTTGCCTTGCTGGCCTACAGAGCAACCCCTCTACAGAATGGCTATAGCCCAGCTGAGCTGTTGATGGGGCGCCGCCTCCGCACTACAGTTCCTGCCCTTCCGACCCTGCTGAATCCAGTTTTGCCTGACTACAACGCACTGGAGACCAAAGAAAGGGAGAAGAGGAGGAACGACGCAAGATCCTTCGACAAGAGACACAGAGCGAGAAACCTGGAGCCACTCGTTCCTGGGGAAGATGTGTGGATCACCAATGCACGAGTCCAGGGCACAGTGCTATCTACACACAACACCCCTCGCTCTTATATCGTCCAGGTGCCTCAGGGCACATTGAGGAGGAACCGGCATCACTTGGTGCCACTGCAGACCAACAGTGGGGTAGTCGACGCTGATGAGTCACCGGGGGGAGAAGATTCACTTACACCAGAGCCAGCTCCACCAGTGACAACATCTCCCAGCAGAGAGGGCCCCGCCACAGAGACTGTGCGGACCAGGTGTGGGAGAGAGGTTAGAGAGCCACAGAGACTTGATTGGTGATGTATTGATTTGTTTTAAAAAAAAAAAAAAAGAAGAAAAAGTGAATGAAATGTGATTGTGAAATTGTTCTGCTTTTACATTTACCTGCTTACATTTACCTGAAACCTGAGAGTTTACGTTTTGAAGAACACAGCCTGCTAAAGTAACAGTTCATAGTATGGTAAAGTGTAAGTTACTTATTTCTATTTTACATGCTTGATACAGGGACAGATCAGGGACAGGTCTTCCAGCAAAAGGGCACAATAAACCCCTTAAGACCTTCAGAGACAAAGGTAGTCCACACTTTGTTCTCAAAAAAAGGGAGATGTGGCATGATGGAATAATAGTGTAAGGGATGCTTTTATTTTGTAGTAACAGGATGTGAAGGAAGACCTGGGGGAGGCTGATTTACAGACCGGTAACAGGCACACAGGTGTTCTGCTGTCAATAAGAAAATAAAGACCGACTTCGAATACGTCGTTGTACGAACCTCATTATAACCATAACTTGACACTTGCAACCCAGTGCAGTGACACCCTCTTGTAAGCACTATGTGGATTTATTTGCACGTCTCCTTCCTGCGTCCAGTCAGACTCATCGTTTCTCTGCACCATTCTGGCTTCATAATTTAAGTCTTTCCATTTTTTCTTTTGCGGCTTCTGAAGTGACACGTGAGCGGTTTGGCCGTACCCCAAGAGTGCTTTTGCCTCTTTAGTCAATACCACTGTACAGAATGTGGCACTCAGAGGTGCTAGACTGCACACAAATGTCAGACTGTCTAACTCTGCATCAGCAATACATTCAGCACATGATAACTTATATACAATTCTTCTAACACCCTTGCATGCATGCTTACCCCTTCTTGCGTGCTTGCATGCGTCTTGCTCGCTGTTAATTAAGATTAAGGATTAAGATTAAGGAAATGCATCACATAAGTAGCATGCAGTACTTTGGTGAAAGAATATAAAGAAATAGAAATATACAACAATACATAGAAAAAATATAAAAGTAATCACTGTGTCATGTACGTCATGTACAAATGCTAGTTAAGATCTATATTTATATGCATGTCGAACAGCAAAAACGATGGCAGGCATAATCATTTTCTCTGGCCCTATCCCTTACACAACAGGTGATGACATGTTTAGCCGCATGTTGTCTTTTAACCGCTGGCTGTCAAGGTGGTGTCCTGAAAATGGTGTGGGCTATGTAGATAATTGGCAAACTTTTTGGAGGAAACCTGGTCTTTTTAGGAGACACAGCGTTCATCCCACTTGGAATGTGGCATCAACTGGTGGGTCGCAACCCACCCGTTTTCAGTGTCTTTGTCGGGCAAAAAAGATGTCAAAGAAAAAAATCCTGTGCTTTTATTTTGAAGGGTATTTTTTTATGCAGCGTAGTGCCGTCTATTCACAACAGTATTTGTTTCACACTCCTTAACAGTATTGGTTAAGGAGTGTGAATAGGGTTAGTTTTGTTTGTTGTCATAGATTCAGTGAGTGGGTATTCTCACCTAAAGCTCTATAATTTGGGTCTTTTTAAAACTACTTCTGGGTAGATGGATTTTTTTATTTCCAATTTGTACATGAAAGCACTGTTGAGTCTGTTAAAAAAGGCTTAAGATACTGAATTGTTATGTAAGTTGTATTACCTTGTGTCCTTAAGATGCACTTTTTGGTTTTTAACTAAAATGCAGCTAATTGAGTCAATCGCCACCTGTTGGTCGTTTTGGTTTATCATCAAACATCTTTTTTTTGCATACTGCGATATTCTGTACTATCTCAGGTTCAAACTGAACCATCTTTTATTAAATAAATTTGAGAAGTTGAAAATGTTCCTTGAGGGGTGATGGTGAGTCCCGAAGCCAGACCAGTTGAGAACCACTGTTCTATACCACCCAGTACCACAGTCTAGAGTAATGTTGATGTAAAAGTTATTACGGTAAATAATCTGATTATTCATGTATTACTGTGTTGTGTAACACCAATGTGACCGAATACCTTTTAGCTCTGATGCAGCAGTGTTGGCCAAGTACAAGTCTTAACAAGGGAATTAAATATGCAGAGAACAAATACATAGTCTGCGTCTTTTCACATCAGTGGGGGCTACACACTCACTGCTATCAAACAAAGCCTCCCACAAAACCTATAACCACTGTCTCAAACAGTGTGAAATACTAATTAAAGTCCAGTGTGATGGAGACTTACTGTCAAGTCGGGTCTCTTTTCCATTAAAAGTACAGATAGTTTTAGGAGTATTCAATGGTAGGGTCATAATCTGATACAAAGTAGGACTGTGGAACAAAAGCTTAATTATTGACAAGCTACATAAATAAATATATTTACAAATTAAAGTTTTGTCTTATAGGTATTCAAACAAATATCTGGGCCTGTTCAAAGTCTTTTAAAAAGTGATCATTACACACACACACAGACTTTACTCACACACACACTCTCATAAAATAGGCTGTACTCTACTTATACGCGACTACACTTCACAGGCAAATATTGTATTTTTATCTAATTGATAGTGACTAGTGACTTTGCAGATTTTACTGACTGTCTCTCAGTTACTTTTACACTGGCTTACTTACCTCAGCCTTTCCAAAACAGAGGTCAAGCTTGACACAAGTCAGCTCATTGGGTTTCCAGCTTTGGTAGTTGAATAACTAGCTACTTTCATGGACTGGACTCCGCAGACCCTGATATTTTTTCTGGAGGAGGTGCATTTATGAACACAAATGTACGACTGAGACGCTATACAGCTTTTACGGACTTTATCAACCTGACTTCCTAATATAAAGGCAGTCGAAATCTGGGAGACGTTGATGTCAAAACCCACTGGATTCAGAGTGAAGTTGTTTTTTTCTGTATTTCTTACTGCGTGTTAATTGTATGATCATTGTGTGAAGTACTGATAAAGGTCTAGAAGGTCAATAACATCAACTGGCGGTATGCATTAATTAGTGCGGCAGAACGTAACATGTCTAAGTTCTAAAACGGGAAGCGTTTAGTTTAAAAAGGCATAAAGGCATTGATGGCTTTCATAGTACTGCCATACAAACCATTAGCCAGATTTACCTTGAGCCTCAGTGTCCCCTCAAGTTCAGCCTGTATCATTGATTACAAGGCAACACCTAATGACACTAATGTCACACACACACACACACGCACGCACGCACGCACGCACGCACACACCTGGTATTTTATGAGGGCCTGATACGATGATGATTTAAAAAATGAATGTGACGTTCACTCACGTTCATCGTTACATTCACGTTAATAATATGAAAACTGATTCGGTTAGTTCAGCGATCGTGAAACATATGCACAACACTGTACAGGGAGCCACTGCAGAGGGGCTGAGGAGCCGCGTTCGGCTCAAGAGCCGCGGGTGGCCGACCCATGCAGAACCGAATTTGTATGATGTATTGGACGTTTTTGTGTCTCCTGTGGCAGTGGTGTCCATCCCTTTTAGCTGTCCTCTGGAAACACTTCAGTTGTGTTGTTGCCTCTATTTGCATCGCGTTTGTCTATTTGCAGCGGGTGTGTCTATTTGCAGTGCGTTTTTGTAATGTGTTGTGTTGTGAAATTGATGAAGATGTTTTCTTACTTTGCTTGTGTTTTGTCAACTTGCATGTGTTTTCTTAAGTTGCTGTTCGTTGAGCTCTCAGGGCCACCGTACTAATGTGTATTTGATAAATTTGATATCGACTGATGATTCAAGATTCAAGATTTTTATTGACAAATGCACAACAATAACATTAAGCAGTCGCTGGCAATGAAATGCTTGAGTCACAGCATGGAAATGGGATTGCATAGTTTTAGCATTGCATGGCCTCTTGTTTGTAAAAGCCAGCAACTTCTTTTCAGGTGTGGTGATCCTCATGCGTTTGGTTATTATATATCCTCTGCTAAGCTCTGTCTGCAACAGACTGGAGCTGCACATTTTAAAATAAGTTTCTACATATATTCTATATATTATAAGAGTAATCTTGAAAATGTGTACTACCATGACAAATTAAGGACTTCTGTGTTTGGTGCTATATAAATAAAATTGAGTTACGGGGCCTCAAGTGGTCAGCTGTGACAGACAATGCATACTTCAATTGTTGTTTTTTTGAGAAATAATCCTTATTAATATTGTTCAGTAACTTAGGAATCACTCTCCCCTTACATGAGTGTTCACCTGAACAGTAAAGTTTAATGGCTTGATCATGCCACTGCACTTTGTAAAAAGGGTAAGAGCAGACTGTGTCTGCTCAGGAGACTGAGGTGTTTTAATATAAAGGGGTGCTCATGAAATCCCTTTCTTACTCTGTGGTAGCATTAGCAATCTTCTTTTGTGTGGTTGGGGCAGCAGCATCTCAACTGCCGACGGCTGGATAGACAGCCTAGGATGGCCAGCTCAGTCCTAGGATTCTCCCTTGACCAAGTGGACGTGGGACAAAGGAGAATGACGGCAAAGCTGTCCAACTCTGACGGAGAACCAGTTTCACCCCCTGCAAGACACTATCAAAGCACTGGGCGGCTTCTTCAGTGACAGACTGATCCACCCAAAGTGTCTTAAAGAGAATCGCAGGTTGTTTCTTTCTTTAACAGTTAAGACTGTACAACCAGCACTGCTACCAGTAGACGACGCAACAAATAAGTGGACTGCACTTAAGACTCAGGTGTCATCAACTGTGCAATATTAATTTCTGCCTTTGCAATTCATTTCACTGTATATTCTCATAGGGTAAATATTTTTTAAACTGTATATATTATTTCTTTACCATTTATTTATTTTAGATTGTCTTGCATTTGTATATATAGCATGTTTAATTATGTGCTTTACTAATGTATATTCTGTGTGCTCTATGATAATGTAACACAAGCAAATTTCCCCATTTTGGGACAAATAAAGAATTATCTTATCTAATCTTTACATACCTCAGTGTGACTCCTGTTTCCAAACTGTAAAACTCTCAAAGTTATAGAACTGTTTGTTTTATTTACTCCCGTTGGCAGCTCCTCTACATGTGCCTATACCTTGAATCACTGTGACAAAAGACAGGAGGCACTAACTTGGATATATAGCATAGTTTTACTTTCACTTTTTTCATTACACAGTAAATTTTTTAATTCTAACACAGGTATTAGAGAGGTTCATAACACCGATACATGAAGCTGTATTAGCAAGTTGATACTGCATAGACAGACAGACACACACACACACACACGTCTAACTCACATACAAACGCTCACAAAATGACTATTTTCCACTACAAGTTGAATGTCCTGTGATTTCCAAGCAGCCACAGAATGGAATGTGACAATGTATTAGAAACAGCTTTAGGCTTTTTTTTTTTTAAATGTGCTAACACTAGCTCACACATGCAAGCATACACACACACCAAGTCACTGGTAGTTGTCATGGGCATCTTTAAGTATTCATCCTTTTCGAGTCCTCATCCTTGATACATCAATTTAAAGATTTTGTGGTTGCTGAACATCTCTGTTGTCTAAACATTGACTGCAGTGGTTGTGTGCACATCTGAATGGTTGGCATTGATCTAATTTCTATATGCATGGCTGGATATGATATGAATCTGTGTGTGTACCAGTGATGTCTCTGTCATAAATTATATATACTATAGATTCAGCTCTTAAACCCTCTGTAAAGATTATAAAGCCGTGCTATATAGTAATAGCGTCCTCTGTAGCAATGATTTTGTTCCTGTTTGGGTCTATCTTCTCCACATTCCCAGCTTCTGATTCAGAAACTTGGGGAAGAAGCTGTGCAATGCTCCTTATCAGAGGCGGGGAACTTAGACAGGCTTACATTTGTCGAACAATTAGTTAGTCTTACAACAAGCCACAAGATTTAGGTTTACTCATACATGTGTTCAAAATGGGTGTTCCAGGTTTACAAGACAAAAGTGAAGCGCCCAAAACCATTTCCCAGGCAATAGATGAGACAGACTCAAACTGGTTCTCAAGTCTGCTTTAACACTACAGGTTTTATTCCTGTACCAGTCATCTAGTTTCGAATCTGTGCCACAGCTTTCCTTGGATGGCTTGGGTAAGAAAACCGCAGGCCTTCTAAAAAAGAATAATGGAAATGTATCGGAAAGCAGTTAAGTAATTTGCTAGCACATATTATAAACAAATCAACAACATCTATCAGTGAGAATACTAGTTTAATGAAATTATCAATACAGGGCTTCTGGTCAGGAAATGTAAAACTCATGCTGGAATGGATCAAAACACCTTAAAGACATCTTGACTGGGAATGCTAGACAGAAATGAGCTGATCTGTCCTGCAGAGATTAAATAACTGATTTTATTAGTTGGTCCCACCAGAACCATGAGTATGGAGAGTATATACTAGTGTGTTTGTGGGAAGAGAGGGGTTAATGCATGTGTGCGATTAAAAGCCTCTCCCTTTTTACCTTACGGAATGTCAGCATCAGTGTTAAAGTGCAGGGAGAATGAAGCAGACCCCACACATGCATATCACACATAATTGTCTCTATAGGTATGAGGACACTCATTGGCATAATCCATTCCCTTGCCCATTACCTTAACCTAAACCTAATTGTAACCCAAATCAGATAACCAAGTGTTAGCCCTCAAACAGACCTTTAATTTGTGATGACCAGCCAAAATGTCTTAAAGTAAAAATGTCCTCACAACGTTGCTATTGAACCAAAATGTCCCTCTTAACTATAGACAGACATGCGTTTTTGCATGTGCGCGCGCACACACCCACCCACACCCAGACACACATACATACATCGGTAAACACCAACAAAACAAGAATAACAAGAATGTAGCATCATGTTAATAAACAAGTTAAGGATTAACTGGAATCAGAATCTGGGACAAACAATAACGATAATGATGCCTTTGCTGCTTAGCAGCGGCTGTTTTTTCCCTTATGTCAGTTACACATTTTGTACTTAACGATTCTTTGTTGAAGGGAGGAGGAGAAGTGTGGCAGCAGGGCTCAAAAGAGCGGTCGCTGGTGGGGATGATGGGAGCACTGGTCATGGTAGAAGTGTGAAAACTAGAACTGATGGGCCAGCAGCTCGCAGAGACGCATGGACACAGAGTCCTTGCTGCAGCGCAGAGTCAGACGGTACATCTGCAGACACACACACACACACGTTGTGTGAGAGTTATTCAATAACGGCAAATAATATAAGTCGAATTGTAAAAAATGTATAATATAGCACAGTAGGTCTGAAGATTTTCCTCTATAATCCCATTCCTTAATATTTTTAATATTCAAATAATATTCCGATTTTTGATAGAATTTAAACCTCACACCAAAATTGACAGCAAACATAATCTGATGACAATCCATTTAACATCATATAACAGTACATCCTTAAATTAATCAATAAATCCATACATTATAATTTGCCTAGGTCATATTCACAAATCACAGTTTGTCTTAAGGGCTAAGGTTTCCTAACTTAGTTCTCAGTTAGAGTAAGGAGAAACCACAGAGAAACCACAATAAACAGGGTGGAAAATACATGGACCCCAAAGAGCGTGGTGGATCATGTTTCATGAAAGGTGCAATGTCACAGTGACATAAAATAGAGACGAAGGGTAGTTTTTTTTCTGGTGCATATACTCTAGTTCCGTGTGTGTCATTAATAAATGTAGAAAGACTAGGCTTTCAACAGCAGCTCCCTGTGTGGACACAAATACAGAGGGGATGAGCAATGGAAGAAGGGGCAGAGGCTGAACCGACAAGCCAACACATTTACTAAATAAAAATGCTAATTCGAATAATGATTACAGCATTTGAATGATATTTTAATCCTGAAGTTTGTTCCAACAGCCCTAGAGCACATGTAATTTCCCAAAATGTGCATACATATCTGTATAAACTCTGTAGTCCTTCTGAATATCATCAGGTAAAATTATAAAACTCACTAAAAATTGAATATATTTGAATATATTTATTGACATCTATTGAAACATAATATCTCTTTGACCCACTGCTTATATACTGAGGCAATACATTTGTCTGAGTGGCAAAGCTTGCAGCCTTGATAATTATTTTTTTTAAATAACTTCAAAGCTATGGATTTACTGCAACTGTTCTAAACCTCTTCTGAAAACACTTGGATATTACTAGTGAGTTGTATTGTTAAGATTGCATGATATAACTGCTCTTTTTGATAGTACTTATCATTCTCTATTATTCTGTTCTTTTTTATATTTTTAAGGGGACCTGTTGTGTTCCTCAGGGTTCTGTGTTTGGCTCAATTCTAGTAACCCTATATATGTTTCCATTAGGAAACCCTATCACACTGTAAATGTTTATTTTCATGTGGACAATATAGTTACATAATTATCAATGAAACCAGACGAAACAAATCAGCCAACTAAACTCCATGTTTAAAGCATGTTTTAAGGACACTTCTCCAAAATGCTGCAGAAAGTGTACTGACTGTTCAGAGCAGGCCAATAGCAAGACTGCTCAGATTGGGGGGAGGGGCAATTCGAAACTTGTTTTGGGCATCATTTCACTCAGTGGACTTGGTGTTTTCTAGGTTTTAAAGAACCCCCCCGGGTTTTTCATAATTTTAAGAAAACATGGGAGAAAAGCTTTATATTAAAATATCAGATCCGATGGCGTGTGTCGGCATGAGAGAGAAGAGTCAGGGGGCGCTGAATGAATCTCATGCAGCTGCAGTGAAGAAATATTTCACAAATTAATGAAAAGTAACAGTCATGATAACAGGAAACTGTTGATACCTTGGCGATGGCCACAAACAAATCAGCATATAGTCACAGTAAATTAGGTTAACCTTATAGTGAAAATATAGCAGGATGAGTGGGCGGTCCTTCATATTTGGGCCACCGCACCGAATGCGGTCTGCCGGGATTGGAACACAAACTGATACAAGTGAGTTCCCACCTGTACTTACAACTGTCCACTTCTGATCGAATCACGGAAAGAGAGTCAGTAGGGACTGAATGAAACATTGTGAAGCTCTACTGCTTCCTGTTATCACTTAAGGTCAAAATTCTGTACCACCTTGGGGGTGTGCAGGGTAGGTGGGGGCTCTTTTAGTGACCTTATGAGCTATTCATTTATCTGAATTCATAAGTATTTCAATCATTAAAGTACAGCACCCCAAGAGACAAGCTAACAGTCATGCAGTCCAAAACATGGTTAAAAAGATTCATATTTATGGAGCATTGCAACTGAAGGCTCAGGCACCCACAAAGTACTAATTTCCACAAATCCTCTATGGATTTCTCAAGATAACAATATAATCAGACCAAAGAGATAATTATAAAATTTCCCAGACACGGTTTATGCAAAGGAAATACACATATGGAAAATTAACACATTTAACCTGCTACTGTCCATCCTCAGAAGTACATGATGTTAAACACTAGTTCTGGGAGAAAGTGAGGTCATTTTCATTTTGAGGCATAATAACATGGTTTCTGGTAAGCAGACACTTGTTTAGGAGTGTGTGTGGCTCTAGAGAAGGGGTGCTCGCACTTTATAGGCTTATGAGCTACCTTTGAAATGACCAGCTCAACATGATCGGCCTTTTTTTTTTCATGTTGGTATCCACCGCCACGCGATGTATCTCTATTGTATAAGGTGGTACCCTTGAGCCAAATCTATATCTTGATTTATTTATTCCAAACATTTAGCAGGGACTTTTCAGAGAGCTCTGTTTTCTACCTGTGCCTGGCCATTCGGCTCCAATCTTAGCAGACAGCCAACCTGCTGACTCTTCGTCTGGATCACTCCAGCACACACATAGTTCTCTGGGTTGGGATCAACGTTTTCCAGCAGGGCTGTTCCTAGTCCAAGTAGCTACACAGATGCATCACAACAACACCACAAAGGAAGAAGAGAAAGTAATTAAACACTACATAAAGGCAGAAGAAGAACATTCTCTAAACCATATACCAAGTACTGATGGTTTCAAGTTAGCTTTATCTTTGGTCAGTATATTTGGAGCAAGAAGGTTCTGGTTTTTCTCAACAGATGTTAAGTGTTAAACTTTCTGCCAGATTGACTGATTTTTGGGTTAACTAAGAAAGATTTAGCAATTAGCTTAACAAGTGTCAGGAGTCAGGCTAAGGATATATTATAATAATATATAAATAAGCACAGGACTTTTTTTAATGTAATGATTCATGTTTTTCTGAGGGGAGGAGGGAGAGTTGATCACTCCAAATTAATTTAGCATAACAACTATTATCATTGTCATTATAACCATTATTATAATTAATTAATTAATTATCATTTTAATTCAACAAAGATTATTTTAGTCTCAGTGTTGGTACACTGTTGGTAAATTTTTTACTCTTATTCCTTCACATCAGACAAAGAGCAAAAATTCTCACTCTCATTTACAATATCTACTAAGCATCAAAAATAGCAGTTTTTCAATACGATTCGATTTCATTTGTATAACAACCAATCATAACATACATAATCTCAAGGCGCTTTACATAGTAAGATCGAGACCTTAAACATTATAGATAAACCATAGACTTCCCACAACGAGCAAGCATTTAGGCTACTGTGAAGAGAAAGAACTCCCATATAACCAGCTTTGATAGGATGAGATGATCTCTTTGATGTGACTTACAAATTTTTCAATTGCATGTGCAGAATGACACACTGTTCCCATACCCGCCCCCACTCACTCACTCAGAGCGACACACTCAGTGAGATCATAGCTCGTTCCCTTTAAAACAGCCGGTCGACTTTGTAGAATAACAGTGAAATACATGGTTTCTCTGGTCTCAGCTGCTCAGTGATCAATATATATTATTGACAATTACAAACAAATCCTAGAAATGAAAAGTACAGTACTGCTAGTTCAACAAAGAGCCTGTGTTATGAAGGTATTTTGCTGACATGATTTCATAAGAGGTTTCAGTATAAGAAATGTGGACATACCTTTGCCTTAAGTACTTCAGTGTCCATACTGTGGTTGGCCTTGAATATCTTTTGTGCTTCTTGCTGAGGCCTGAAAAGAGTTCAAACAGCAAACTTCTGCTTTACCAGAGACTATTTTTATTTTGCATAACATTTAAGTAAATTACCTTAAAGGGATAGTTCACAAAAAAATGAAAATACACTCATCTACCCACTACTATGCTTAGGCTTAAAACACGGTGCAAATTACTTTGTTTCTAGTCAAATATGAATGTCGGGGCTTGCGGACATCCGGATGCCACCGCACTAGCAGTATGGAATCATGTTATGTTTTTTTCTGTTGTTTTATTACGTTTGAAGAAGTGGACACAATTGGCAAAGTGGCGAGCAGAAAATCTGCAAATATCAATTTTTCTGTTAACTATCCCTTTAATAATAAGGCTGTGTGGGATATGACCAAAACCTCATCTACTTACAGTGCTCATTCCATATCCTAATGACAACAAATTTATTTTTAGAAAAACCTTTTCTCTACCATGTAAGTTGGAGCCATCTTCATAGTTCGTCTCCCCCCCCCCCCCTCCTTACTGGCTAAGCTGTTTCCAGCGTTGGAAGAAGTCATGTGAGGCCATTTCAGTTGGCTGGAAGAACTTGTTGATGGTGACTGGCAGCTTGAGTGTAAGGTTCTGCAAAGCTCCTCCATACCTGAAAATGAAAACATGTGCATACACACTGCTGTTTGATACACTGCATGTGTTGTCAGTTTTATTTAAACAAGATTGTTTTGTGAAAACAAATAGAAAAAAAATACTGAACATTTCAATGATACCCATACCTCTAAATGTCTTATTTGTGAATCCATGCAGTGAAGGAAAGTTACAGATTTTAAGTCAGTTTACAAAATATTCTCACAAAACTGAGTCCCAATTTCAGGTTTGTGACCACTTACTGTTGAGGATGGTTCAGTTGTATGAGCTCACCTGAACTTGATGTTGAGCAGGGGGGCGTCGGAGAAGTCAGTCAGACACTCAATATTGAGGACCTGCTGGATCTGGGCTCCCCCTTCCACTAGCGGTTCCACTGGTTTGGTCTGAACGTTGAGCTGTGCTTATTTGTCAAGGACCATCAAGATATCACACAGACTAACTTCTTAACACTTGGAGTCAGTTTACACCCAGGTTTTGTGTACCGTTTTTTTTTTTGTAAACATCATCTCTACTTTACTCAATGTATGTTTTAAGTTATATATATATATTATGATATAATAAATATTATATAATATATATTCTCTTCTTTTTATGTGTTTATGTAACAAAATAAAACAAAAGCAAGTTTTAGGTCAGTAAGACTTAAAGCAGCATTACAACTCTATTTATTTTCCCTGTTTAAAAGAACGTTTGCTGACATTGAGATTAGGGACTAAAGTTAGCTGCTAACAGTGTTGATCTGTTTAGTTTAAAATGCAACATGAACTTGCTAAAGCAGTACAGATTTTAGCTGTGTTGAAAAGCCTTTAAAAGAAAATTCGGATCAGTTTTTTCCACCGATGGATATGTGAATATTTTTTTTTCCAGAAAATAGCCAGATTCAGGTTAGAGAGTGATGTCAAAATGATGTTACCTGACTGCATTGAGCATTGAAAAACGCTGAAGATTTACATGGATTTGCCTCATCTTCCCTCCTCATAACATATTATAAATTATTTGGTTGGTATGTTTGCCGTCTGGTTAAAAGCACGAGGGAGAGAGGATGATAGAGAGACAGAGTAGGAGAAAGAGCAGGATGGACAAAGGGAGAGAGTAAGAACCAGTTGAGAAAATGGACAGGTAGTCAAGACCACAGTTATATATCCATGTTAGCCATTAATTTACCCACAGTTATTACAGTGGACTTTTCAATGATTTTGTGTTACTAGAGGAGGATTGAGAGGGAGATAAGCGAGAGCAGGATTGACAGAGAGAAAGGGAGCATGAAGAAATTGGACGATAACAACAGTTATAAAGCCACGTTAGCTACTGTTTCCACTACATTCTTTGCGTTGGAAATCACAATGATTTAGCAGTATATTGATATACTGCAAATGTGTATTATCCCCAAATACTTGTATATTTACGTTATTAATGCTCTCTTTGTTTGGTTCCTTCATTATCACAGTATATGTAGTTTTGTAGATATGTACATTATAATAACGTATTATTATCATAATGTGCAAAGAGGGCAAGAGGAGGATGGAGATGGAGAGAAGAGAGAGCGTGAGCCGGAGAAACCAGGTAGACAGCTGTGAAGTTAAAATTGTAACTGTGGCAGAATATACATTATGTCAGTGGACTTGATAGAGTGAAAGGGCAGACTAGAGAGACAAATGAATTGTCAAAAAATATCTCAATACCAGAAACCAAGCTGAAGCAGAGGTCTCAAGATTACTTTTTTGATTTAGGGGATAAGAACACACGTTCCCAAACAGTTAAAGCTGTTACCCAAAAAAGAGCCTTCCAACAAAAACATTGTTTATTGTTTCTGTTATTTGTTAGCCATGGCATTTTACTGTTTACCTCGCCGGTGAAATGTCTTGTATCATATCTGAGAGTTGTCACCACCTTATTTGTTTGTGCCAACCCTGCACTGTATCGATTTACTTTCTCATAGGGACTGAGCACACCTAAAAGCAACATAGATACACATCTGACAATTATAACAAAGCAAACAACATGAAAATCTTGAGTTATGAAAATGTTATTTGTGGATATACCTCCTGCCTCACATGTGCATTAGAAGACAGAGCTGCTAGAACCAATGTGGCCCGGGTTAGATTCAAGATTTAATTATGAAAAATATGCACCTTCTGGTACGATATGTCAACATTGCCCATCTGGCAAGGCTGGTTTCCTATAGTAGCGTGGATTTTGAAAATGTGAATAAGCCTAAGTTGAAGGGGAGGAGAAGGCAAACTGAAATTGCCGTTGAATTGCAGGCTCATACCAACAGTCTACATCTGGTGAGTCAGACTTTCCAAAAATATATTATTCCCTAATGGATGGAATCAGAGAAAAGGCCCATCTTAAAAAAATTATAAATATAATCTCCATCATCTCTGTTTTTTTCCGAAAGATTTATTGTATTATTATGCAAAATGTGGTGATTTTGAACCTGCAGAAATTACCTTTAAATTATTGAATACTTCAGTGTGTCCCAGTTTTCTCATTTGAAGCTTTGGTGGTTTCAGAATACACTGAAACAGAAAGGATATGAGACTGCAGCTCCCCAGGACAGCTGACTGTGGTGGTAAAACTGGCAAATTGCACTGAAGTCTTGTTGCCATAGAATAAGTACATTCTCCCTGAGACACACACAAACACAAGCACATGCACACACACAGTTAAAAGCACATTTCCTTTATGATTACAGCTATAAAACATGACAGACCAGGAAACTGTACCATAAAGAGAGATCAGTGACATGTCTAGCTCTTCCTTAACTCCGATTTTTCTTTATCTTAAGTCTGTGTCACCTTTAACTGGGATCTCTATTGTAACTAGTCCTTCATCCCAACACTTGCAGAAGTTCCAATAAATGTCTTGCACTTGAAGGTTCATTCGAAACCAGCTCCATAAAATTTAAGTCTGGAGACTGTGCTGCCCTTCCATCAAGAGAAACCACTGTCTAGAGCTCTTATCACCCCAAACTCTCTTGGCATATTTGTCGGTGTCTTCTGTCTTTTTCACCGGGAGATATTTGTTTTCTTCTTATTTTTTCATGTCTGTGTTTGTGTTAGAAACCCACATCGTGTGAAGAAACCAAAGTGAGATCCCCTGCTGTGTTCACACATTGAATTCTTGCGGTGGACTAGTGGCGAAAAAATTGGACTATGGGCAGAAATTTATGGACACCAGACTGTAAGATCTCTGGTTCGACTCCTCGCAGTGACAATAAAAACATACCTGGATGGACAACACCTGCATCTGTTCTAAAGTCCAAAGAAGACTCTCCCTACCCCCACTGTCTAAGTGCCCCTGAGCAAGGCACCTTACTCGCCCAACATCTGCTCCCCGGGCACCGTGCATTGCTGCCCACTGCTCTGTGTGTCCTGCTATGTTCACCAGATGGGTCAAAGCAGAGGACAACTTTCCCTCATCTGCATGTAGTGTGACTGTGCATGTGTGTTTGGGATTAATACATGTATCTTGTATCTTGCTCTTCTACAGACTTTATACTTAGAGGCCAGGCAGATAATCATGAGCCTCTCACTCGGACACTTGTGTTCACAAATGCACATCCTCCTTTGAAAATATGGCGGCTTTCTGTTGAGTTAAGTGCATGTCTGAAAGCAGCTTCGGTTTTTCTTCTAATGTGGCTCATGAACTTGCTGTAGGATCATCCACTGACTAAGCAATCTGTATTCCAACATTGTCTGAATAATGCTTCAGAAGGTGTAATAACAGTTCTAACACAGATGAATTGTAAGTCAAAGGATGGGACACAGGAATTTTTTGCATGAACTTTTAAGGCTTCATTTACCTCCATTTGTTGCAGGAAAACTGGAAATTAAACCCCAACTTGATTCCAGAAAAAGGCCTGTTTATTTTTAGTATCTTGTTGATTTTGGTAACCAAACGTTTTTTTGTTTTCTTACCTTTATTACCTAATTAATCAGGTATCTAACATGGGGGTGTTCTGAAATGTTCAACTTAACTTGTGTGCAATCTCTATCATCTGATAACCAAAATATGGTAAAGATAATTTGCACATCAATCGATTAAATCTGTCATTTGTCAATTAAAAACCATCAAACTAATCCCACTAAGTATCAAAATCATACGGATACAGCCAATGACCATTTATAAATGAACAAAAAAAACAGCAATTTCCAAATAAAATATACAAAACCACATGTCCATACACCCTTCAATATTCTGTAACAAATTCTGGCAAACTATGTGCATGTGATGATTAACACTGTCAGCCTGCACCATCTTTTCTGGGACGACAACTCACCCAGATTCTGACGATATTCTGACTTGATGCCAATCTGTAGCAGCTGATTCTCAAACAGAACTCCATTGTTCTTGCACACAAACCTGTAGAATGAAGCCATTTAAAAGTTAGTAAAAATAAATGTAAATTTGACAGTTACTTTTCTCTCAAGAAGACCTGAATGAAAACCATAAACCTAATTTGATATTAATAACTTTGCATTATAGACTTATAACAGTTTTTACTCATCTCCTTAGGTCATTGGTGCTCCTGGTGTAAAAGGCAGAAGATTTTCTACTATCTTTAATCGATGAGACTTTACAGTATTAAGAACACTGCTTTCTCCACAGTGTTATAACATTTTCAAGTATCCCAATCCCTAGAACAGTAATAAAAATGCAACAATTTCAGAGTAAACAGACTTGTCTATTGCTCTGTAAAAAAGCCAAATAGTCAATAATTAATATATAGCTTGAGGCAAGAGGGAGAAGCAAAGTCTCAGCTTAATGACTGCTAAGAGTTGTACTTTTCTTTTTTTTTTTTACATTTTGTGATATTTCAATGTCAATGCAATATAGTATGGTTTTGGAATATAATATAACAAAAAAAGGATGAATCAAAAAATAAAAGATATCATTTATAGATCTCTCCATTTAGGCTAGACAATTTCTTTTATCATCAATGTTGTATATATTGTTATTTTGTTGATCGACACTGCTACTCTCATTATCTATTGCACCCCTGCATGCCCCGGGAGAGGGATCCGTGACATGTGGCTATTTCCTGGAGGTTTCTAACGTTTTTTCCTGTTAATTCGGTTATTTTGGTAGTTTTTCCTTACTATTGCCATCTAGAGGATATCAAACCATGTTAAGCCCTATCAGACAAACTATGATTTTAGGAATATGGGCTATGCAGTAAAAATTTGATTGATTGCTATTTATTATAAAACATAGCCCTTCTCAGAATGGAGCAAAAACAGAACACAGTGAGACTCGAAAAAACAAGTCCACTGCTGCGTCAGTAAGGCAGGGTGGGTAAGTAACAATGGTAACTGCTATGCTTGATTGTTGTACTAATAAGTGTCTGAAAGAATTGTGAAGTTTGGAAAAGTACATCAGATATCCTGATTGATAAGGCTTCTGGTGGAAAAATAATGGCTTTTTCATAGTTTACTGTCAGGGCTTATCTTTTGCCCTTTCGTCAACCCCTTTCAGAGTAACCATGCTAAGCTAGGCAGAAACACAAAATTTACACAGAGAAAAACCTTACTTGTTAAGAAGTTCGTCTGCCTCAGACAGAGGAGGAGCAGGATCCTCAGAGGGAGTAGCAGAGCTGAGAGACCACAAGAGAGCAAAGGGATGAAGAAAAAGCCCACAGGATAGGAAAGATGATACAGATAAGTAACAGAACAAATAAGGAATAAATGGATAGAGCAGAAACAGGAGATGAGAAAAAACACCATTCAACATTAAACAGTGGTAAATTGGTTAAAAGAAAGAGGTAAGAAATATAAAAGAATAGAATGCATGGGTTGTTAGTGAAATTTTAGTGAAATTATTACACAATTTAAACATCCAGGTCAGTCAGCATATACTGTATGTGGACAATTACTGGTATTTTGGCTCTGTACTCATGCCTACTTAATAAGAAATTAAACAATAGTCATG